>NW_011494695.1:989279-989776 GCF_000754665.1 Bison bison bison | reverse complement strand
AGCAAATTTGGAAAACTCAGCAGTGGCCACAGGACTGGAAAAGGTCAGTTTTCATTCCAATCCCAAAGAAAGGCAATACCAAAGAATGCTCAAAATATAGCACAATTGCACTCATCTCACATGCTAGCAAAGTAATGCTCAAAATTGTCCAAGCCAGGCTTCAACAGTTACATGAACTGTGAACTTCCAGATGTTCAAGCTGGTTTTAGAAAAGGCAGAGGAACCAGAGATCAAATTGCCAACATCCGCTGGATCATCGAAAAAGCAAGAGTTCCAGAAAAACATCTATTTCTGCTTTATTGACTATGCCAAAGCCTTTGACTTTGTGGATCACAAGAAACTGTGGGAAATTCTTCAAGAGATGGGAATAACAGACCACCTGACCTGCCTCTTGAGAAATCTGTATGCAGGTCAGGAAGCAATAGTTAGAGCTGGACATGGAAAAACAGACTGGTTCCAAATAAGAAAAGGAGTACGTCAAGGCTGTATACTGTCTC
>NW_011494695.1:987998-989179 GCF_000754665.1 Bison bison bison | reverse complement strand
AGGCTGTATATTGTCACCCTGTTTATTTAATTTATATGCAGAGTACATCATGAGAAACGCTGGGTTGGATGAAGCACAAGCTGGGATCAAGATTGCCGGGAGAAATATCAATAACCTCAGATATGTAGATGACACCACTCTTATGGCAGAAAGTGAAGAACTAAAGAGCCTCTTAGTGAAAGTGAAAGAGAAGAGTGAAAAAGTTGGCTTAAAGCTCAACATTCAGAAAACGAAGATCATAGCATCTGGTCCCATCACTTCATGGCAAATAGATGGGAAACAGTGGAAACAGTGGCTGACTTTATTTTTCTGGGCTCCGAAATCACTGCAGATGGTGACTACAGCCATGAAATTAAAAGACACATACTCCTTGGAAGGAAAGTTATGACCAACCTAGACAGCATATTAAAAAGTAGAGACATTACTTTGCCAGCAAAGGTCTGCTAGTCAAGGCTATGGTTTTTCCAGTAGTCATGTATGGATGTGAGAGTATAAAGAAAGCCAAACGCAGAAGAGTTGATGCTTTGTTGAACTGTGGTGTTAGAGAAGACTCTTGAGAGTCCGTTGGAGATTCCAACCAGTCCATCCTAAAGGAAATCAGTCTTGAGTGTTCATTGGAAGGATTGATGTTGAAGCTGAAACTCCAATACTTTGGCCACCTAATGCAAAGTGCTTACTCATTTGAAAAGATCTTGATGCTGGGAAAGATTGAGGGCAGGAGGAGAAGGGGATGACAGAGGAAGAGATGGTTGGATGGCATCACTGACTCAATGGACATGAGTTTGGGTAAACTCCGGGAGTTGGTGATAGACACGGAGGCCTGGCGTGCTACGGTCCACGGTGTCACAAAAAGTCGGATGCGACTGAGCGACTGAACTGAATAGGAAATGAATACACATATATTAAGCATTTCAGGTTAAAACACACAACTGCTTATTCACCTGCCAACCTTTTTACGTATGTCATAGTTTGGAGTTACATAAGTCCTTTTTCGGTAAATTACACCCATATATTGAATCTCCAATATGTTAAAGTGAAACAAATATCTATTCAGATCAGATCAGATCAGTCGCTCAGTCGTGTCCGACTCTTTGCGACCCCATGAATCGCAGCACGCCAGGCCTCCCTGTCCCTCACCAACTCCTGGAGTTAAGAGATTGTATATAAATATAACTTTTAAA
>NW_011494695.1:987487-987898 GCF_000754665.1 Bison bison bison | reverse complement strand
AAGGGACTAGATCTGAAAGACAGAGTGCCTAAAGAACTATGGAATGAGGTTTGTGACATTGTATGGAAGACAGGGATCAAGACCATCTCCAAGAAAAAGAAATGCAAAAAAGCAAAATGGCTGTCTGAGGAGGCCTTACAAATAGCTGTGAAAAGAAGAGAAGTGAAAAGCAAAGGAGAAAAGGAAAGATATACCCGTTTGAATGCAGAGTTCCAAAGAATAGCAAGGAGAGATAAGAAAGCCTTCCTCAGTGATCAGTGCAAGAAATAGAGGAAAATAATAGAGCAGGAAAGACAAGAGATCTCTTCAAGATGATTAGAGATACCAAGGGAACATTTCATGCAAAGATGGGCACCATAAAGGACAGAAATGGTATGGACCTAACAGAAGCAGAAGATATTAAGAAGAGGT
>NW_011494695.1:985455-987387 GCF_000754665.1 Bison bison bison | reverse complement strand
TGTCCGACTCTTTGCGACCCCATGAATCGCAGCACGCCAGGCCTCCCTGTCCCTCACCAACTCCTGGAGTTAAGAGATTGTATATAAATATAACTTTTAAATCAATGAGAGGAAGAAAAACAAACCAACAAAAAATATACAAAGCAGTTGAGACATTTCAAAACAAAAGTTAGAGAAATGGCCAATAAGCATGAAAAGATGTTCAACATCATAAGTCAGCAGGAAAACACAAATTAAAATCACAATGAGATATGACTATGTACCCATCAGAATGGCTAAAATTTAAAATACTGCCAAGTGTTAAAAAGGATTAGACTTTTAGCTATGCAACATTTGAAGTAATATGTTTTGCTGCCTTTTCTTGGAAGTTTCACCAATAGTTCAAATGACTCTACAAATTACTCAAGAAGCAAACTAATGGATTTTCAAAGAGAGTTTTTACATATTTGTAAGACTAAAATTATTAAGATATTCATTCTAAGAAAAAAGTCTTTTTTTCCCCAAATAGTAATTCAGAAGACAAAGAAGCAACATGGACAAAGATTCAATGCAAAAATATTGTGACTCAGAATTACTGTTCATGATAATAAATGTTGGTTAACCATATAACAAGAAGTAAGAGGAGGAGAAGAAAAGAGAGGGAAGAAAGGAGGAAGTGAGGGAGGAAGGGAAGAAGAGAGATAAATACCATGTGATTTCACTTAGACATGGAATCTAAAAAACAAATGAACCAACACAACAAAATAGGAACACACTCATAGATACAGAGAACAAACAGATGTTTGCCAGAGGAGAGGCAGGCTGGGGAGGAGTGAAATAGGTGAGGGATATTAAGAGGTACAAATTTCTACTTACAAAATAAATGAGTCTCAGGGAAGAAATGTACAGTGTGGGGAATACAGTCAATGATATTGTCATCTCTTTTTTTTTTTTTGGCCATGTTGCATGGATTACAGGATTGATCTTAGTTCCCGGGCCAGAGATTGAACCCAGGCCCTCGGCAGCGAAAGTGCAAAGTCCTAACCACTGGACTGTCAAGGAATTCCCAGTATTGTAATATCTTTGTACAGTGACATATGTTAACTAGACATACCACAGTGATCATTTTCTAATAAATACAAATACTGAATCATTATGTTGTGCAACTGGAACGAACTTAATGATGTAAGTCAATGATATTTCAATTAAAAAAATACATAGACCCCGGGAGGAAATACATCAAAATGCTAATGATAGTTACCTCTGGCGAGTAGAGATTATGGGCGACTGTTAATTTCTACTTTATGCTTTTATGTATTTCTCATTATCGGCCATGAACATACATTGCTTATAAAATTTAAAATAAAATAATAAATGTCATTAAATTTTTTAATATGTATTTCTGATAAAAGCACAATAAATCCACTTCCCCCCAGGCTACATGGACCAGGTCTGGTTCCCACGTGCATCCTTAGACCTAACACCCGCAAAGACAAATCATGAGGCATCTCAGGTTGGGAGTAAGACTGACTTTCCTGGAGAACAGCAGAGTGTTACTTGCTAAACATCATGGTTCTTTTTTTTTTTTTTTTTTTTTTTTTTTTCTAATTTTATTTTATTTTTAAACTTTACATAATTGTATTAGTTTTGCCAAATATCAGAATGAATCCGCCACAGGTATACATGTGTTCCCCATCCTGAACCCTCCTCCCTCCTCCCTCCCCATACCATCCCTCTGGGTCGTCCCAGTGCACCAGCCCCAAGCATCCAGTATTGTGCATCGAACCTGGACTGGCATCCCGTTTCTTACATGATATTTTACATGTTTCAATGCCATTCTCCCAAATCTTCCCACCCTCTCCCTCTCCCACAGAGTCCATAAGACTGTTCTATACATCAGTGTCTCTTTTGCTGTCTCGTACACCGGGTTATTGTTACCATCTTTCTAAATTC
>NW_011494695.1:960900-985355 GCF_000754665.1 Bison bison bison | reverse complement strand
CTGGCTTACTTCACTCTGTATAATAGGCTCCAGTTTCATCCACCTCATTAGAACTGATTCAAATGTATTCTTTTTAATGGCTGAGTAAATACTCCATTGTGTGTTTCCAGGAAAGAAGGGATGAAAGGGCTGGCTGTTGAGAAACCAGTGAACAGTAATAAAATCTATGTCCTCTAGCCAAAGATCACCAAAAACGATGCACCTATAGTTGAACTAACTGGGCTCACTGCAATGAGGGGGACGCACATCACGGGGAACTGTGGGGCCACTCAGTCAGACAGTGGTTGGGAGATTCCCTGATGGTCCAGTGGCTAAGTCTCTGGGCTCCCAGTGCAGAGGGCCTGGGGTTCGATTCCTGGCCAGGGATCCCACATGCTGCAACTAAAGATTCTGTATGCTGCAACTAAGACCTGGAGTAGCCAAATAGTTAAATAAAAATAATTTTTTTCAAAGTGTGCAAGATGATTACTTCTATAGAGTGGACGTCGGTTAGGTGATCTGAGGCAGGGTTGAAGGACTTTGCTATAGATTGGATGCCATCAGGAGAGAAGGGCAATTTTAGCCTAGATTCTTAGAAAATCTTGATCTACAAGGTACGAAGTGAGGCCAGGGCTGTGACAGTCACTCATGTTAGCCAGGACGGGAACGCTTCCCATTTGTGGTTTGTTTTTGTCTGCACCTGGACAAAACTATCATGTTCCCTCCTTTGTTTCTTCTCTCACGTCAGCACAGTTACAGGACGCCCTCCTCTGGTGTGGATGCTCTATGTGGATACATGCTCTATGTCCATTCGGCCTGGTGGTCAGTGTCCTCCCAGTTCTCAAAGGTCAGGAACTGCTTTCCTCCTTTTCAGGAGTTCTATCCAGATGGTGGAGATGAGGTGAGAGTCCAGAATAATGCTGTTACTCGTATCTAATATTCTTGATGTTTTGAATACCTACTAAGAGGCACAGATCTGACAAGGTTTCACTACTTAACTATTTTTACAGAAAAGAATATGTTTGTATTGAAACTGATGAAATAGTTCATTCTCTGTGCAGGAAATGATGACCCCCCACCACACTCTCCAATTCCCCCAGGAAACCTCCACAGTGGTTCTGTTTGCAATAAACATGGAGAGCTTTGTCTCTCTTCCCTAATACTCACAAATACTGATTTCTATCAGTGGGTTTATTTAAATGGCAAGCAAAAAGAGCTTCCCCAAATGAGCATTTCTAAGTCTAGTTTCTGGCCAGAAGGAACGTTTCCTTTTCAGTTATAATTCTCTCCAAACAAAGTACTTCAGGGGAAGCCGGAGACACAGCACACGTGACTCAGCCCATTGTGGCTTTAGGTCACATTTCAGCTCCAACCAGGGCTGAGTCACACAACACAGAAACCAACAGAAACAAAAAGTCCCATTCCCTCTGGAAAGAGTAGCCTTCAGGTCTCAGTGGACAATGGAAAGAAAAGAATACTTCTCAGAAACAGAAAATGAGGCTTTCTCTATGCCTAATTTACTACCTGAGCTTCCCTGGTGGCTCAGATGGTAAAGAATCTGCCTGCAATGTGGGAGACCCGGCTTAATCCCTGGGTCAGGAAGATCCCCTGGAGCAGGGCATGGCTACCCACTCCAGTATTCTTGCCTGGAGAATTCCACGGACAGAGCAGCCTGGCGGGCTACAGCCCATGGGATCACAGAGTCAGATAGGACTGAGCGACTAACGCTTTCACACTTTTACTTTCCATTTACCTTTAGGGTGCTGTCCTTCTGAGCTTTCTCACCATTTTAACCCTCTCAGCTCAAGGAAACCAAAAAAGAGGTACAAACTGGCAATCATTTTCTGCAAATCACCTGTTTGGTAACTGTCTCCTACACACTCCTGACTTGGACACAAAAGACAGTCTTGAGAGCCAGAGAGCCCAGGAATCAGACAGAGCAGGGTCTCAGCCGTGCCAGTGTCACGCAATATACGGAGGCATCCAGTCAGCAGAGCTTACCTGTCTAAGAATGTGTCCTGTGGTATGATCGCTCAGTGGGGCTGAGAATCACTCTGTGCAGTCCCCTAGCCTTCCCCATCCCCTGCTGCCCATACTGTCATACACTTCTTTTTTAATACTTATATATTTGGCAGCGCCGGGTCTCCCTTGCGGCACATGGGATCTTTAGTCAGGGTATGTGAACTTTTAGTTGCAGCATATGGAATCTAGTTCCCTGACCAGGGATCAAACCCAGGTCCTCTACATCGAGAGCTCAAAATCTTAGCCACTGGACCACCAGGGAAGTCCTATTATCGTGCATTTCTTTAATCCATGGCCAGTTGGTCAGAGTAACCCTTCCTTCTGATTTCTGGAGAATTATTCCTTGATAGGGGCTTCCCAGGTGGTGCTAGCGGTAAAGAACCCACCTGCCAAAGCAGACGACAAGACGTAAGAGACACGGGTTTGGTCCCTAGGTCCAGAAGATCCTCTGGAGGAGGGCTTGCCAACCCACTCCAGTGTTCTTGCCTGGAAAAACTCATGGACAGAGAAGCCTGGCAGGCTACAGTCCACAGGATCGCAAAGAGTCAGACACGACTGAAGTGACTTAGCATGCATGCACGCATTCCTTGATAAAGCCTTTCAGGCAAAACTTCACAAGAGGTCATTCCCTGCCTTCAAACAGGGAACACATATATTTAAAATCAAATGCCTGCCTAGAAAATCTCTACATTGTCACTTGTACAATGAATCAGCTCCACATAATGATCATATTATAAATATCACTATAGACATACAAGTTCAAAAGCTGTGGCCCCTTCTAGTGCAGAGGTTCCCTCCTCTGCTGAGCAGGTAAATCATGGTGCCCAGGAACCTGCACTCCCCTCCCTTCCCCTCTCCCCAGGACTGTTTCCAGGGTTACCTTATGCCCTTTGGCAGTGATGGATAGAGTGTTGTGCTAATGTTGGGCACCTCCATTATTCATGTCCCCATTCTCTGTCCTGGTCTATAATTGCCAGCATCCTGGAAGTAGAAGCAAAAATGGTATTACAGAGGAAACTTTCATCTTCCTGCTTATAATCCCTGACCAAAGCCAGGCTTTTCTATTCATCTAGGGTACCTTCCACCAGAGGGACATTCATTCAGGGCCCACATCCAGACAATATCCCACAAAAACAGAATACATGGCTTCTGGGATCTATAACTTCAGACTGAAGAAGCTGAGGTGATAATCACGTCACTCCACTGATATGATGATAACCGTATCAATCCTTAATCAGTCTACTACAGGCATAAATTCAGAGTTCCACTGGAGAGAGTCTGTGTCCCGGAATTCCTGTCAGGACCCAGATGAGCTCTGCTGAATAAAAAGTATTCCAGCATATTCTCACTCTCTCACTGAGCCTATTATAATCCAATTCATGCTTATTTAGAAATGCCCTGGATTTGTCAGAGTCATCTCTTTCCTCCTTTTCAGTTCTTAAAGCGATACTCAAAAGAGAGTATTCAGTTACACAAATTGAATCTAAAGGATACTGGCCAAAGATTTTTTGTTCAAAATGTGTAATAATAGGGATTTTTGTCCTAATTAACAAAGAGGCAGAACAAGTGACAAGCCCATCAGAGCACAATAAAAGTATCATTTTGGGCTCCAAGACAGTCCATTACTGTAGCTGATCGTGGTTTCTATTAAGTCCTAGAGCTACAAAGGTTGTAACTTTGCCATCTGCTACTTCATCAAATGGTTTATAGGAAAGATTCTGGCCTGGAGAAAAACTATATTGCAGCCATAGGCTGCTTGCTTCTCTTCTTTTTAAATTAAGACTTTTCATGGAAGCCTAGGATCCAAGCCCCAATTGCAGGGGAAAAGTAAATTTATGTAGTGTAGTAGCCACAAACTCTGGTACTCATAACTGTAAAAGTTCTGTGCTTAGTCACTCAGTCGTGTCTGACTCTTTGCAATTTCATGGACTGTAGCCTTCCAGGCTCCTTTGTCCATGGGGATTCTCCAGGCAAGAAAACTGGAGTGGGTTGCCATGCCCTCCTCCAGGGGATCTTTCCATCCCAGGGATCAAACCCAGGTTTCCCACACTGCAGGTAGATTCTCTACCATCTGAGCACCCACGAACTCTGGTATTCATAACTGTAAAAGTTCAGCCCTGATTTATTTCAAATTTGCTATACTTTGGGCACTGTTCTGGGGGCTTCCCAGGTAGAGCTAGTGGTAAAGAAAAAATCTGCCTGCCAGTACAGGAGAAGATCCTGCACTGGGTGGAGAAGATCGCCTGAAGGAGGGCATGGCAACCCATTCTTGCCTGGAAAATCCCATAGACAGAGGGGCCTGGTGGGCTACAGTCCAAAGGGTTGCAAAGAGTCAGACATGACTGAATCGACTTAGCACACAGGCACACGGGCTCTGTCTACTCACTGGGTATATCTAGATAAAGGACACAGAGTGAGACCTGGCCCATTAGCCATTGGTAAGTCTTTGCATTCACCACATATCTGAAATATATCTGTCTCTCCAGACATAAATAGCAAAACTCCCTCCAGGCTACCAACACTGGAAGCCAGGATCCAACCTCTTTACAGGTACAGAGACACTACGGGAGGAAGGTAAAGGCAGGGCCCTCACCACTCCATCTTCCCTGGCTCTCCTGGACTCCACTTCCCTTTCTGAGTTAACAGTAGAACCGTCTCTAGTTCAGGATTGCCTCTCAGACCACAGTCAGAGAGAAGAGAGTCAAGGGTCTGCTCTCCTACACTGTACACAGATCAGTGTCCTTCAACAGGCAATTCCAAGAGTTCTTTAAGTGACTTAAGTTTTACTAAGTAAAGAGTCTTCAAAGCCCTAAGATTGAAGAGAAAACATAATCAATTACAGTTTCAGTTGATTTATTTTAAAAAAAGAGACTCAGGGTCATGGAGCAAAAAGGGAACTACTTATCTATAGTTGCCATTTTCTGATAACAGCCCCCTTTTCTCAAGAGCTAAGGTATCTCAGGTATCTCAGATCTGTGCCTTTGATATCTGGGCAAAATTGGCTTTACTGCCTCATGGTGGGGCTCAGAGAGAGACAGTCAAAAAGACTCCGGTTGGTGGAAATGGCCAATGAACTTTGAACAGTGTCTTTCTAGTAGATCCTGTGATCTCCTACTTTATAGAAGCTATAGTGTGTGTGTGTGTGTGTGTGTGTGTGAGAGAGAGAGACAGATAGAGGATCAAAGTTAGAGCAAGCTTTCAGACAGTTCCTACTCTTGCAAGCATCTCAGAGTCTAGTCAGGGAAATGGACAAGTAAAGTGCATTAATTGCAAAGCTGTGTATCACATCTCACAATGGAAGTGTCATGTGGGGACCCAGGAAGGAGTGGGAGGTGCTGTCAGGTGAAGGCAGAGAAGGCTTCATGGAAGAGGTGATGATAAACTGACTCTTGAAGAAGGGTAGGAATTTCCAGACACCTTCATGGGTCAAGGCCAGTCCTGTTTTGCTTAGATGGGTAGTTCTCAAACTTCAGCAGGCGTAGGGTCACCTGGAGAGTGTCTTAAAGCACAGACTGCAAAGCCCCACCCCAGAGTCTCTGACTGACTAGGTTTGAAGTGCATCCAGGAATTTGCATCTCCAACGATTTCACAACTGATGCTAATGTTGAGAACCTGAGGCTTAAGGGCACGGTAGGGAGCAGATGTGGAGACAGGCATGCTGGGAAACAGGGACACGTTGGATCTTAAGGAACCCTGGGGCCCATGGAGAGACCAATCACTATCTGGACAGGTTTGAAGCTATAAAGTACAATCATCACATTTGTGTTTTCAGAGGGCAACTCTGGTGGAAGTGTAGAAGCAAAGGGCAGTTATAACCGGGTTCCAGTCAGCCTCTCAGGAAATGATGACGTTAGAACAAAGGCCCAGGGGAGTGACAGTAATGTCGAGGATGGAGCTGAGTTTACTTACATGAAAATGAGAACAAAAGCCTGGTCTCTTGAGCCATCCTGTCAAAGAGGGAAAGTAAATCAGCTGTCTCCTTGCCTCCAGAAACAGTTATTTGTTTTCATCCCTTATTAAAATATGCATTACGTATCTTCTGGGAAAGGAAACACAGATTTTAGTATCATTTCCTTAACAACCATAGTTTGTTAATTCTCTGTTCCAAGAAAAAGGAAAATATCCTTATTCAGTGAAGACATGGGTCTTTCGTATGCATCTTTGTCATCCACAAAGCCCTGGGTTAAGGGTATCTGGCAGGGTTTGGGGAAAATCCGTGTGTTCATAGTTTGGGCAGAAGCCAATCTGAGAAGGCAAGAGTAGCACAAGGCAAGAGCAGTGATGTCAAGAAGGCAAGAGGAGTGGCAGAAATACCAGAGAGGGCACCTGGGAATTCCTAGGCAATCTTGGAAATATTTGGAGGTAATTCAATTTCCTGTAGAATATGCTATATGACAGCATGCTGCTGCTGCTGCTGCTAAGTCGCTTCAGCCGTGTCCAACTCTGTGCAACCCTACAGACGGCAGCCCACCAGGCTCCCCCGTCCCTGGGATTCTCCAGGCAAGAACACTGGAGTGGGTTGCCATTTCCTTCTCCAATGCATGAAAGTGACAAGTGAAAGTGAAGTCACTCAGTCATGTCCGACTCTTGGCGACCCCACAGACTGCTGCCCACCAGGCTCCTCCGTCCATGGGACTTTCCAGGCAAGAGTACAGGAGTGGGATGCCATTGCCTTCTCATATATATGTTTTTATATATAAACATATAAAATTATATGTTTTTACAATTTTTTTTGGTAGTGCTGTGTGACTTGTGTGATCTTAGTTCCCTGACCAGGGATTGAACCCAGACCTCAGGCATTGAAGGCACAGTGTCCTAACCACCAGACCGCTAGGGAATTCCCTTATTTTACAGTATTAACAGAAGCTAAGGTACGGATGCTTAACTGCCTTAGCCGGGGTTTCCCCAGAAGTAGAGGCTGAAACAAAGGTTCAGTTGCTGGTGGTGTATTTGGGAACCCAAGCAGAGGGACAGGAGTGTGGACGAGGGGAGGAGCTTGGGAGCAGGGAAAGCCAACTCCAGCCTGCGGGATAGAACTAACCACCGCCAGCGGCCACTACTCACTTGATCCCATAGCACCGTCTAAGAAGCTTTAGGAAATACTTCTCAGAACCATCGACAGGGAAGTGAGGGGCCAGGGCTCCCCTAGTGGTCAAGGGCCAGCCTGCTGCTGCTGCTGCTAAGTCGCTGCAAAGCCTACAGGACATTAAATCTCACACTCTTCCGCTGCATACACAGAGTGCCTACTTCAGGCGTCAGAGAAGCCCGAGGCAGGAAGTGAGGGCAGTAAGGAGCTGTCAGTTTGCACCAGGTGGGCGGAGCCTGGGTGGACCTGGTTACCACGTGTCAGCATCAGGGGCAAGATCGGGATCATGTTTGATCTGAGAAGCGTCCAGTACACTTGAGATGGGTCAGAGCATGGCCTAAATGTTTCACATGCATTCTTTTATTTAATCCTCCCTATAAGGCAGGCATTGCTATCCCCACCTTACAGCAAAGGGAATGAGAGCTAGAGGCCCAAAATGAGACAGCTGGGAAGTGACAAGGTTAAGGACTCAAGTCGACTTCTTTTCTGACCTGAGCCCATGCTTACCCACAATTTTAGGCTATACTCAACACATTAAACTAGATGGTAACTCAGAAAGTTAGTTCAGGAGGCCATACCAAAGACTTTAAAATATTTGTTAATTTTATTTCTATTCTAGAAATCTAACTTAAGGAAACAATCAGAAATGTACATGAAAAATGATGTTTATCCTAGTCTTATTTATAATGGAAAAGATGTAAAGATACATAGATAAAGTATCAGACAATTATTTAAAATGATGACTGTGGGAATTCCTTGGTGGTCCAGTGGTTAGGATTCAGTGCTTTCACTGCCAGGGCCTTGGGTTCAATTGCTGGTGGGGGAACTACGATCCCACAAGTTGCACAGGGTGGCCAAAAACATAAATAAATAAAATTATGGCTATGAAGGGCTCCCCTGGTGGCTCAGATGGTAAAGAATCTGTCTGCAATGCAGGAGACCAGGTTTGATCCCTGGATCAGGAAGATCCCCTGGAGAAGGGAATGATAACCCACTCAAGTATTCTTGCCAGGAAAACCCCATGGACAGAGGAGCCTGGTGGGCTACAGTCCGTGGGGCCCCAAAGAGTCAGACACAACTAAGCAAGTGAGCCTGCATACACTCATGCAAAGTAATAGTAATTAATTTTTTTTCTTTATATGTCTCAATATTTTTAATTTCCACAAAAACATATATAACTTTTATAATCAGTGGCATTTTTATTTGATTTTAATAGGCAGTGGGTGAAGTGACTGTTACCCGCCAGGGACTCCCCACTGGTGCCCTAAGTCACCTTCCAGCACCATCTGGGTTGGGTGGTCTGTCCTGCCATGCACCCCTCACAGCTGCTGCTGTCAGTGCGGTCACTGAGGAGGGGTCCTTTGTGGCTGAGAGAAGGCTTTGTATCCTTCACAAAAATCCTCCTTCAAACATTCTGCTTGGAACCTACAACTATGTCTCTACTCCAGGGCTCCAGAGACACCTCTGCATCCCAAACTGGGCATCACCATAGCCTGGCCACTGCTCTGTGTGTCCACTGAAGGACTGATGATCCTGCAATGCTTGTGTTTCAGAAGATCTTAACTGGGGGCAACCCAGCTACAAATCTGGCCTGTCAACATGAGCTCTTTGTCCTGGAGAGGGCTACAGTTTTTCCTGCATTTCCTAAAGCCCCAGGACTCTTCCTGGCACCTGGAGAAGATCAGGATGTAGGAGGGAAAAGGGCAATGGGTCTACACCTTCTCACCCTTTACTAGTGCCCCTAGAGGTACAGTTGGCCCTCCGTATCCACACGTTCTGCATCTGAGGATTTAGTCAACCATGGATTAAAAATATTTATAGATAAAAAAAAAAAAAAAATTACATAAAGCTCCAGAAAGCAAAATTTGAATTTGCCACACACCACTAATTATTTGCATAGCACTTACCTTGTATGAGGTGCTATAAATAATCTAGAAATGACTTAAAGGATACAGAGGAATGTGCATAGGTTGTATGCAAATACCATACGTGTGTGTGTTAGTTGCTTGCTGCTGCTGCTGCTGCTGCTGCTAAGCTGCTTCAGTCGTGTCTGACTCTGTGCGACCCCACAGACGGTGGCCCACCAGGCTCCCCTGTCCCTGGGATTCTCCAGGCAAGAACACTGGAGTGGGTTGCCATTTCCTTCTCCAATGCATGAAAGTGAAAAGTGAAAGTGAAGTCGCTGAGTCGTGTCTGACTCTTAGCGACCCCATGGACTGCAGCCCACCAGGCTCCTTTGTCCATGGGATTTTCCAGGCAAAAGAACTGGAGTGGGGTGCCATTGCCTTGCTCTTTGAAACCCCATAGACTGTAGTCCACCAGGCCCCTCCATCCTTCAGATTATCCAGGCAAGAACACTGGAGTGGGTTGCCATTTCCTTCTCCAATAGGAATTATAGAAAGAAAGAAAGTGAAGTTGCTCAGTCGTGTCTGACTCTTTGGGACCCCATGGACTATAGCCTACCAGGCTCCTCCATCCATTGAATTTTCCAGGCAAGGGTACTGGAGTGGGTTGCCATTTCCTTCTCCAGCAAATACTATATGATTTTCTACAAAGGACCTGAGCATCCTCAGATGTTGGTATTGGAGGTAATATCTGGAGCCAAGCCCCTGCGCGGTCCCCAAGGGACGACGAGATGACGGTAGTTGTACTTTCACACCTTGCACCGAGTTGCTTCAGTCATGTCCAGCTCTTTGTGACCCTGTGGACTGTAGCTTTCCAGGCTCCTCTGTCCAGGGGATTCTCCAGGAAAGAATACTAGAGTCGGTTGCCATGTCCTTCTCCAGGGGATCTTCCCAACCTTAGCCAGCCCAATCTCCTTTATTCCCAATGGAGAAATTCTTCACCAATAGGATTTCCCACTTCTGAGTCTGCCAGTTAGGTCCCACCCTTTCTTCAGGGACAGAAGTACTCTCTGCTACATCTCTCATCATTACTGTGTGGCCATTTCTCTCACCATTTTATCTGTGGAGTCTCTCTCTTTATGTCCCTCCTAGAAATAATTCCTGGAGACCCCAAGCTAGAAGACTATCATACTCTGAATGGACATGGCTCAGGGCCTCATAGTGATGTTTCAAAAGGCCTCACAGTTCCCTTTTGTCCTTTAACAAACACTCTGAACAACTTGAAGGAAACAGTTGCTTGGCAGGGTGCACAATGGAGGAGATGAACCTGAAAATTCTGGCTATAACCTGAAGCACATTTGCAGTTCTATCTCACTACACATTATCTGACACCAAAAGATACTCTGACAAGAATCACTTGGAAGAAACCTTGAAACCAGTGGTTCACTATTTTAGTGGTTGTGTGGCACATTTTAAACAGCATCCCCCTGTCTAGAGAATTTCACCCACTATGAGGTCTACCTTTCCAAAGGGCCTGTGAAATCTACCCAGCATCCCTTGCAATGAGGTGATGACAAATGGCAAATGTTTCTCAGTTTCACCGCTTTGTATCACTTGCCAATTTCCATGGTGTAAATCCTCCTACTATGGCCTACTTCAAGTTACCAAAAGTTTATAAACTAACCTATAACATCCCTGAACCTTAACCATCACCTCTCAAAGCTAGCTTCAGCCAGCTTCAACGTTTCATCAGACAGGCAGGTGACTCAGATTTCATAATGCACCTGCATGAAACACAATCTTTGAAGAGAGAACAGAAAAATATTGGAAGCAAGCTCCACAAGGAATCTATGCTTTTGAAGTTGGCAGAGGAACCATCCTGTCTTGGAGTATGGAAGGCGTCCCATCCCAGCACCTATGGTATGGGTTGCTATGTCTGTCCCACCGCCCTAGCAACGTGAGCAGGAGACATGAGGTGTGCTGGAACACTGACTTGAGGGCCTCCAAGCCCATCTGGAGGTTCCTTATATTCTTCGTTAATAAATCCCTTTTGCATTTTGACTGAATACAGTGAATTCTCTTATTTGCAAAAAAGAGCACTAGTTGATTCTGTTTGAGGCAGAGATCCATAACTGTAAGCAGAGTTAAATATTGCTTCCATTAAATCTGTCTTTAGAGTTTGTGATTTTCCGCATGGGAGTGAAAAATGCAGGTTTCATTTAATCCCACCACTCCCGATCCATAGAAGCAGTGGACAGAAACAACCTCAAACTCCAATTACACTGCAGCTCAGGATGTAGGAAGGGTGAGGCTTTGTTGTGCGATGAGGCATCTAATGGGAGGCCCAGAAAACACTTGGGGAGAGGGAAGTGTAATTCCTTCACCTCAGCACTGCCACGTCTAATTTTCACCTCCAAAGAGCAATAGGAATCATGTAGATTATACACTATGTACATTTTGATGACCTCTCCCAAATAATTCTTCAAACTTTACCTTATTGTTCTAGCACTTTCTAGACCACTCACCTCTAAGAAACCTGAAACATTTGTTAAAAATTATTTCTGCCTTGCCAGATCTCCTAAATCAGAATCTCTGGGGATAAAGACTAGAAATTCACATTTTCAACTTTTGCTTAAAATTTTTGAGTATCTAACTTTCTTTTGATTTTGATTAACACCACAGAAAAGGGCCCCCCCCCTTTTTTTTTTTTTTGGCCATGCCACACAACACATAGGATCTTAGTTCCCCTACCAGGGATCAAACCTGTGCCTCCTGCAGTGAAAATGTGGAGGTCTAACCATTGGACAACCAGAGAATTCCCAAAGGTCCCCTCCTTGAAAATATATATTTAAAAGTTTAACAGAAAATCACAGGTATATAATACAACTTATATGTTTAAACGTGCAGGAATAACACTGTCATGAAATGTTTAATAAAAAGTTAAGCCACAGTTTTAGGCCAATAAAATTCTCCAAATGCCTAGGGGATATGAAGAGAAGGTGAGAGAAAGGTAGACCATTTTGCTGAAAGTCATATCTTCCCCCACTTTCTCTCACATCCATAAACCTCCTGTGTCCCCAGCAGAAAGTTCTCTACAGAGCGCTCTGCCCAGGCAGTTTCTAAACACAGATATTTCTTACCATGTCTGGAAGGTATGGTGGAGTTTGAAATATTAATAGATAAGCTTGAAGGAGAGCTATTTATAAGACACCATGCTAAGCACTTTGAATTAGTTGTTCATTTCATCCTTACAACTTTTGCGCTGTAGGCATGATCATTATTGTCATTTTATAGATAAGGTAAGTGGATGTAAGCAAACTGTCCATGCTTGAAGTGAGTTAGTGGCAGGGGCTAAACAAGAACGGTGGAAGTCTGACTCCAGAGTTTATACTCTTCAGGACTGGGCCGCACTGACAGTGCTTGACCAGGGTCAGATCAAAGACAGAGGAAGGAAATTCCAAGTGTTGCAAGGACGCTGCCTGCCATATGCATAAGGACCTATCCAAAACGCAAGATTTGCAGAGAATCTCGGAGAGCTTTACAGGGGGCTGGGTTTCCTCTTTAGCTAGTGAGGTCTAGTGTGTGATGCATGGATGGTGCTGGTGATGTGGACCACATCCACAGTCTGTGGCCTGAAGATTCACAAAGTATATCTGTAAAAAGGCTACAGTTCTTACAACAGAGGATGGATTCTGTCATTGTCATCTGATCCTTTTACATCTTCATTAAAAACCAGCCCAAAAGGCACTTCCCCAGAGGCCCAGCTGATGCTGAAACTGAAGCTCCAATACTTTGGCTACCTGATGTGAAGAGTTGACTCATTTGAAAAGACCCTGATGCTGGAGAAGACTGAGGGCAGACGGAGAAGGGGACAACAGAGGATGAGATGGTTGGATGATATCACTGACTCAATGGACATGAGTTTAAGTAAACTCTGAGAGATAGTGAAGGACAGGGAAGCCTGGCATGCTACAGTCCGTGGGGTTGCAAAGAGTTGGACACAACTTAGCAACTGAACAACAACTAGTAGTTAAAACTTCTAGTTGAAAACGTTCAACTTTCTAGTTGAAAACGTCTAGTGGTTAAAACTTCACCTTCCAGTGTAGGGGGTGTGGGTTCCATTCCTGGTCAGGGAGCTAAAGAATGCCTCAGGGCCAAAGAAACGAAACAAAAAACAGAAGAAATATTGTAACAAATTCAATAAAGACTTTAAAAATGGTCCACATCAAAAAAAAAAACACTTTAAAAAAACCTGCTAGGAGAACATCTTCTGGCATTTCTGCTGGAAAGCATGGACCCAGGCTGTTTGCGGAAGGAGTCCTGACTCCATCCCACCTCCGCTACCATCCTGCTTTCTCAGGTTTCACAGGACTGAGACGGTGCAGCAGGGTCCTGGGGTCAAATCCTAACCGAGCATTCTAGGTCCAAACCCCGAGGCTCTGTGACAACCTGGAGGGATCGGGTAGGGAGGAAGGTTGGAGGGAGGGGACACATGTATGCCTGTGGCCAATTCATGTTGATACATGGCAGAGGCCATCACAATATTGCAAAGTAATTATCCTCTACTTAAAATAAATAACTTACTTTTTTAAAACAACCTTAGGCCAGCTAGTTGACCTCTCTGAATTTCAGTTTTTTAATCTGTGAAAAGAAGATAAACATTCCTCACTCGCAGGAATGATATGAGGATTAAATGAAAACAGTATTTAACAAAGGTCCAGGCAGACTAAATGCTCAATACAGGGTAACTACTTAAACTGTCATAAAAGTCCACATCTCTTCCTAGATCATTTATGCATTAATTCCTCTATGCACACGCCCCTTCAGCAAACATTTCTGGTTGTGAGCTTTCGCTTTATGTACACATGTATCCAACAGGACACTGATGGATGGGAGATGTGGGTGTGTGTTATCGGGCCCGGGCTCACGTTCTCTGCAAAAGCAGTATCTGACAGGTGCAGGCCGGGCACTGCTGTCTGCTTTCACAGAGACCTCAACTACAGAGCGAGGCCCAGGGATCCAGGGAATAGAGCTATCTCTTCCTCCATGCTCTTTATCTTTTCTCTCGAAACAGCAAGGGCATGGTTTCTTTTCACACCGGAATAAATGGGATGCAGAAAGTTTCCCTTCTGCTTACAGCCTCCCTACCCTCCCTCTGTCATCTGTGCATCAGCTGCCCAGCTCTCTGTGTCTTTCTGCATTGTGCTATCTCAAGACTGTTCATAACAGAAGGCAGAGAATCAAGTCCGCGTCCAAAAGCCACACCGAAAGAGTAAAACTCAGACAAAAGGCTGTGCCTATTCTGATGGGTGAGCACTGCCAGCCCCATCAGCTCAGGTAAGACTGAATGATGCCTTTCTAAAGAAATGTTATATGGGTGGCATTTTCTGTCTTGCCCCCGGGGAAGAGCTAGCTCTATTCCCTGGATCCCTGGGCCTCGCTCTGTAGTTGAGGTCTCTGTGAAAGCAGACAGCAGTGCCCGGCCTGCACCTGTCAGATACTGCTTTTGCAGAGAACGTGAGCCCGGGCCCGATAACACACACCCACATCTCCCATCCGTCAGTGTCCTGTTGGATACGTGTGTACATAAAGCGAAAGCGCACAACCAGAAATATTTGCTGAAGGGATGTGTGCATAGAGGAATTAATGCATAAATGATCTAGGAAGAGATGTGGATTTTTATGACAGTTTAAATAGTTACTCTGTATTGAGCATTTATTGGTTGGCACTTTTCATGAATTTTTGATGTTTATTCATAGAAATAAATGGACTGCTTGACCTTTCTGGATTTCCTGTTCAGTAACTAATCAAGAAATGAAGGAAAGCAAATACATAATTTCAAGCCCTCAGACCACTGGTTACAACTGCCAAAAACTGATAAGAAACCAACAGACTCTGCTCTTTAGCCAGCTGTTATGTGTACCATTTATTATGTCTATATGCCTAGCTACCAGCTCCCTGCCTTAAAATCCATGGACTAGAGCAGAGTTTCTCAAACTCAGCATTATTGACCTTCAGGAAGGGTTAATTCTTGGTTGTGGAGAGCTGTCCTGTGTATTGTAGTGTGTGTGTGTTAGTCATTCAGTCACGTCCGGCTCTTTGCAACCCCATGGACTGTAGCCCGCCAGGCTCCTCTGTCCATGGAATTCTCCAGGCAAGAATAATGGAGTGGGTTGCCATTTCCTTCCCTAAAGGATCTTCCCAACCCAGAGACTGACCCGGTTCTCCTGCATTGGCCCCCATGAACTAGATCCTACATGCTACAAGGGAGATTGAAGACCCCCGTGCGCCACAACTAAGACCAGGCACAGCTAAATAAATAAATATTTTTAAAATAAATTAATAAATTTAAGCCACCACATTTAACGCTCATCCAGAAATTCTATGCACATGACCACACTGTTGGTTAGTGGTGTTCCCTTTGCTCTCCTTCCATTTGCTCCTCTCCAGGTGAAGAATAGCTAAGCTGAAACAGCAGCTGCTCAGACACCCACAGTTGTAGGCCATTCAGGCCAGGCAATCACCCAGGAAAACTGTCCCACACATGCGGAGTTGCGTGGGTACACAGGAGCCCGTTTAATCTCACTGACCTTTAATGCAGATAAATGTACAAAGTAAAAATGAAGGGACTAGAAAGAAGCACTTCCAGAATTGTGGAGTACGAACCAAAACTGAGCAGGACCTTGTAGGACCTTCCTGGATATAAGCTCCTCCATGTCCCTTACTTCTGGTTTGTAAAAGAGTTTAGTCTCCTCAGTTCTCCTCAAATTTCAGAGAGCAGACTAAACCAGTTAATGATTAGAGAGGTGAGAAAATGCAGAAACAAAGGAAAAGCAGTCAAGCAAGAAAAGTAATAATGTTCTGAACAACAGTTCATCAATGAAAACCAGTGGACAACCTTAACTACTTGTTGACCACAAACACACAAACCTTAGACTGGGGGGAACCAGATATTGATGATTAAATTTCTCAAAACACCACCCTGTTACCTCACCACTAACCAATCAGAGTGTTCATGAGCTGACCCAGGCACCCAAGGATCCCACCCATAATGTTGCCTTTAAAAACCCATGTTTAAAAGCCATGAAGGAGTTTAAGTCCTTTGAACATTAGCTGCCCATTCCCCTTGCTTGGTGTCCTGCAAATAAATGTTATACTTTCTTTCACCACAGTCCTGTGTCAAAAAATTGGCTTTGCTGCAAGTATTGGGCAAGCAAACCTGAGTTCAGTTTGGTAAAAAACCTCTGAAACTCCATTTCTCCGTAAAAGCAACCAGAATACTGGCTTTAAAAAAAAAGTCAAAATTAATTTTTTCAGATATAAATTAACTGAAGGTATGAAAAGATTCAAGGAGTATTAATTCAAAAAAGTGGCTGAATCTCAGTAAAAAGGACAAACTTTGTGATGTTTGGCATGTCCCATTATTGTCCTCTTTTGAATCAGAAAGTTGGCACCATTATTCATTGAACAAATAAATGTAGTTTGCTCTGGTTGATCAACTGGTTTATAACATAGCTGAGAATATCTATCAAATAGCAAAGCAATTTCACCATCCATAAACTCAGCTTTGACAGCTAAGTCTTTTACCCATAAGCAAACTGATACAATAATTTTTTTCATGGCTTACTTGAGTTCATATATTATAGATCCTAAGAGATGACTTTAGGGCTTCCCTGGTAGCTCAGCTGGTAAAGAATCCGTATACAATGCAGAAGACCCTGGTTTGATTTCTGGGTCAGGAAGATCCGCTGGAGAAGGGATAGGCTACCTACTCCAGTAATCTTGGGCTTCCCTGGTGGCTCAGCTGGTAAAGAATCTGCCTGCAATGTGGAAGACCTGGGTTCAATCCCTGGTCAGAAAGATCCCCTGGAGAAGGGAACAGCTACCCACTGCAGTATTCTTGCCTGGAGAATTCCATAGACTGTATAATCCATGGGGTTGCAAAGAGCTGGACACAACTGAGAGATTTTCAATTACAAGAGATGACTTTAATAAGGAGAGAATCTGAGAGCTTAAGGTACACGACATATACTGAATTCTTCATGAGTTGTTCATATGCTATCATTATCACTATCTTCACTATAAAACATGTCCATGAGATTTTAACTGGGCCTCTACCACTGAGCTTAGAATTATAAAATAACAGTAGTAGAGGAAGCAACAAATAACCCTTCACTGTAACTTCCACTCCTGCTGAGATGTAACTCCTCCATCAGAATGAAAAACGAAAAGTTAAATTGCCTAGAACTGTTAGTGTTTCAAGACTTTTCACACTTTTTTTTCTAATTCATTTTTGCCAAGAGTCTAAGTCCTTTGCACATCATCTCTGACGACATTGGTTGCCATGGTTTTCTAGCTTTCACTACTCCTAGAAATAAACAACCCATTAGATTTATGTCATTGTTCATTTGTCTCTTTGTATAAAACACATAGGTGATTTGTAGCTTGAAAATCAGCACTAGGTACCTCAAGTCTCCCCGAGCAAAAAGCTGGCACCAAAATGGTCTAACAATATATATAATAGCATGACTTCTGTTTAGCAGACTTTTCTTTATGAAAAGGTAATTATTATTTTGAATTAGTATGTCAAGTTTGCATGCTTCTAGAGTTACTAAAGACAGTTTATTTCTTCTGTCTTTTGTACATTCTCAGTATTATCTTCTGTCCAAGCCCCTTTTTCTAAGAAAATGTTAAAATAAAAATTAGCCTAAGTTGTTTCCAAAAGAATCACAAATTCCAAAGTTATAGACTCCAAATGAATTTTTGAGATTTTTTTATAAAAAAATATATTTACTTGAAAGCAAAATACATCATCATCTGGGCATTCTTTCTGGAGGTTCTAAACTGTTTAGGGGCTTGCCCGGTGGCCCAGAGGTAACAAATCCACATGCCAATTGTAGGAGATGCAGGTTCAATCCCTGGGTCAGGAAGACCCCCTGGAGAAGGAAATGACAACCCACTTCAGTATTCTTGCCTGGGAAATCCCATGGACAGAGGAGCCTGGTGGGCTACAGTCCGTGGGGTCACAAAAAGAGTTGGACAAGACTCAGCGACTGAACAACAGCAACAAACTTTTTACTCATGAAACTTCTGAAACCTAATACACAGGGGTTTTTTCCCACACCAACCAATTCTCTAACTCTCCAGAACCAACTGGGTGTCTCCAATCCAATTCTGACCCTAACTACCCAGAGTTAGCACAGACCGCACAGGTTAAGAGCTCAGTCACACAAGACTGAGATGCCAGTCCTGGGCCTCCCAAACTTTTGACTGGCCCCCTATAAAACCAGGTTCCCATGACCTCCTCCTTAGGCTTGATGATCTTCTAGAGTGATTCACAGATCAAAGGAAAAGTTTACTTACTGGCTTCCTCTAAAAAACACAACTGAGAAACAGCCAAATGAAGGAGATGCATGGGGCAAAGTGTAGGGTAGGTAGCACAGAGCTTCCAGGCCTCTCCTAGTGTGCCCCCCTCCCAGCACCTCCATGAATTCACTGACCTAGAAGCTCTCCAATCTCTGTGTCTTAGGAGTTTTTCTGAAGGATTAGGTAAGTAGGCATGATTAAACATTAGCTATTAATGATTAATTCAATTTACAGTCTTTCCCAGAGGTCAGGAGATAAGGATGAAAGCTCCAACCCTCTAATCATGTGCTGGTCTTTCTGGCAACCAGCCCCCATCCTGAAGATACCTAGGTGCCCCCAGCTACCAGGCATCTCATTAACATGCAAAGAGACACTTTATCACCCCAGAGATTCTGAGGGTCTTCGAAGCTCTTGGGTTAGGAACTATGGACTAAGGCCGAATATTATAATAAAAATGCTCCTATTATCTCAGGAAATAACAAGAGTTTTAAGGTCTCTGTGTCAGGAACTGAGTACAAAGACCAAGTATATATTTCTCCTTCTATCACAGTATCACAGAAGCACACAAATTCTTTCAAGTTACCAAGAGAATCTGGTGGGTGCAAACCTTCCAAATTACCTCAGACCCATCAGTCAAGGACCCAAAGAGAACTCAGTCTGAAAGAATATAAAGAGCTTCATCGCCACCAGGAAAAAAAAAAAAAGTTGGAGAAAAATTTATAATCTCCTAACCTAGATAGCATATTGAAAAGCAGAGACATTACTTTGCCAACAAAGGTCCGTCTAGTCAAGGCTATGGTTTTTCCGGTGGTCATGTATAGATGTGAGAGTTGGACTGTGAAGAAAGCAGAGGGCCGGAGAATTGATGCTTTTGAACTGTGGTGTTGGAGAAGACTCTTGAGAGTCCCTTGGACTGCAAGGAGATCCAACCAGTCCATTCTAAAGGAGATCAGCCCTGGGTGTTCTTTGGAAGGAATGATGCTGAAGTTGAAACTCCAGTACTTTGGCCAGCTCATGTGAAGAGTTGACTCATTGGAAAAGACTGTGATGCTGGGAGGGATTGGGGGCAGGAAGAGAAGGGGACGACAGAGGATGAGATGGCTGGATGGCATCACCGACTCAATGGACATGAGTTTGAGTGAACTCCGGGAGTTGGTGATGGACAGGGAGGCCTGGCGTGCTGCAATTCATGGGGTCGCAAAGAGTTGGACACGACTGAGCGACTGAACTGAACTGAACTGATGAGACCAGGTCCTATTTCCTATGGAAATTATCTTTGAAGCTCCAGAACCAAGATCATGTTCCCTTGTGATGTCATGGAGAACTGCTACCTAAAATCTTGATGCTGGAACTTCCTATACATCCACTCCACCAGGCCCTCACCATCTCCAGCTTAGTTGAATCTTGGCACACAGTACTTACTAGTAACTTGGGGCAGAGATCCTGTCTTATCCATTCTTCTACTTTCAGCATGTACCACAGAGCCCAGGGCACAGGAAGCTCTTAATTGTGTTGAAATATGTGGAACTACAACATTTGTTGAATGAGCAATGTACACACAGGTCTGCAAACATAACAACTTAAATGTAGCTAAAGGGAGATACTTGAGGAAATAGGCCAACATGCCCATCCTAGGCTAAACCCGGTAAGCCTCGCAGAAAGAAGGATATCAGATCAAAGGAGAGAGGCCAAAAGAACCTTCAAGAAGGTCAGATAGGCCTACACCACTGGTTAATAATCCAGGTAACACTGAAAAGCCAAGATCACACATTAAGATCAGTTGCCTTCCCTACTGGCTCTGGGACACAGACTGGATATCCAATGTGCCCTGAATCAGTTTATTCTTTTTTTTTTCATTTTATGATACTCTTTATCAGTTTATTCTTTGATTCAACATTCAACAAGGTCACTTAAAAAACCTCTACCTGAGTGACATGAGCAAACCAAAGGCCTTCCAGAGGCAGCAGAGATCCTTTGGTGATGCACGTAAGTAGCCATAACACCAGCTCTAAAGGGTATGATCATAAGAGGGAGCTAAATAAAGCTCTGCTTGATAAGAGATCTGTTAATAAGAATCTTATTATTACCAGATAAGTTTTTTCTCACTTAAGACTTTTCTTTCTTAATATGTACACACCCATTAGAAAGGGATTATGAAGTGAAGCCCAGACTGGTCCCTCTGCTTACAACACTGGCCCCTCCCTGCCCCTTGTCTCTCTTTTTAATTTTGTTGTTGTTGTTCAGTCATTTAGTCCTGTCTGACTCTTTGCAACCCCATGGTGTGCAGCATGCCAGGCTTCCCTGTCCTTCACTGTCTCCTGAAGTTTACTCAAACTCATGCCCATTGAGTTGGTGATGCCATCCAACCATTTCATCCTCTGTCACCCTCCTCCCTTCCTGCCCTCAATCTTTCCCAGCATCAAGATCTTTTCCAGTGAGTTGGCTCTTCACATCAGGTGGAGCTTCAGCATCAGTCCCTCCAATGAATATTCAGGGTTGATTTCCTTTAGGATTGACTCGTTTGATCCTCTTTCTGTCCAAGGGACATTTAAGAGTCTTCTCCAGCACCACAGTTTGAAAACACCAATTCTTTAGCACTCAGCCTTCTTTATGGTCCAACTCTCACAGCCATACATGCTACTGGAAAAACCACAGCTTTGACTAGACAGACTTTTGTTAACCAAGTGATGTCTCTGCTTTTTAATATGCTGTCTAGGTTTGTCATAGCTTGTCTTCCAAGGAGCAAGCATCTTTTAATTTCATGGCTGCAGTCACTGTCCACAGTGATTTGTTTTTTATAACTTTACTTATTTTCAGTTATGCAGGGCCTTTGCTGCTGCTTGAGGGCTTTCTCTAGTTGAGACAGGTGGGAGCTGTCCTTCACTGTGGTGCATGAGCTTCTCATTGTCTTGGCTTCTCTGGCTGCAGAGCACAGGCTAGGCTTTACCTGCAAGGGCTTCACTGGTTGCATCTTGCAGGCTTAGGTGCCCCACGGCATGTGAAATCTTCCTGGACCAACGATCAAACCTACATCTCCTGCATTGGCAAGCAGATTCTTCTTCACTGGACCACCAGGGAAGTCCCCCATCTCTTAAGTCTGTTCATCTTCAGGTATCAACCTAGAAGTCAGTTCCTCTAGAACAACTTCTTTGCTCCTTCCAATGTCCCTGTTGCATGTTTTAAGACACAAAGGACTTATCAGAGCACTTATTATATTGCCTCCTAATCATTTGCTTAATTCTGTTCCTTTAATTAGATCAAATTCCATGAAGACAGAATTGCTCTGGGCCAGGTTACCCTGTATGTCTGCTCAGGGTCTGTTGCATAGTAGGCATGCATCGAACTTTTGTATGGATTTACCAATCAGTCAACATAGCACATTTCAAGAGCCTTAGCAAAAATCAAAGTGGAATAACACTGAGCAGTCAATTTGCTCATCCATCTAACTGGACATGAGAATAGATCAATGCAAATTTTCCCAACCAAATATGTAATTCACAACTAAAGACCCCACCCTCATTGTGGAAAGAGGTTCACTTGTACTAGCAATGAGTCATGGAGGAAATGGAAGCAGAGAGAGCATTTGAAAAAAAATTATCCAACATTTGATTATTCATACCATGAGTTTTCCCACTGCCACAACAGGACCACTAATAAAGAAAGACCAGAAACCATGCCCTAAATTTCCTCTCCTGCCTTCTGGGAGCCCTGAGAACTGACGATAGCCAGAAGAAGAATGAGGAATAAAGGGAGTGAATAACCCCAGAGCTTCAGCTTTCAGTTGTCACGCACTGTCAGTTTCCGACAAAGGATCAGAGTCATGCCCAAGGCTTGAACAACCCTGAACAGCCAGTGTTCAGGGTTCTGTATCCCCAGTCCTGGACCTCCTGCTCAGGAAGCTTCCCCATCCAGCCTCTCCACCTAAGAACCAGGCTACCAGGGGAGGCCAGGTCCACCCATCAGCATCACTGAGTGTCAAACAAACTTGGACACTGCTGAACGTGACTGTGAGCAGTCATGTTACCAGTGGGATGCAAAAAGCGAGCCGTGCTGCACTTTTCAATGGAAATGCTCCCATTTGATCTGTATCTGTACAGATTGCTTTTTCTACAAGCCTGTCACTGCATGTGATGCCTCTATTACAAACACAGCCTCTGGCACCATGGACAAGACTGAATCCCTGCCCAAAATCAAAACGTGCCAAATCAGATCAAAATATGAAGCAGTGCTTAAGTTGAGGTAGAGAGCAATTCACAGCACAGCCGTCTAACTTAACTCTTTCTTGGCTTCCCCAGTTAGTTTCCAGTTGGATTGCAGCAACCTAATTGAATGCCACATCACCACCCTCCTCCCTGCTCCTCAAAGCCATTAGCACCACCTAGAATCACCAGGTTCTACTACATCATACGATGCTAGGATTTTAGCAGCAAGGCAATGGAAACACAACAGGACATCTTGCATTTCCAAACAGAGCCCAGGGAAAGCATCACTCCTCTGACAAATGCTTGCTTTTGGGCGCGCCCAGCTCTCCCCAGGTGGTTCACATGCACACCCGCTTGGAGAGTGGCAATTTCCAGTCTAGAGCAGCTGCTCCACTGAGCCTCCCTGAGAAGGCTTTCTCAGCGAAAAGCCAATTTTTTATGGCAATGCCCACAGATTAATAAAGCATGGGCAAAGAGACAGCCCTCCAAATAATTGGCCTTTCTATTGCAGATCCTGGGAAGTCATGCCTGATACAAGATTGCCTGCAAATCTGGCTCCTTTATCCAACACAGTTGTGAGCAAATTAGGTCTTCTGTTATAAATTCCAAGTGCCTTTCAAAAAGCACAGGTGAGCAACACAGCACAGAGTAGCTTCTCCCAGTTCTTACCAGAATGCAAATGTGCTTCTCCCTCTGCCCAGGAAGAACCAGGAGGGGTGGCCATAAAGTCCCCAATTTAAATGAATCCACATGGCGGGGGTCGGGGGCAGTGAGAACAAGGGCTGATGTTGGAGCTTCTTGAATCCATGTTTGAGGAGGTATGAGAAAAAGGACAGATAGCAGATCTTCTTGGGATTGATTCCTGCAGCTCTGTAAAGAATAATGTGTTTCTTATTACAAAAGTAATTCATGTTCACTGTAGGAATAAAGACAAGCGTGGTAGAAAGATGGATCAGCAATAATCCACTCTGAAAGTAAGCACAGTTATGATTTTAATGCAGTTCCTCCCTTCCATGCTTCTGTGTGTGTGCATGTTTGTTGTTGTGAATACTGTAACTATTACGTTTACTTTTGAAACTGCTATATAAATGTTTGTGTACATTTTTTTAAAAGATCACAGACATGGGCATTAAAAATAGGTAACATTTGCTGAGCCAGGAACTGTGCTATAGTATCTCCTGTTAAAAGGGAAACTGAGGCAAGAGCAAACACTTTCAGAGTTGAGCAAAAATCTGTTTAAGTCCAGCAGCGCCAGTCTGAAGGCAGTTGGGAGCACTCCACAGACAAGAGTTAGGGGAGAGACTTACACAGAGAAAGTGCAGAAGCAAAGTAAGAAAACTGTTGATTGGCTATAGCTTAAAGCCTAGCTGGCTGTTTTGATTGGCTGCCGTTAGCTTTAGTAATGTTGAGGCATTTACAGGCTTAGATTTTGGTTTGCTCCCATAGGTGCAGGTCAATCTAATGACCTCCTTGTTTAATTAATTTAGCATTCTCTTACTCTTCACAAGGACTCTGATTTAGATACTTTCACGTTTTACCCTTTTATAAATGAGAAAAGAGAAATGGTGAGATAAGCTGTGATGTCTCTTTTCTGCTCCTCCTCCTCCCCTTACACCAGCCTCATCGAGAGTGAGAAGACAGCTTCATGTATCTCATCACTCTACAACTAGCTGGACCAGCTCTGAGAGAACAAGGCACCAGGCAGATCTTCCAGAGCCACCTCTGCCTGGGCACAGACCTCTGATTCCCAATCACGGCCCCCTGAGGCTTTCCTGTCCCACTTTCCCCTGGCGTTGGACCAGGACTCAGTTGCACTAATACAGGAAATACAGAGCACCATTTTCTGTGCAGTGTTCCCTCTGTAGCATTTCGAAGTCACAGCTCATGGCCTCTGCTTCAGTCTTGCTGGGACCAGACATCACATTCACCATCTTTTCTCTTGTTTGTACGGCCTCA
>NW_011494695.1:949552-960800 GCF_000754665.1 Bison bison bison | reverse complement strand
CATTAAACAAGGGGCTGAATCTCATTCTCTCTTGCTTTTCACCTCTTGCTTCAAATTCTTTTTCTTCCATTTCTCTTCTCTTTCACACCATTTCCATTACTGCTTGTGTCCCTGCACGACAATACTTGTTCCCTTTTCGTCTCTTGTTCCCTTTGTTCACTGCACCTCTCCCTGAGCCCATTCCCATCTCCTCCATCAACATGTGAGCGCTGGGCTTCATGTTCTGGTAGAGAAGTTTCCTTTCTTTTGCGCCTGAACTGGCATGCTCATTCAAGGCTGCTCCTGGCATATAAAGGAGTTAATGGCACTGAAGCTGACAAGTCCCTGCTCTGTGTAATAAAGAGATGCTGGGAAGTGATCCCATCCGAAGAACCCGCTAGCTGCTGCCACACACAGGCACACATTCCTGACTTGCCACTCATCTGCACTCTTCCTCCGTGATCTCCAGCTCCCACCACCTCCTCACAGGACCGAAACCAGCACGGTGTTGTTTGTGCTAAAGGGTCTTTCCTCAAGCCTCTCAGTGCACATCTGGTTCCCCGGCAGTTACACCTCATGACTTCAGATACAGGTAATGAGCACAAAAAGGTTACAGTCTACCCTCCACATACCATCTGGAGGCAGCTCTGCTTAGCTATTTGACAAAGGCTGGGGTGTTCCGGAGACATTTCACTGCAATGCAACCTGCTACCTAGAAACCAGGCTGTCTAATTTCACTTGTCACCAATAACTCAGGTTGAGGAATCAGAACAATGCGAGTAGTTTAGGGTGAGGTGGGCAAGACGGGGGTGGGTGGTGGTGGCGGCAGGGAGAGTCTGAAATGCAATTCATTTGACTTCTCAGCTGGCTCTCCAGCAAGACTGTTGGGAGCTCTTGTTTTTCAGTTTGGTTACATTCTTTTACCACTACAGTGTCCTCAGCACCTCCTGTCTCTTCTCTGTGCCCTGAGTGCCCCCTAGTTTTCACATGCACACACACATACACACATACACACACTCTCTCATACATACACATGAAAATATATACCCAAGATTCTAAGGCTTTCGAAGTGTACTTACTGAGAAGAATCAAGTGCTGTTTACAACAGGTCTTTTTGTGTGTGCTTGTTTTTTTTTTTTTTAATTTTTATTATAATAGAAAATAGAGAAGAAAATGAACAATATCATTATCATGAGGACAAATCCCTACTTATCTGCCAAGGCCTAACCACTGAATCTCCCCAGAGGACTGGCCAGCTCCTGTGGGCCTGGTCCCCACTTGATGCTTGCTGCTACAGGGTCCCAGGCTGCTGGCAATGTCACCTGAAAATAATAAATGATCCAAGATTGAGTGCCATGGATTTGTTTTCTAGAAATATATCCAATCCTGTTGTCATTAGTCCCTCAGTCGTGTCCGACTCTTTGCAACCCGATAGACTATAGCCCACCAGGCTCCTCTGTCCATGGAGATTCTCCAGGCAAGAATACTGGAGTGGGTTGTCATGCCCTCCTCCAGGGGATCTTCCCAATCCAGGGATAAAAACCACGTCTCCTATATTGGCAGGCGGGTTCTTTACCACTGAACCACTGGTGAAACTTTTGGCTCCAATCCTAACCTGTCCTCCAACAGGGACACTGGGGAGCTGTTTCACAGATATCAGTGCTGCCCTGAAGCATAAAGAGACTCCCATGTGGACACATAAGATCAAAATCCTTTGATCTTTCCATCAACACAGCCTCACTCAAGGCTAAATGATAGTGGTGCGCCTCTGTTTGGCATGGAGCTGGGGAAGAGTTTGCATGATTTTCTCGAGGATGATGGAAATATGCAAAAATATGTCAGGATACAAATATCTTACTTAAGACTGAGTGCACAGGATTAAGGCAAAGTCTACAGAGAAATCCAAAGAATCACTGACTTGGGACGATCTCAGACAGGTAAGAGTGAGAAGCAAGGTTTTAAATAGCTGCTGCCAGCTATAAAAGTAAGTGAACTGTAAATCCTTCTGACTGGAGCTTTCCTAAAACAGCAGAGACGGATATATTCCTGAAATCCTAATGCAGGGAAAGTCATTCAAATAAATACTCCTTAAGGTAATCGATGCATTAAGAGGAAGCATTTGCAGACTAAAAGCCACATAACACACGGAGGTTGCATCCTGACAGGATAGTTGTTAAAAGAATCCATTTGCAGATTCCAATACTCAGGGTCAGTAATTTCTCAGAAAAAGGTTAATGGAAACAAAACAGAATTCGGGGCACATTCTCCCAAACAGCAGGCAGAAATATAAGCAAAAATATACCTTTAGCATATCATCCGGCTATAGAATGCAAAATTATTTTGCAACATTCTATGTAGTAGGATATGCAAGCAATACAGTGGAGAACTAAGAAAGATTAGATGTAGGGGGACATGTGTATGATTGGATAGATGGGATAAATGACCGCTGGTCACATCCAGCCTGAGGTTGTAATGATTCCATGTTTGAAGGTACAGGGTCTGCGTGTGAATAAAGCAAGCGGTGACTGGATGGAGCTGAAAGACTTTTCTCAAATCAGCTTCCAGCCCCAGAAGCTGCTCTGTAAAGTTTATAAATATGTCACAGACTCACAGATTACAGAAAGAATAAAGCCATAAAACCTTAAATCTGTGGTCTAACCTTCCTTCCTGGAAAGAGGGAAACCTCATCGGACAGCAGTATTTTTAAATGGTTGGGACAGCAGAAGTCTGGCCTGGGTTTTAGGATCTGAAGCAGCAATGTCCTTGGGACATCGCAGACAGAGTAAGAGAAAGAGCAAGCTAGAGAAGATGTGCAGAGAGTCTAGGAACATGAACAGGACCCAGGAGCCTTGTACAAGAGGTCTGAAACTAGGATGTATGCGCGAACATGAGGCTGGAGGAATTCCTTCTAGCAAGGGATGTCAAAGCTATTCCAGTTCAAACCACTTTTGAAAACTACACTGCTACGCTTAACAGACCACCCAGATGACCACACGAGTCAGCCATGGCTAGCACTGTGTGCCCTTTGCCCGAGACTGGTGCATGGCTCACGCTGGTTGTAGATGGCTTTCAGTGAGGACTCTCTCCAGACTCAGAGCTAAGTGTTCTTCATATAACATGTGATTTCATCTTTACAGCAACCCTCCATCCTTAGCAAACCCCTCAGTTAGAGAAATAATATTTATGGAGGATTGATGGATTAGAAATTATATCCTTCAGCTAAACTAAATCAGAAAGCTACACAACAGGTATGGGAGTACCTGGTGTTAACCCTCCCTCTTGGATCTCCAACTCCTTCAGCTGAATAGCACTGACCACCACCTGACATGAGATGACTTGCAGTCATGTTAAAAGTATTAATGTGGGCTTCCCTGGTGGCTCAGTGGTGAAGAATTCCCCCGCTGATGCAGAAGACACAGGTTCAATCCCTGCTCCGGGAAGATCCCACATGCCTCAGAACAACTAAGCCCATGTGCCCCAACTATTGAGCCAGTGCCCTGCAACATGAGAAGTCACCACAATGAGAAGTCTAGAGAGTAGCCCCTGCTCAGCAGCAACACAGAGCCAGCACAGCCAAAGATAAAAAAATAAGTAAAGAAAATTATTTTTAAGTATTAATGTGCTTAAGGTAAGAATGGTATGTATTATGTGACATAGCATCCTCCTCCTGAATCCCTAGGTAACATAATTTCTGATCTTAGCATCATTATGTGTGTGGGTATGCTTAGTCCCTAAGTTGTGTCGGACTCTGCAACCCCATGGGCTGTAGCCCACCAGGCTCCTCTGTCCATGGAATTCTCCAGGCAAGAATACTGGAGTGGGTTGCCATTTCCTCCTCCAGGGATCTTCCCAACCCAGGGATTGAACCCTCATCTCCTGTGTCTTCTGCATTGGCAGGCAGATTCTTTACCACTGAGCTACCTGGGAAGCTCCAGAATATTCATTATACCTCAGAATTATTATAACTCTCCTAGCACTTGTCATGTTCTTATGTCATAGACACTGGATTATGCAACTGATCCTGTCTTCCTACTAGCATTAGCTGCTAGGAAGCTCCCGGTCAGATTTGTGAACCAAGTCAGGACATGCTATTTCCCTAGGTTCATTTCATTCTTTCCTGCTCCACTTTAAAATTGTTATGTTTTATCTTTTTTATCCTATAAAATTTTGTACGTTGTTAAAAATCCTTTATGTACAAGAGCATTTTGTGTAAAATAAACATACACATACCCACGTGCATATGTACAGATCTAAAAGTACCACAGTTAAATTGTAAAAACAGTGGAGGTACTAAGGGTTTCGTGTAGATATAATTGAAATTAGTGAAATTCCTGTCCCCGTTAAAAGTTATTTCTTATTAAAATTTATAAGTAATCCACTTTTCCTGTTTCACATTTTTATTGCGGAAATCCATTTTCCACTTGCCAGAAACCTGAATTTCTTTAGTCTTCACGGAAAAACCAAGCATTCTGATTTGTATGGAACAACTTCTCCATCTATTGGCACAATTTAATACTGCAAATACTATCTTGGAATGAAGTGCTCCCTTGCTATCCTATGGAAACTTCTCTGCCACTAAGAACCTCAAAAAAGCTTCCACCGTCAATAATTAAGTATATCTCCCTAGCTTTAAGCTCTCTGCTTTTAGGAGCTATTAAACTTGACATTGAATTCATGGCACTATCGCTGGATTGAGAGCTTTCCTGGATCACAATCCCACCTCCTAAAGGAAGTCAAGCCAGATTTTCCAAAATAAAATATAAAGGAATGAAGAAGTATCATGCATAGACTTCATCTAAACCAATACAGGATATGACCATTTTTTTTTTAAAAAATCATAGTTTAAAGGCCGAGTGAAATATGGGACATAACATGTCAATTCTCATTTGTTATAGTTTATAAGTGACAAAACACATGGGCATCCAAAAGGGCCCATCACCTGGAGCCTATTATACAGAGTGAAGTAAGCCAGAAAGAAAAACACCAATACAGTATACTAACGCATATATATGGAATTTAGAAAGATGGTAACGACAACCCTGTATGCGAGACAGCAAAAGAGACACAGATGTATAGAACAGTCTTTTGGACTCTGTGGGAGAGGGAGAGTGGGGGATGATTTGGGAGAATGGCATTGAAACATGAATAGTATCATATAAGAAACAAATCGCCAGTCCAGGTTCGATGCAGGATACAGGATGCTTGGGGCTGGTGCACTGGGATGACCCAGAGGGATGGTACGGGAAGGGAGGAGGGAGGGGGGTTCAGGATGGGGAGCACATGTACACCCATGGCAGATTCATGTTGATGTATGGCAAAACCAATACAATATTGTAAAGTAATTAGCCTCCAATTAAAATAAATAAATTTAAATTTAAAAAATAAAATAAAAGTTAATTAGTTTAAAAAAAAAAGGGCCAGTTTTGTGTCATAGACTAATACTAAAAATTGAGACAGAACTCTCCCCGTTCCTCACCCATCAACAAATATCTACCTTTGAATAAGTCATTCCCTTCATTTGACAAAGCAACACCACTATCTCATAAACAAAATATACTACCCTTAAAACTTTTTCAAGTGTAAGATGTTTTTTAAAATGCCTGTGATGTTGCAGTATCTCAGTGACTACATATCTGCAGTGAATTTATTTATGTATACAACCCAATTCTTTCACTTATACAAAGTGTGCAGACTTGAGCAAGTTGTTTTACCTCTGGAATCTTCTTTCCTCATGTAAAATAATACTAATTACCCTGTAGGACTATTTTGAAGATTAAATAAGATTTCTTTTTAAATACCTAGCACATGCTAAATATTCAATAAGTGGGAGATTTTAGTAATAGTTGTAGTTGTTGTAGGAAGAAGAAAAGTTTTTCCCACAAGTCCCTTGACCTCTTAATCTTTCACAAATTGAATCTCTGACCTGAAAAAACAACTTAAGAGGACCTAAAATCAGAGAGGTTCATAAACAGCAAGAAATAAGAGCCTTAATGAAAACTATGAAGTTTCAGACAGGAAGACACACGTGGGAACAGAAGAGAAAACAAGAAGAATTAGAACAGAAATCAGTGAACTTGAAAACAGGAAATCAATAGAGAAAATAAAACACAGTTAGTTTTTTTTTTGTTTTGTTTTGTTTTTGTTTTTTTGAATCAATAAAATTGATAAGCCTCTAGCCAGGGTAACTAAGCAAAAAAGAGAAGACACAAATTACTAATATCAGAAATGGAAGAGGGCCATCACTACGGATCTCACGGACATCGAAGTGATAACAGAGGGAAACCGTCAACCTCTGCGCCCACAAATCTGATAACCTAGATGATATCAGGGAGAAGCCAATGGCACCCTACTCCAGTACTGTTGCCCGGAAAATCCCATGGATGGCAGAGCCTGGTGCGCTGCAGTCCATGGGATTGCCAAGAGTTGGACATGACTCAGCGACTTCACTTTCACTTTTCACTTTCATGCACTGGAGAAGGAAATGGCAACCCGCTCCAGTGTTCTTGCCTGGAGAATCCCATGGACAGAGAAGCCTGGTAGGCTGCAGTCCATGGGGTCGCACAGAGTCGGACACAACTGAAGCGACTTAGCAGCAGCAGCAGATATCAACCAATTCCTTGAATGACACAAACTGCCAAAATTTACCCAAAGAGAAGCAGAAAATCTGAAGAGGCCTTTCGCTATGAACAAAAGTAAATCAATGATTAGTAAACTTCCAAAAAAAAAAGCATTAAGTTCAGATGGGTTCACTGGTGAATTCTGCTAAACATTTAAGAAAGAAATTGCCCACAGTCTCTTTCAGAAGATAAAAGCAGAGGAGATACTTCCCAAGTCATTCTACAAAGCCAGCATTACCCTAAATGAAACCAGACAAAAACATTCAAGAAAAAATCCTTGACAAAATAATAGCAAATCACACCCGACAATGTATAAAAAGAATGTGGTACACCACAACCGAAAGGGGCTTACCCCAGGGATGCACAAGTTATTTTATGGATACCCTCAACCAGATTTTAAAGTTTATATAGAAAGCTAAAAGACTCAAAATAGCCAATTCAATATTAAAGGACTGACTGCCTGACTTCAAGACTTACTATGAAGCTACAGTAATCAAGACTGTAATATCAGTAAAAGAATTGTCGAAAAGATCAATGGAACAGAATACAGAGCCCAGAGATAGACCCACATAAATACAGCAACATTTGATCTCTGACAAAGGAGCAAAGCCAGCACAGTGGAGCAAAGACAGTCTTTTTAACAAATGGTGCTGAAACAGCTGGCTATCTGCATGCAAACAGACAAAATATTGAAACGCTACTTCCCACCCTCTGCAAAAATTAACTCAACATGGATCACAGACCTAAATGTAAAATCAAAACTATAAAATTAAAAGATAATGTAGGAGAAAATCTAGATGACCTTAGGTATGACAAGGACTGTTTAGATACACCACCAAAGGCCTGACCCATGGATAAAAGAACTCACTAACGTTAAAAAATTTTGCTCGGTAAAAGATAACATCAAGAGAATGAGAAGGCAAGCCACCAACTAGGAGAAAATATTTGCCAAACACTCATCTGACAAAGGACTGTAATCCAAAGTATACAAAGAACATTTAAAACTCAACAATATGAAAATGAATAATCTGATTTTAAATGGACAAAAGACCTGAACAGACACCTCATCAAAGAAGATATACACACAGCAAGTAAACACATGAAAAGATGCTCAACATCATATGTCACCAGGGAACTGCAAATTTACACAATACAGAGACACTACTTCATGCCTAAATTAAAATGACTTAAATTCAGAACACTGACATCAAATGCTGGAGAGGATGTGGAGCAACAGGAACTCATTCATTGTAGGCAGGAATGCAAAATGGTACAGCCACTTTGGAAGCCAACTGGCAATTTCTTACAAAGCTAATCATCCTGTTGTCACACAATTTATCAGTTGCACTTCTTGATATTTACCCAAATGAACTGAAAACTAACATCCACTTAAAAACCTGCACGTGGATGTTTAAAGCAGCATTTTATTTTTAAGATCTATTTATCTGCTTATGGCTGTGCTGGGCCTTCATTTGCTGCACATGGGCTTTCTCTAGTGTGGCAAAGCAAGCTTTACTCAGTTGTTGCAGCTCACGGGTTCTAGATCACTGGCTCAGTAACTGTGGCTCGTGGGCTTATTTATCCCATGGCATGCAGGATCTTTCTGGACCAAGGGTCAAACCCGTGTCCTTTGCTTTAGCAGGCAGATTCTTTACCACTGAACCTCCAGGGAGGCCAAGCCCCCAAAGCAGCTTTATTCATAATTGCCAAAACGTAGAAATAACCAAGTTGTCCTTCAATAGATGAAGGATTAAATGAACTGTGGTATACCGGATAACAGAACACTATCCAGCATTAAAAAGAATTAAGCTGTCAAACCATGAAAAGACACGGAATAATCTTAAATGCAAGTCACTTAGTGAAAGAGTGAATACAAGGAGTACCTGAGAATGCTATACTTTCCATTCAATTTTTCTGTGGACCTAAAATGGCTCTTAAAAATAAAGTGTTCTTTTTAAGTTCCTGTTAGTGTCTCTGACAAATAACAATCAATAAATCATAAAATACACTTTAATATTTCAAGGAAATAAAGAGGTATGTGTCTGGTGGGGGGATCTCAATATTTTTATCCTATGATTTGTGCGTTTAGTGTCATATCTAAGAAATCTATGTGTTTCTTTTTTGGAAGGTTACTAATAACCCACATAAGTATTTTCTACATTGTTCTCTAGAACTTTTATAGTTTTAGATTTTAGATTTAAAGATATGATCTATTTTGAGTAATTCTTGACTGTAACTTATGGTATGGGTTAAAAATAATTTTCTTACATATGGATATATAATCTTTCCTGCCTTCTTTCCATTGAATTGCATTTGTATCTTTGTTGAAAATCAACTGTCTTTTAATAAGACACACACACATATATATATATATATATATGTATGTATGTATATTTCCAGACTTTCTATTCTCTTGCATTGATCAATGTGTCTATTATTTCACCAATACTATACTATCTTAACTGAAACAGTTTTAAAATAAATCTTGAAATCACATACACTGAATGTTTTAGATTGAGTCTTCTTTTTCAAGATTGTTACAGATACTCTTATTTCATTTGTCTTTCCATCATAGGAAATTTTAAAATCAGCTTATCAACGTCTACCAAAAGAATCCTGTTGGATTTGATTGGTGTCACAACTACATAGAGAGTAATAGTGTTCTTGAATATGAAGCTTCAGTATTATTAGGATATCAAATCTTTCCAATTTGACCTATAGATTCAACGTCAGTTCAGTTCAGTTCAGTTCACGACTGAGCGACTGAACTGAACTGAACTGACGTTGAATCTATAGGTCAAATTGGAAAGATTTGATATCCTAATAATACTGAAGCTTCATATTCAAGAACACTATTACTATCTATTTAGTTCTTCTTTGATTTTATTCATCAGTGTTTCTTAGTTTACAGCACAATATTCCACATGTATTTTTTTGAGATTTATACCTATTATAATTTTTGTACTTTTGCAAATAGTACTGATCTTTAATTTTAATTTCCTACCATTTGTTGTTAATACATAAAATACAATTGAATTTTATATATTGACCTTGTATCCTAAAACCCTGCTACACCGACTTTTTAGTTCTAGTAATACTTTGGTAAATTCTTTGGGATTTTCCTCATAGTTATTCATATCACCTACAGATAGAATAGAGAAGAAAATGGCAACCCACTCCAGTAATCTTGTCTGGAAAATCCCATGGATGAAGGAGACTGATAAACTACAGTCCATGGGGTCGCAAAGAGTCGGACATGACTGAGCGACTTCACTTTCACTTTTCACAAATAGAATACAGTTCTTTCTTTCCAGGTTTTATAAACTTTATCATTTTCCTGGCTTCTTTCACTGACTTGAATCTGGAACAAAATTGAATAGAAGTGATGCCAGTGGACATTCTTGCCTTGTCTGATCTTACAGGGAGGGCAGTCAGTCTTTTGCCATTAAGCATGACATTAGCTATAAGTTTACTGCAGCTGCCCTTTATCAGATTGAGGAAGTTCCCTTCTGTTCCTAGTTTGCCGAAGTTTTTATTATGAGTGAATGCTGAATCTTTTCTCCATCTATTGAGATGGGTGTAGCTTTTCTTAATCTGTTAATATAGTGAATTACAGTGGTTAATTTTCAAATGTTGAACTACTCCTGCTTTCTTGAGATAAATCTCTTTTTCATGGTATGCTATCCTATTTATATGTTGATAAACTTGATTGGCTAATATTATGTTGAGTATTGTGTTCTTTTATGACTGACTCTCTTCATTTAGTGGGGCTTTCCAGGTGACGCTAGTGGTAAAGAACTCACCTGCCAATGCAGGAGATTTAAGAGACATGGGTTCAATCCCTGGGTCGGGAAGATCCCCGCAACGAGAAGGGCAAGGCAACCCACTCCAGCATTCTTGCCTGAAGAATCCCACAGACAGAGCCTGGCAGGCTACAGTCCCTGGGGTCACAAAAGAGTCGGACACAATCTAGCAACAAACTAAACAACAAAAATATTCTATTAAATGGGATATACCACTTTTTGTTTATGAATCCTTTAATTGATGGACATTTGAGTTGTTTCATAAATTACGTTTCCATAATCATTCATGTATAAATTTTTATATGGACATATGTTTTCACGTCTCTTGGGTATATACCTATACCCAAGCAGAATTGTTGGGTCATATGATAAGTATATATAACATTTTGAAAAACATCCACTGTTTTCAAAATGGCTGCACTATTTTATATTTCCACCAGCAGTGTATAAAGGTTCCAGTTTCTCCACATCCTGATCAATCAGATCAGATCAGTTGCTCAGTCATGTCTGACTCTTTGCGACCCCATGAATCGCAGCACGCCAGGCCTCCCTGTCCATCACCAGCTCCCGGAGTTCACTCAGACTCACGTCCATCAAGTCAGTGATGCCATCCAGCCATCTCATCCTCTGTTGTCCCCTTCTCCTCTTGCCCCCAGTCCCTCCCAGCATCAGAGTCTTTTCCAATGAGTCAACTCTTCGCATGAGCTGGCCAAAGTACTGGAGTTTCAGCTTCAGCATCATTCCTTCCAAAGAAATCCCAGGGCTGATCTCCTTCAGAATGGACTGGTTGGATCTCCTTGCAGTCCAAGGGACTCTCAAGAGTCTTCTCCAACACCACAGTTCAAAAGC
>NW_011494695.1:947469-949452 GCF_000754665.1 Bison bison bison | reverse complement strand
CAGTCTGTTGTTTCACGTCCAGTTCTAACTGTTGCTTCCTGACCTGCATACAAATTTCTCAAGAGGCAGATCAGGTGATCTGGTATTCCCATCTCAGAATTTTCCACAGTTTATTGTGATCCACACAGTCAAAGGCTTTGGCATAGTCAATAAAGCAGAAATAGATGTTTTTCTGGAACTCTCTTGCTTTTTCCATGATCCAGCGGATGTTGGCAATTTATCTCTGGTTCCTCTGCCTTTTCTAAAACCAGCTTGAACATCAGGAAGTTCACGGTTCACATACTGCTGAAGCCTGGCTTGGAGAATTTTGAGCATTACTTTACTAGCATGTGAGATGAGTGCAATTGTGCGGTAGTTTGAGCATTCTTTGGCATTGCCTTTCTTTGGGATTGGAATGAAAACGGACCTTTTCCAGTCCTGTGGCCACTGCTGAGTTTTCCAAATTTACACGCATATTGTGTGTAACACTTTCACAGCATCATCTTTCAGGATTTGGAATAGCTCCACTGGAATTCCATCACCTCCACTAGCTTTGTTCGTAGTGATGCTTTCCAAGGCCCACTTGACTTCACATTCCAGGATGTCTGGCTCTAGGTCAGTGATCACACCATCGTGATTATCTGGGTCATGAAGATCTTTTTTGTACAGTTCTTCTGTGTATTCTTGCCATCTCTTCTTAATATCTTCTGCTTCTGTTAGGTCCATATCATTTCTGTCCTTTATCGAGCCCATCTTTGCATTTTCTGTAATTTTTAATTGTATTTAGGTTTTAAATGTTTGTTTAAAATACCATATATTTCTATCATATAACCCATGTATTTCCAAGAGAATTTTTGTATGGCTTCTTTAATTGTCACAAGGTCAATAAATTCATAAACTGTTAATGAAATAGTACAAAATTCAAATATAAATGTCTATAACCTGTGTTAAATAAATAAAATTCTCTACTCCAAAATAGTTTTCTAAACTAATCTCAAAGATGGGCACTTCCCTGGTGGTCCAGAATCTGCCTGCCAATGCAGGAGACACAGGTACAATCCCTGGTCCGGGAAGATCCCACATGCCGCAGGGCAGCTAAGCCCATGTGTCACAACTACTGAGCATGCACTCTAGAGCCTGTGAGCCACAATTATTGAGCCCATACACTGCAGCTACTGAAATCTGCATGCCTGGAGCCCATGCTCTGCAACAAGAGAAGCCACCACAATGGAAACCTGCACATCGCAACGAAGAGTAGCCCCTGCTCACCACAACCAGAAGAAGCCCAAGCACACAAAGACCCAGCACAGCCAAGAATTATAATAGTCCTGGCAGCCTAGTCGGGAGGGAAGTCTGGGGGAGAGTGGATACATGTATATGTATGTCTGAGTCCCTTTGCTGTTCACTTGAAACTATCACAACATTGTTTGTTAACTGGCTATATCCCAATACAAAATTAAAAACAATTTTTAAAAAATAATCTCAAGGTTAAAGATCAGTGTGTCACTAAAGAACATGTTGCTGAAAAACTAGCCAGATCCATATTCATGATGATATGCTCAATCACTCAGTTGTGTCCAACTCTTTGCAACCCCATGGACTGTAGCCCATCAGGCTCCTCTATCCATGGGATTTTCCAGGCAAGAATATTGGAGTGGGTTGCTTACTCCTTGGAAGAAAAGTTACAACCAACCTAGATAGCATATTGAAAAGTAGAGACATTACTTTGCCAACAAAGGTCCGTCTAGTCAAGGCTATGGTTTTTCCAGTGGTCATGTATGGATGTGAGAGTTGGACTGTGAAGAAGGCTGAGCGCTGAAGAATTGATGCTTTTGAACTGTGGTGTTGGAGAAGACTCTTGAGAGTCCCTTGGACTGCAAGGAGATCCAACCAGTCTATTCTGAAGGAGATCAGCCCTGGGATTTCTTTGGAAGGAATGATGCTGAAGCTGAAACTCCAGTACTTTGGCCACCTCATGCGAAGAGTTGACTCATTGGAAAAGAC
>NW_011494695.1:944008-947369 GCF_000754665.1 Bison bison bison | reverse complement strand
GTATTGGGGGCAAGAGGAGAAGGGGACGACAGAGGATGAGATGGCTGGATGGCATCACTGACTCGATGGACGTGAGTCTGAGTGAACTCCGGGAGTTGGTGATGGACAGGGAGGCCTGGCGTGCTGCAATTCATGGGGTCGCAAAGAGTCAGACATGACTGAGCGACTGAACTGAACTGCCCTTTCCTATGCTAATATATATATATATGTAAATTTTGACCAGAACTTCATTCCCCAACCTAATTAATATTTATACTTTTTTTCCAAAAGGCTAAACCATTTTTTCCAGCTGTATTAAGGTACAATTGACAAATACAAATTGTATATTTTAAGTTACACAATTTGATATATGAATATACTGAGAAATTATTACCACTATCAAGCTAATGAGCACATCCAATAGCTCATATAGTTGCCCTTTGTGTGTGTCTGGTGAAAATGCTTAAGATCTACTCTCTTAGCCAATAAAACTGTAAGACATTGATGAAAGAAATGGAAGAAGACACAAATAAATAGAAAGATTTCCCATGTTTATGAACTGGAAGAGGTAATATTGTTAAAATGACATACTACTAAAAGCAATCCAGAGATTCAGTGCAATCCCCATGAAAATTCCAATGGCATTTTTCACAGAAACAGAAAAAGCTATCCTAAAATTCATATGGAACCACAAAAGATTCCAAATATCAAAGCAATCTTGAGGAAGAACAGTGTTCAAGGTATCACATCTTGTTATTTCAGACTATATGACAAAGCTATAGTAATCAAAACAGTGTAGTACTGGCTAATATTACACTTGAAAAACATCACACTTTTATCGTTTTGCCCTCATCTACTTAATAGCATAAAATGACTATCTGGATACTTTACACCTTCAAACCATCATGTCAGCAATTATTTTTCCTCTCAAGATTCCCGATGCTGAAATGCATGGCCTCTGATTTCAACTATCATTTTGATCAAAGCTAAATCAGGAATATATTGATCTTATAATTTTATTTATAAATTAATATCCAAGAAATAGAAATTTTTAACAAGTACAAATTATTAATTTATCCCATCAAATTTTTAAAAAATTAATATCCATCATTATGAAGGATCCCAAAAGACAGTTATTCTGCCTCAGAAGGTGGAAATTTAAAATAATACAAATTTTCTTTTTTTTAATTTAAATGTATTTATTTTAATTGGAGGCTGACTACTTTACCATATTGTATTGGTTTTGCCATACATCAACATGAATCCACTAAATTTGGAAACACAATTTAAAAGTTTTCAGAAAGTACAAATCCTTTGATCCAGCAATTCTTCTTCTAGGAATTTGTGCAAAGGAAATAATGAGAAATGTGGTCAAAATTTTATGCATAAAAATGTTCATCTTTATAATGAAAAATAAGGAAATTTTTACATAGTTAAAAATGTGGGATGTTCAAAGGTTAAGTAAAATACAACCTATTTGTGTGATGCAATATTATGCAGCAGAATAAAAATCATGGTTTCAATTAACTTTCAATGGCCTGAGAAAAGCTTATGTTTTGACAAAAACACAACAAATAAAAATACATATTGTGTGTTCCCCACTTACTGAGATAAGATAGAGACCTATAGAACTAAACATACTACCAGTGATAAGTCATTCATGTCATTCATGGGTAGAAGAATTGTGGGCAGTTTTTAATGGAGCATGTGTGTGTGTGTGTGTGTGTGTTGTGTGTGTGCATGAATGAGCACATGGATGTATTTTTTAAGTTTTTTGCAGTGAATGTGTTTTATTTTCACAGTGATAATGAAAGTGATAAACAGAAGTGTTTTAAATTTCACCTCTGTTTAAAGCCAGCTTTTTTTTTTCATTTTACTGCACAGCCATAAGTGTCTCCTTCATGAATACATCATTTTGCTTTCTCCAAAAGCTGCAAAAAGTGACTTAGATAATGAGAAGCTTATTTTTAGTAATAATGTATCAGTTCCACTTAGGCAACCAGCTCACAGAACTTTTCCCTATGGCAAAACAAAAATGTCATACACAGAGGCATTACAATGTTTATGCTAACTCTGGCATTTTACACACTTGAACTCATTATTATTCTCATTAATTTTGTGATTGTTAATAGCACTGCTATTTACATGATGACTTAACCTTTGAAGATTTCAATCAAAGGCTTCAAAACTTAATGGAGAATGTGTCTAGAATGTAAGAGGATGTATCTCTGAGTGATTTTCTCCAGCAGGAAGCATATTTTGATCCTCAATATACTTAAAAGACTGGGATACCTAACTAGAGAGGTAAGGAAACACTTATTTTATCAGTAAAGGTATAGAAATTACAGATGACTAATTGGCTTGCTATATGTAATGTCAAAATATGTATCAATGAAAACAACCGACAAGGGTGTTGGCGCGGCATTCCCTTTCATGTAGGTGATCTTAAAATAAGTGTGTTAATCAATCCTCTTGGTGTTAATTAGAGTCATGTCCTACTCTTTGCAACCCCATGGACTGTAGCCCACCAGGCTTTTCTGTCCATGGAATTCTCCAGGCAAGGGTACTGGAGTGGCTAACTATTCCCTTCTCCGGGGGATCTTCCCAACCCAGGGATCGAACCCAAGTCTCCTGCATTGTGGGTGGATTCTTTACCAGCTGAGCTACCAGGGAAGCCCAATCTTAAAATAAAGCAAGGAGTAAAAACTCTTTTTAAACAAAGATTCTTCTTTTATAGCAAAAACTGTTCTAGGCTTAAATCTGAGCAGGATAAACTGTAAATTTCCAAGGGAAAAAAATACAAAAGATTCTACTGTTCAGTTTTGCCAACTGATGGTTCAAGCTATCTTGAGCAGTCATTTTATCCTTGGTCACAGAATTGTCCATTAGTCTGTGTCAGCTGCGTTTCTGAATAGTTGTGTATTGTTTTACAAGCGTTGTTAAAGTCATTATATATAATAAGCATAAAAGCAGTAAGAACTATTATATCTTCTGTGTTTTTCTATACTTTACAACAATTTATAAGGTAGATAACAGCCTGTTGTTTAAAAAAAATCATCTGATGGCAAAAATCTGCAAGTCTGACAAAATATTCTGTTGCTAAGGCTGTGGTGAAAAGGTAACTGAAATGCTTAACAGCTCTACCACACCTACGAGATTACAAAACTGCTGCCTCTCAGCTCCATATCTATCCTTTGGTTCTCTGCTTTTTGATCCTGGAGCCAGGACTCCCTAACCACATTTCTGCTTGGTCAGGAGGTTCTAAATTAGGATATATCCACAGGGGCACCAGCGGGAGCCTGAGAGGCTACAGGAGGGTGGAGGGACTTGCTTCTTCCTTCATGTTTCCTGGGGGGCGTCCTGTCTGTTTTGTGGGGGTGGT
>NW_011494695.1:940103-943908 GCF_000754665.1 Bison bison bison | reverse complement strand
CCTGCCTGTCTCCTGGGGGCATTCTGTCTGTCTCCTGGGGGGTGTCCTGCCTGTCTCCTGGGGGCGTCCTGCCTGTCTCCTGGGGCATCCTGTCTGTCTCCTGGGGGCGTCCTGTCTGTTTCCTGGAGGCGTCCTGTCTGTTTCTTGGGGGGCATCCTGCCTGTCTCCTGGGGGTGTCCTGTCTGTCTCCTGGGGGCGTCCTGTCTGCAGTTCCCAGGAATCGGCCCTGCAGTGCTCTCACTCTGCAGTGGCAGTGCATTCACAGAAACTAAAAGTGAAATTGTTGGTTGCTCAGTTGTGTCCATGGACTGCAGTTCTTCAGGCTCCTCTGTCCATGGAATTCTTCAGGCAAGAGTACTGGAGTGGGTAGCCATTCCCTTCTCCAGGGGATCTTCCTGTCCCAGGGATCGAACCCAGGTCTCCCGCATTGCAGACATATTTTTTACCCTCTGAGCCACCAGGGAAGTCACCAGAGAAACCTTCGCAGAGCAGCAAATTCAGTTTTCCCTGAACTTACAAACCTCTGTCTCCCCATAGAGACATCAAAATCAACTGGCCCTCTCCTCCTTCAAGTCGGGGTCCTGGGCCCACAAGGCTTCCTGTTTCAAACTCAGAACCACTCACCAGTACAACAGTGTAATCTTCTCAAAGGTCTGAGGTGCAGCTCCAAAGGACTTCTCCTCTAAGTGACCTCAGCCAAGGGCTGGAGGCAGCTGCCTACAGTTGCTGCTTTTTTATCTTTTTACCTTCAACTATTAAGAACATTATAATGCTTCCCTGGTGGCTCAGCAGTAAAGAATCCACCTGCAGTGCAGGAGAAGCAGGTTCAATTCCGAAGAAGATCCCCCGCAGAAGGAAATGGCAAATTATTCCAGTATTCTTGCCTGGAAAATCCCATGGACAGAGGAGCCTGGTGGGCTACAGTCCATGGGGTCACAAAGAGTTGGACATGACTGAGTGACTAACACACACCTATTGAACAAGCCTTTGCTAAGTCACTTCAGTCATGTCCAACTCTTGGAAACCCTATGGGCTATAGCCTACCAGGATTCTCTGTCCATGGGGTTCTTCAGGCAAGAATACTGGAGTGGATTGTCACGTCATCCTCCAGGGGATCTTCCCAACTCAAAGACTGAACCTGCATCTCTTATGTCTCCTGCATTAGCAGGTGAGTTCTTTACCATAATTGCCACCTGGGAAGCCTTTATATTATATGACATTCTTTTTGGTTCAAAGAGCTGGTGTGTATAGAGCTTTATACCAAGGTCACAGTACAAAAATCTGAGGAACTGATAAAGCCCCATAGCAACTGTTGCCATGAGCCTCTGGATTTAAACCAGCCAGTTCCCTGACCCCATATTAAGCAAAATACCCATCCTATTACACACCCTACAGTATCCTAACCAATCACCTAATGCCACCATTCCAATAGGAATCTTCTTTGTCTTGAGGCTGTAAAAATTGACTACTAGCGTCTCCCTCTCTAATAAACTTTATTCTCCACTCATTCGCTCACTGTGCCCCAGGTCTGCATGGACCACAACAGTGTGGTTTCTATTTCCAAATGTGACTTTGTCTTAGTCAGTTTGGGCTGCTATTACAAGTGACCACAATCTGGGTGACTTAAACAACAAATATGTGTTAATATTGCTCATGGTTGTAGACGCTAAAGAGAAGGTGCCGGCAGTCAGGTTCTAGCAGGAGTCCTCTTCTAGGTTGCCGAAGAAGTTACAGCTGTTAATATTGTAGCCTCACATGGCAGAAAGAGACCTGGCTAGTTCTCTAGCCTCTTCTAATTCATGAGGGCTTCGTCCTCATGATGTAATTGTTTACCAAAAGCCCCACTTTCAAATACTGTCACATTAGGGCATCAGAATTTCAATGTACAAATCTTGGGGGGACACAAACATCCAGTTCATGGCAAAACCTCACTGATACAGAAAAGAATTTGGCAATATTTAGCACAAGTAATATGGATTTACCCATTGACCCATCAACACCACTGCTAGTACTCTATGTAAAAAATATATGGTCTTTCTTTGAAAGACTATTTATCTTAGCAAAGACTGGAGACAAAAATGTCTACCAATGGTACATACACATAACAGGATATTATCAAGTCATAAAAATTAATGGGAAAAGGCACTATTACCGCTATGGAGTGATCTCCATGATATATGGTTAGGCAAAAAAATAAAAGCAAGAGGGATAAAATGTGTGTAGGTTTCTGTTATTTGTCTAAGAAAGGAAAGAATAAGAAAACAGTCACATATTAGTGTGACTAATTAGTGTGACTAAAGTCACATACTTTTGTTAAATTAAGTGGATAGATAAACAAACAAACAAACAAACAAAACCAGGATACCCATTGGAGGTAGAAAGAATAGACTGAAGAAGACAGGGACAGAACCTAGACTTCTCTGGATATACCAGGTTTTATAGATTTGACTTTAAGAGGTTCCAGTGAACAATTCCATCTTGAGGGTGTATATGTGGAATGGGGTCCCCACACCAACAAGCAATTCTTCAACACCAGCTAGGCACCCTACAAATCAACAGCACGCTGCCAGTCCCCAGACACAGCATCAGGTCCCATGGGTTAAGGGCTCTATCCTACAAGACTGTCCCTGCCCCTAACACCCCCAACTTTGAACACCAGTCACAACCCACTCCCCTGGTGGCTCAGAGGGTAAAGAATCTGCCTGCAATGAGGGAGATTGGGGTTTGATCCCCAGGTTAGGAAGATTCCCCTGGAGGAGGGAATGGCAACACACTCCAGTATTCCTGCCTGGAGAATCCCCATGGACAGAGAACCCTGGCAGGGCTACAGTCCAGGTGGTCGGACACAACTGAATGACTTTCACTTTTTCACTTTCACAAGTATGGGTTATCATCTGTGCTTCTGACCAAATGACAATAGATGGGAGGATCCAACAATCTCCCAATTCAATTACTTTGCTAGAATGACTCACAGAACTCAGAGGAACATTTTACTTACTAGATCACCAGTTTTTTACAAAAGGATATAATTCAAGAATAACCAGATGGAAGAGAGACACGGGGCATGGTAAGGGGAAAGGGCACAGAGCCTCTATGCTCTCTCCAGGCACACCAGTCTTCCCAAACCTCCATGTGTCCACCAACCTGGAGGCTCTTCATATCCTGCCCTTTTGGGGTTTTATGGAGGTTTTATTACAGACAAAGGATTGATTAAATATTTCGCTATGACTTACTAAACCTCCAGCCCCTCTCCCCTCCCTAAAGGTCAAGGGGTTGGACTGAACATTCCAACCCTAATCACAGGTTTGCACCTCTGGCTATCAGGTCCCATCCTTGGGTGCTTTCCCAAAGCCACTCAATTAACATAACACGCCAGATGGTCAACACCGAAATCAGACTGATTATACTCTTTGCAGCCAAAGATGGAGAAGCTCTATACAGTGAGCAAAAACAAGATCAGGAGCTGACTGTGGCTCATATCATGAACTCCTTATTGCCAAATTCAGACTTAAATTGAAGAAAGTGGGGGAAACCACTAGACCATTCATATATGACCAAAATCAAATCCCTTATGATTATACAGTGGAAGTGAGAAATAGATCTAAGGGACTAGATCTGATAGAGTGCCTGATGAACTATGGAATGAGGTTCATGACATTGTACAGGAGACAGGGATCAAGACCATCTCCATGGAAACAAAATGCAAAAGCAAAATGGCTGTCTGAGAAGGCCTTACAAATAGCTGTGAAAAGAAGAGAAGCAAAAAGCAAAGGAGAAAAGGAAAGATATAATCATCTGAATGCAG
>NW_011494695.1:939279-940003 GCF_000754665.1 Bison bison bison | reverse complement strand
GAAAAGTTACAACCAACCTAGATAGCATATTGAAAAGTAGAGACATTACTTTGCCAACAAAGGTCCGTCTAGTCAAGGCTATGGTTTTTCCAGTGGTCATGTATGGATGTGAGAGTTGGACTGTGAAGAAGGCTGAGCGCTGAAGAATTGATGCTTTTGAACTGTGGTGTTGGAGAAGACTCTTGAGAGTCCCTTGGACTGCAAGGAGATCCAACCAGTCCATTCTGAAGATCAGCCCTGGGATTTCTTTGGAATGAATGATGCTGAAGCTGAAACTCCAGTACTTTGGCCACCTCATGCGAAGAGTTGACTCATTGGAAAGGACTCTGATACTGGGAGGTATTGGGGGCAGGAGGAGAAGGGGATGACAGAGGATGAGATGGCTGGATGGCATCACTGACTCGATGGACGTGAGTCTGAGTGGACTCCAGGAGTTGGTGATGGATAGGGAGGCCTGGCATGCTGTGATTCATGGGGTCGCAAAGAGTCGGACACGACTGAGCGACTGATCTGATCTGACCCTGCATATAAGTTAAATAAGCAGGGTGACAATATACAGCCTTGACATATTCCTTTCCCTTTTTGGAACCAGTCTGTTTTTCCATGTCCAGTTTTAACTGTTGCTTCCTGACCTCCATACAGATTTCTCAAGAGGCAGGTCAGGTGATCTGGTATTCCTATCTCTTTCAGAATTTTCCACAGTTTGTTGTGATCCACACAGTCA
>NW_011494695.1:938671-939179 GCF_000754665.1 Bison bison bison | reverse complement strand
CAATGCAAAGAAATAGAGGAAAACAACAGAATGGGAAAGACTAGAGATCTCTTCATGAAAATTAGAGATTCCAAGGGAACATTTCATGCAAAGATGGGCACCATAAAGGACAGAAATGGTATGGACCTAACAGAAGAAGAAGATATTAAGAGGAGGTGGCAAGAATACACAGAAGAACTGTACAAAAAGAGCTTCATGACCCAGATAATCCTGATGGTGTGATCACTCACCTAGAGCCAGACATCCTGGAATGTGTTAGAGCCAGATACCCTGGAATGTGAAGTCAAGAGGGCCTTAGAAAGCATCACTATGAACAAAGCTAGTGGAGGTGATGGAATTCCAGTTGACTTATTTCAAATCCTGAAAGATGATGCTGTGAAAGTGCTGCACTCAATATGCCAGCAAATTTAGAAAACTCAGCAGTGGCCACAGGACTGGAAAAAAGTCAGTTTGCATTCCAATCCCAAAGAAAGGCAATGCCAAAGAATGCTCAAACTACCGCACAATT
>NW_011494695.1:933397-938571 GCF_000754665.1 Bison bison bison | reverse complement strand
TTTTTGGTAACCAGTCTGTTTTTCCATGTCCAGTTTTAACTGTTGCTTCCTGACCTCCATACAGATTTCTCAAGAGGCAGGTCAGGTGATCTGGTATTCCTATCTCTTTCAGAATTTTCCACAGTTTGTTGTGATCCACACAGTCAAAGGCTTTGGCATATTCAATTAAACAGAAGTAGATTTTTTTCTGGAACTCTTGCTTTTTATATGATCCAACAGATGTTGACAACCTGATCTCTAGTTCCTCTGTCTTTCCTAAATCCAGCTTGAACATCTGGAAGTTCACGGTTCACGTAACTGTTGAAGCTTGGCTTGGAGAATTTTGAGCAATACTTTGCTAGTGTGTGAGATGGGTACAATTGTGCAGTAGTTTGAGCATTCTTTGGCATTGCCTTTCTTTGGGATTGGAATGAAAACTGACCTCTTCCAGTCCTGTGGCCACTGCTGAGTTTTCCAAATTTGCTGGCATATTGAGTGCAGCACTTTTACAGCATCATCTTTCAGGACCTGGAACAGCTCAACTGGAATTTCATCACCTCCACTAGCTTTGTTCATAGTGATGCTTTCTAAGGCCCACTTGACTTCACATTCCAGGATGTCTGGCTCTAGGTGAGTGATCATACCATTGTAATTTTCTGGGTCGTGAAGATCTTTTCTGTATAGTTCTTCTGTGTATTCTTGCCACCTCTTCTTAATATCTTCTGCTTCTGTAGTTCCATACCATTTCTGTCCTTTATGGTGCCCATCTTTGCATGAAATGTTCCTTTGGTATTTCTCATTTTCTTGAAGAGATCTCTAGTCTTTCCTATTCTATTATTTTCCTCTATTTCTTTGCATTGATCATTGAGGAAGGCTTTTTTTAATCTCTCCTTGCTATTCTTTATAACTCTGCATTCAAATGGGTATATCTTTCCTTTTCTCCTTTGCCTTTAGCTTCTCTTCTTTTCACAGCTATTTATAAGGCCTCCTCAGACAACCATTTTGCCATTTTGCATTTCTTTTTCTTTGGGATGGTCTTGATCCCTGCCTCTTGAACAATGTCACGAACTTCCTCATAGTTCTTCAAGCACTCTGTCTATCAGATCTAATCCCTTGAATCTATTTGTCACTTCCACTGTATAATCATTAAGGGATTTAATTTAGGTCATATCTGAATGATCTAGTGGTTTTCCCTACTTTCTTCAATTTAAGACTGAATTTGGCAATAAGGAGTTCATGATCTGAGCCACAGTCAGCTCCTAGTCTGGAGCGGGGGCTGCACGGTGCTGGAGCAACTTTGAGGAGATACTCCATGTCCAAGGGCAAAGTAGAAGCCCCAGCAAGATGGTAGGAGGGGCAAAATCACGTTTAGACTCAAACCCCATACCTGCCAGCGACACTCAGAGGGCTCAGACAAACCCTGTGCACACCAGGACCCAAAGACCCCACAGAGACTAAGACACAACTGTGTTTGAGTGTCTCTGTGGAGGTATAGGTCAGCAGTGGCCTGCCGCAGGGGCAGGGGCTCTGGGTGCAACACACTTGTGTATGGCATAAGCCCTCTTGGAGGAGGTTGCCATTAACCCCACAACAGAGCTGCCAGAACTTACACAGGACCGGGGAAATAGACACTTGGAGGGCACAAACAGAACCTTGTGTACACCAGGACCCAGGAGAAAGGAGCAGTGACCCCACAAGAGACTGACGCAGACTTGCCCGTGAGTGTCCAGGAGTCTCCAGCAGAGGCGTGGGTCAGCAGTGGCCTGCTACAGGGTCAGGGGCACTGAGTGTAGCAGTGCGTTCATGGACCTTTTGAAGGAGGTCGCCATTGTCTTCATTACCTCCACCATAGTTTGGCCCCAGATAAATAACAGAGAGGGAACACAGCCCCACTCATCAATAGGAAATTAGATTAAAGATTTACTGAGCATGGCCCCGCCCATCAGAACAAGATCCAGTTTCCCCCTCAGTCAGTCTCTTCCATCAGGAAGCTGCCATAAGCCTCCTACCCTTCTCCATCAGAGGACAGACAGACTGAAAACCACAATCACAGAAAACTAACCAATCTGATCACATGGACCACAGCCTTGTCTAACTCAATGAAACTATGAACCAGTCTGTGTAGGGCCACCTAAGACAAACAGATCATGGTGGAGAGTTCTGACAAAACATGGTTCGCTGGAGAAGGGAATGCCAAACCACTTCAGTAGTCTTGCCTTGAGAACTCCATGAACAGTATGAAAAGGCAAAAAGATAGGACACTGAAAGATGAACTCCTCAGGTCGGTAGGTGCCCAATATGTTACTGGAGATCAGTGGAGAAGTAACTCCAGAAAGAATGAAGGAATGGAGCCAAAGCAAAAACAACACCCAGTTGTGGATGTGACTGGTGATGGAAGTAAAGTCCGATGCTGTAAAGAGCAATATTGTGCAGGAACCCGGAATGTTAGGTCCATGAATCAAGGCAAATTGGAAGTGGTCAAACAGGAGATGGCAAGAGTGAATGCTGACATTTTAGGAATCAGTGAACTAAAATGGACTGGAATGGGTGAATTTAACTCAGATGACCATTATATCTACTACTGTGGGCAAGAATCCCTTAGAGAAATGGAGTAGCCATCATAGCAACAAAAGAGTCCAAAATGCAGTACTTGGATGCAATCTCAAAAACGACAGAATGATCTCTGTTTGTTTCCAAGGCAAACCATTCAATATCACAGTAATCCAAGTCTATGCTCTGACCAGTAATACTGAAGAAGCTGAAGTTGAATGGTTCTATGAAGACCTACAAGGCCTTCTAGAACTAACACCCAAAATGATGTCCTTTTCATTATAGGGGACTGGAATGCAAAAGTAGGAAGTCAACAAATACCTGGAGTAACAAGCAAATTTGACCTTGGAATATGGAATGAAGCAGGGCAAAGGCTAACAGAGTTTTGCCAAGAGAACGCACTGGTCATAGCAAACACCCTCTTCAACAACACGAGAGATGACTCTACACATGGACATCACTAGATGGTCAACACTGAAATCAAATTGATTATATTCTTTGCAGCCAAAGATGGAGAAGCTCTATATTTAGCAAAAACAAGACTGGCAGCTGACTGTGGCTCAGATCATGATCTCCTTATTGCCAAATTCAGACTTAAATTGAAGAAAACAGGGAAAACCGCTAGACCATTCAGGTATGAGGACCCCTAGTGCCCAAGTTATATCTTTAAATACCAGTTCCCACTAAATGGAGCCAGGACTCCTTTGAGAGCTGGTAGGTTCCAGGTCTGGAACAGAAAATGTATTACACAAAGCAAGTAAGGAAGCTCTTGTTACACCAGAAAGCAAGGACACTATCAAGGACAACTGGGTTATGTCAAAAGAACTCAAAAGTCAACTTGACTCTATTATAATATCTTCATTTGCAACTTATAAAGATTAATAAGTCTAGGCATTGATCATCAATGCCTGCTCACATTCACACATAAAATGAGACAATCAGATAGTGTATGCTGCTGATGCTACTAAATCACTTCAGTTGTGTCCAACTCTGCACGACCCCATAGATGGCAGCCCACCAGGCTCCCTCGTCCCTGGGATTCTCCAGGCAAGAACACTAGAATGGGTTGCCATTTCCTTCTCCAAGTACACAATGTCATCTGGTGGCTCAGCTGCTAAAGAAACAGCCTGCCAACACAGGAGACTCAAGAGGCCCCTGGGTTGGGGAGAGCCCCTGGAAAAGGAAATGGCAACCCACTCCAGTATTCTTGCCTAGAAAATTCCATGGACAGAGGAGCCTAGTGGGCTACAGTCCATGCAATCACAAAGAGTCGGACACGACTGAGCAAGCACTCACACACGCACATCATCTATGAAGTATTCTTGTATAAAACATGGGAACCATAATCTAATCACACTTCAATATACATGTATCTATTGCAGGGGACAAATATATTAATGATCTCATAGAGATGCAACCTCTATGAACTATACAGTCCATGGAACTCTCCTGGCCAGAATACTGGAGTGGGTAGCCTTTCCCTTCTCCAGGAGATCTTCCCAACCCAGGGATCGAACCCAGGTCTCCTGCATCACAGATGGATTGTTTACCAGCTGAGCCACCAGGGAAGCCCAAGAATACTGGAGTGGGTAGCCTATCCCTTCTCCAGAGGATCTTCCCATCCCAGGAATCGAACCAGGGTCTCCAGCATTGCAGGCAGATTCTTCACCCGCTGAACTATCAGGGAAACCCATCTATTTCAGAGGACAAACATATTAATGACATCATAGAGATGCAATCAGCAAAATACAGGTGGTAGAACACAATTATTACTTCAACAAATCAAAAAATAGCATGTAAACCTGTGAATTAGCAGAGAAAATACAATGAGCCTGATTTAAACAAGCAAATTGTTTTAAAATTTTTATAAGACAGGAACTTTGAACACAGATGAGATATTTTATGATATTCTGAAATTATTTTTAACTTTGTTATATGAGGATACTGTGGTTAAAACAAAATATATAATACATGAAATTGTATAAAGTCAGGTATTTGCTTCATAACTATCAGGTGTGAGGAAGAATTGAGTGAGGACACAGAAGAAACAATATTGTCTAAAGACTTGAGTCTGGGTCATGGCTATGTCAACTGAAAAAAAAATGACGTAAAAGCAGTGAGTTTCAGTTTTATTTGGGGGACCTTACTGAGGACAACCCAGGAGACAGCCTTTCAGCCCTGAGGAACTGCTCTGAGGAAGTGGGGAAGGAGCTTGTTTTTGTATGAATCTTTGCAGAAAAATGCAGGTAGTGAAGCATCTATCTTAGTAAAAGATTACTGATAATCGCACACAAAAAAACACAGATCTCCCAAGTTAATGACTTTAGCGTTTTTCTATGAATGGAAAGATGCAAGAATCTGGGGTAGTTAAAATTCTTCCTTAGACATGCATCTTAACCATCTAGCTGCACAATATGCAAAACAAAGAAGGCTTCCCCTCCTCCCCCATCCCACCCCCGCCCCCGCCGTTCTTTCTCCGCCCAGAATTTTCCTCCTGTGCTCTGGGTGGGAGACTGAAGGGATTTTCTATTTAACCCTTTGCTACAGTCCACGGGGTCTCGAAGATTCGGACACGACTGAGCGACTTCACTTTCACTTTTCACTTTCATGCATTGGAGAAGGAAATGGCAACCCACTCCAGTGTT
>NW_011494695.1:923322-933297 GCF_000754665.1 Bison bison bison | reverse complement strand
TGGTGGGCTGCCATCTATGGGGTCGCACAGAGTCGGACACGACTGAAGTGAGTTAGCAGCAGCAGCAGCGTCAAGGTGACACTCTTTGTTCAAGGAGTTCTCTTTGTTTACAGGCACATGGAAGTTCATTATAAAGTTATATATCCTTTTTTATATGTTTAAAATAACCAAAAAACTCAAGCCTATACATTTACTGGGCTTCCCTGGTGGCTCTGTGGTAAAGAATCCACCTGCCAATGCAGGAAACATGGGTTCGATCCCTGGGTCAGGAAGATCCCCTGGAGAAGAAAACGGCAACCCACTCCAGTATTCTTGCCTGGGAAATCCCAAAGAAAGAGGATCCTGGTGAGCTACAGTCCATGGAGTCACAGTGGTCTGACACGACTTAGCGATTAAACAGCAACATACATTTACCACTGTGTACAGTTTGGGTTCCTGTAAAATATTTCAGAGATCAGGGAGAAGGAGAATTGTGATGGTTTTCCATTAATTATTATTATGGTCCTATATATCTTATGTTCACAAAACAGTTCTTGGAAATTCAAAGAATACAGATACTACAAAACAAAGCAAATTCCAGTCAATCATTTTAAATTAAAATATATTAAAAATGAAGTGATATGATTTCATAAATACGCTTTCAAGTTATCAGGGATGGGAGGCAGATACAGAAGTAATCAGATTAGCTATGAGTTGAAAATTGCTGAAGCTGAGGGATATCTATATCGGTGCTCACAATTCTAGTCTCTCTACTTTTGTAAATGGCCGAGACCTTTCATTATTTTAAAGTTTTTAAATAAAACTTAAAAAGTGGCTGAATTAAAAAGTGCTAAATTTCAAGCTCTGCAGTTTGGTGCAGCTTCAGGACAAGTTTAATGAATTGAATTCTTTTCCTCAATGTAAAAACAAAGTTACACAACTAACTTTGTGCCTGGTGACTTCGAGCAAACATCATAACATCCTTTGCCCTCCCCCAAAACACAGATACCTGTGAGAGTTTGGGATTATATCGTACTTCCAAGCTAATAAGAGACTATTACTAGTTTATGAATACTGGCAGGGGGCAGGAGACTCCTGGGTCATAGAAAAACTTGGTTACTCAAGGCACAGCAAGCAGCATGAGGATCAAGTCCTTGCCTCGGGTCCCATGGTGAGTGACATGGAGGACCCCAGAAGGATGTAATACATACAGTAAATTTGTGCTGCAGAGGAGGAGCAAGGAGCTTGGAAATTCACAAGAATGACATGGAACTTGGGCTGTTCCACCTCCCATGGGACCACACCAGTACTCTTGCCTGGAGAATCCCATGCACAGAGGAGCCTGGCAGGCTACGGTCCATAGGGTCGTAAAGAGGTGGACATGACTAAAGAGACTGCACGCACGCATGCACGCACGCATGCACGCACGCATAGTGATAGCAAAGTCTGCACTTTGAACTCACATGCACCCATGATCCAGACTCAACGATCATAAATTCTTAGACAACACTGTTTCATCTATAGTCTCACTCAATTCCTCTCCTCACCTAGTAATTTTGAGGCACATGCCTGACTTTATATATAATTCTAACAATCTCTGTTCTCTGTAAACACCACCCTAAGGAATGGCATGTGTAAACAGCAGTCAGGACCTTGTGTCCTTGGCATACCCAGCAAAAATGTGCAGGGGCCACGGAAGATTGCCTTCCCCAGCAATCCACCTGTTGTTCCTCCATGTCTTGACTTCTGGCAAAAATCACAGAAGTATGCCACACTGTTGACCACTCTTATTAATCTAACCAACAGCAGCTAGAACTAAATCAGTTCAGATGTTCTCATACTGCATTTAATCAAGGCTTCTGTCAATAGGACTCCAAAGGCAAGATAAAATTAACCTGCAGTATTGACTTAAGTATGCTTTCCGGGACCCAGGCAACTGTCCTCGGGGAGACCAAGGGATTTTATTTCAGTCAGGATGCAGCCTAGTGTAAGGCTGTCTAATATCCACTACAAGCCATGAGAGTTTACACTAACCTTCAGATCTCTGGGGTCATTGCCAACAATTACAGAAGGCAATAGGTAAGCAAAAAAAAAAAATCAAATCTCAATGGAGAAATATCCTATGAGCCATTTCCAGCCACATGCAAACATATAACCCAAATGGCCACAGGTAATTCCAATCAAGTTTTTCATTAAACTTGATTTGGTGGTTTAGTCGCTAAGTCATGTTCGACTCTTGCAACCCTATGGACTGTAGCCCACCAGGCTCCTCGTCCATGGGGTTCTCCAGGCAAGAATGCTGGAGTGGGTTATCATTTCCTTCTCCATAAACTTGATTTGGATCAGCTTTAGTGTTGGTTACATCATATGGGCAGTGTTATAGGGGCTGTAGACTCCTTTTCCATACACGGCATAACCAAAGACCTCTCAAGGATCAGAAAAGCACGTGAATTTCTAACAGTCACGATGTAACAAGGCTGTACCTGCGTAAACGGGGGTCCATGTGGAGAGCTGCTACTGATGACAGCGAGCATCTGTCATCAGGCAGAGGAATGCAGGGCCAGCCACGTCCACAGAATGTCAGCTGCAGCTGTTATTTGACTCAGTGGTAGTGGTGGATCTGCGGGACAACAATATCATGAACTGTCCCCACCCTCACGCATTTTGGGCCTAAAGTGTTCCCACCAGAGATGCCAGAGTTGTTTAATCTACGCATACTCCAAGTGGCGGGCCAGAGAATAGGCCAGTCGGCTAAATGGTTGGCAAAATCCCAAGGACCAGTTTAAAAAAAAAAAATTTCTTTCATCAAAAGGAGTATTGGCCAGAGTTATGAGAATGGCCTAGAGTTCTGCCCACTGAGTGGACAACCACACCAGTTTTCAAGACGGCGTATATTGAGCAGCCACTGACCATCGGAAGCAGGCCAGTGGGCACTAACAGGATGCAACTTAGCCAAACCATCAGTGAACCAGGCATTAAGATGCGCCTCTGTGAACAAAGGGCCCCAATAAACTGATGGATTTATTTCAGGTGGTATAATGGAGAATAAAGTGTCTCGAAAACAATGAGAGAGTTAACTTAGGCAGGCTGATAAGGAGTCCAAGCCTAAGGCCCTTTAAGGAGGAGGTAAACATTCTTTTTCGCATTCTTTTGCCTTAAACAAGAAGGCCTTGTAAGCAGCAATATCTCTTGTTCAAGGACATGCCTTTTTTTTTTTTTTTTTTTAATTTCTGGGCTTTGGATGAATGTTACGGGAGAGGTGGATCGCTCAGTCATGTCCAACTCTTTGTGACCCCATGGACTTGTAGCCTACCACACTCCTCCATCCATGGGATTTTCCAGGCAAGAGTACTGGAGTGGATTGCCATTGCCTTCTCCAGCGGTTCTTCCGGACCCAGGGATCGAACCCAGGTCTTCCGCATTGTAGACAGACGCTTTACCGTCTGAACCACAAGGGAAGTCTGAGAAGTGCATAAGACCCTGCTTAAACTAGTGAGGCAGGTACTTGCCAGCCCCCTTCTGATGTCTACGTCAGAAACTTTTTCTGTCATTTTCACTTTAAATAAAATCTACACAAAGCATTGAGTGACTGAGACTGTCTTTGGTCCTGGAGTTAAATCTTCTCCTTCAGAGACCACGAATTCAGCGGCACCGTTCACCGTAAGCTATCAGCAATAGTTGCCATTTTTTCAAATAAACTAAGATGCTGCTAGGGCCAGGCCATACAATCTCCATTTAACAAGTAAGTAGACTGGACTTTTTCCTTGTTGTTGTTAAATCGCTAAGTCATATCCAACTCTTTTGCGACCCCCACGGACCGTAGCCCAACAGGCTCCTCTGTCCATGGGATTTCCTAGGCAAGAATACTGGAGTGGGTAGCCATTTCCTCCTCCAAGGAATCTCCCTGACCCAGGAATCAAACCCACATCTCCTTCATTACAGACAGATTCTGTACTGACGAGCTACTAGGGAACCCCCTGACTTTTTCCTTATTGGTTGTCAAATCTGAGCTAGCTCACCCAGGAATGGGGACATCAGGTTGCAGAGGCCTACGCCCTTTATGTAAGGACCAGGCATTCATCTTCAACCAGCACTTGGCAACACATCAATTGCTGCTGCTGTTTCTGCTGCTGCTGCTAAGTCGCTTCAGTCGTGTCTGACTCTGTGCGACCCCATAGATGGCAGCCCACCAGGCTCCCCCGTCCCTGGGATTTTCCAGGCAAGAACGCTGGAGTGGGTTGCCATTTCCTTCTCCAGTGCATGAAAGTGAAAAGTGAAGTCGCTCAGTCGTGTCCGACTCTTCGCGACCTCATGGACTGTAGCCTACCAGGCTCCTCCGCCCATGGGACCCTCCAGGCAAGAGTACTGGAGTGGGTGCCATTGCTACTCCCCCTTTTAAAATGGGTGTACTTAGAGACTGTATCCGGCAGGTGGCGATATTGTACTGGGAAACTGCCTTTCCAAGCTTCTTCCTTTTAAGTCCTTAGAGCTGTAATTTCCATTTCCTCTCAGATTTTATATTCTTTTGCAGGACTGCTGGGAAGAGAACAGAGATTGCCTCTCTACCTGCCACAGTCCCTGAATGCAAGAATCTCTTCTGGACCTCATGAGCATTTACAAGTAGGTAAAACATAAATATCAAGTATATGTTCAGCCATGAAATTAAAAGGCACCTGCTCCTTGGAAGAAAAGCTATGACAAACCTAGACAGCATATTAGAAAGCAGAGGCATCACTTTGCCGACAAATATCCATATAGTCAAAGCTATGATTGTTCCAGTAGTCATGTGTGGATGTGAGAGTTGGACCATAAAGAAGGCTGAGCACCGAATCATTGATGCTTTTGAACTGTGGTGTTGGAGAAGACTCTTCAGAATCCCTTGGACTGCAAGGAGATCAAACCAGTAAATCCTAAAAGAAATCAGTCCTGAATATTCATTGGAAGGACTGATGCTGAAGCTGAAGCTCCAATACTTTGGCCACCTGATGCTAAGAACTGACTCACTGGAACAGACCCTGATGCTAGAAGAGATTGAAGGCAGGAGGAGAAGGAGACAACAGAAGGTGAGATGGTTGGATGGCATCACCGACTCAATGGACATGAGTTTGAGCAAACTCTGAGAGATAGTGAAGGACCGGGAAGCCTGGGGTGCTGCAGTCCACGGGGTCACAAAGAATCAGACACAACTGAGCAACTGAACAACAATAACAATATGTTCAGCAATGAAAGACTTATTACAGATCATTATCCAGAAAAAAAATATTAAATAAGTCAGTAGCAGCGGACTCAGGACAGTAATATGACTGTGATATGATTTCTAACACCTCCATCCCCAGGATGGAGAGCATCTTTACCTGTGTGCACCTAAATTACAGAGCTGTAGCAGGGAACTCCGGACTGTCAAACAGGGAGACACAGGCCTAAAAATAAATGAGTAAGGAATTTTAGACCATGTAGGAACAGACCAAAGTTCGCTCCTAGAACATTTAAGCTCCTCTTCTTGTCTGTAAAGAACTAGTAACTTATAACCTCAGAGTATCCAATGATTTCATGTAAATGATTATATACTTTTAAAATTCGTTTATTGGCTGTGCGGGGTCTTCGTTGCTGCGTGAGGGTTTTCTCTAATTGTGGCGAGCAGAGGTTACTCTCTAGTGACAATGCACGGGTGTCTCATTGCGGTGGCTTCTCTTTTGCACAGCATGGGCGCTACAGCATGGACTTCAGTAGCTGAGGCGCCTGGGCCCAGCTGTCCTGCAGCACGTGGGATCTTCCCAGACCAGAGATCAAACCCATAGCCCCTGCACTGGCAGGCAGATTCTCAACTACTGGGTCACCAGCAAAGTCCTGTTGCTGCTGCTGCTGCTCAGTCGCTTCAGTCGTGTCCAACTCTTCGCGACACCATGGACTGCAGCCTACCAGGCTCCTCCGTCCATGGGATTTTCCAGGCAAGAGTACTAGAGTGGGGTGCCATTGCCTTCTCCGAGCAAACAAGTATATTTGGTTGCACAGAGTATCAAGCACAAGCTCCAGAATAAGACCAGCCTTTCATCAAACCCTAACATCACCATTTATAAGTTATGTGACCTGAATCATACAGTCACTCTGAATCCCAGTTTCCTCAGCTGCAAAATGATAACATGCCTCCAGCTCAAAGAGCTGTTGTGGAGTCAATGGGACATTTAATCACATTTGGCTTTTATTATTAACTTCATTTAGGGGAACAGCGCTTAACTGAAAAGCAGATGGCCAGGGAATCCTGGTTCCCTAGCAAAGCAGCTCAAGAATTCGGGCACTTAGGTGGTAAGAAAGAGAGCACGAAAATTAAGACATTGACAGGTGTGGAAGGGCATGGCAATGCCCTTGTGGGGGGCCAAGATGAGCCCAAGAACTGCCTTTTCCTGTTATGAATGTAGCATTTTTTAAAAAACAGGAACAGAAAACATTTATTTCAAACTTTCTCTGGTATGAGGAAGACACACGTTCAGTGATGAACTTAGGCATTCTTGAGTCATTGTGCCCAACTCTTTGTAACCCCATGGAATTCTCCAGGTAAGAATACTAGAGTAAGTGGCCATTCCCTTCTCAAGGGGATCTTCCTGACCCAGGTATCAACCCAGGGTCTCCTGCTTCGCAGGCAGATTCTTTACTATCTGAGCACAGAGAAGCCCAGGAATTTAGGAGGGACCACCTTATACTTCATTCATTGCCATACAGATATCTCCCCCTCTGCTATGCTAGAGAACACGGAAGAATATGCAGGCCAACGTAGAGCACAGAGCAGAGGGCAGTAAGCAGACTGAGTATCTATGTGCCAGGCTTCCTGTTAGGGGTGATGAGCATAGTGACGTGGTCCCACCTTCATGGAGGATGTGTCTCCAGGTAGCAGCTCCCTTGGGCCAATCTGTGGACCTGCTGGAGCAGGATCTCCTGCAGTATACAGAGTGCTCTGACTCTGAGCTCAGATCCCACTCCTCACCTAATTCTACAAAGGGGGGATGCAGGAGGCTGTATTTTTAATGTTTCCTCTGGTGATTCTAACACAGTCTGGGAAATGCCATTGGTAGCACTCAAAGGGTGGTGAGACCCTCACACTCAGTCTCCCTAAGAGTGCAGCGCAGGAACATGCCTTTCTCTCTCTTCGGCAATCCCGCACAGCATTCAGGATCTTAGTTCCCAGTGAGGACTCGAACCCTTGCTCCCTGTGGTGGAAACACAGTCTTAACCACGGGACCACTAGGGAAATCCGTAGACTGCCTTTCTCTTATACCACTTCCTTTCTATTAGATAATATGTATGAAAATGCATTATGAACTACAAAGCAAGATGCAAAGGTGGTGTCTAGTTTTTAGGATGGTCCAGTTTACACATGTAACTAAAGTCACTGTGAAGTACAATGAGGCATTCCTCACAGCTTAACAGGTCTCCAAACAAAGCCTTAGGATTCCCTTTACAGTAGCAGAAGCTTCTGTCAGATAAGGCTGTTACCTCACTAAAGGCCCTTCTGCCACTTGCCCCTGGAGCAGATCCACAGTGCCTGGGCAGTGACCACACCTGGATGGCTTCCTCTCTGAAGGCCCTTCAAGTCTACACACTCCTCTGGGCCACTGGCAGAATCTTCTGTATCATGACAGAAATATATATCCGGTGAACTTTGTACGAGTATAGTGATGTGGTTTGAACCCCCGTAAATGTTTAGCTTTCTCAATATACGATAAAATATCCAGGATGTGGGATTCAGGATGAGGAAGAAACTGGATGAGTGGGAGGGGACAGACAGATGGCAAGAGAAGACACTGAACTGCCACTTTAGATGTGAAGTATGGCAAGGGCCTTGGGAATACTCAAGTGCTGCTGCTGCTGCTGCTGCTGCTGCTAAGTTGCTTCAGTCGTGTCCGACTCTGTGTGACCCCATGGACTGCAGCCCACCAGGCTCCTCCGTCCAGGGCATTTTCCAGGCAAGAGTACTGGAGTAGGGTGCCATTGCCTTCTCTGACTCAAGTGCTAATGCTCCACAAATAGCTGCTGTCAAAGAGTGTGGAGATCTGAAGAAGGTTAAGGTCAATGATGGAGACAGAGCAGACTTTAGCTGGAAGTCTGAGTAGAGAGAAAATAGATGATGAAGACTTCATCAGTGTGTGGAGTTACATGTAAAGTGAGAAGAGAAAGGGTGTACTGAAAGAGCCTAAGAAAGAGGGGCCAAATTAAGAAGAGGTGAATCATGAGAGGAGAAGCCTCTAAAGCCAAAAGGAGGTTAAATTTCAAGGAAAGACCTATTACCAGTATCAAATACCACAGAGCAGTCAGCAAGGCAAGAACAGAAGAGAGGTCACTGGGTTTTGCGATCCACACGTTCCTGGCGACAGGCCCAAGAGCACAAGAGTAGGGCGATGTGAGAACTGTCTCCTTCACAGTTTTGGCCAGAGCGTTTACTAATAAATCTCAATTCCTTTTATAGTTCTGATTTAATTATTTCCTGTCAACGATGACCAGTCCTCCTATTACATGTATGTTATCATTGAACATTAAGAAATTTTGCTTTGTGAAGGGCTGCCTTGGTTAAGAATCAAAATTTAGCTGGATGTCTTTTCTCCCTACCCCTCAGCCTTCCCTACATACTCTCTAAGGGGACCCCAGTCCACTCAAGGGAAGTTTGTTCAATGGATGTGAATGGAAACAGTTTAGAAAGTGGGTAGGAAGAAAGTCTTCTCCCATATAGTAAAAATATAATGCTTGTTATGTGTGTGTGCTCAGTTACTCAGTCATGTCCAATTCTTTGCGACCACCAGGCTGCTTTGTCCATAGGGATTCTCCAGCCAAGAATACCGGAATAGTTTGGCATTTCCTCCTCCAGGGGATATTCTTGACCCAGGCATTCAACCCACGCCTCCATCTGCATTGGCAGGTGGATTCTTTACCACTGAGCCACCTGGGAAGCAATGTTTACTACACAATAAATATGTCCTTCTTCAAACTTGAATATAGTAGTAGCAGTGTTAGTTGCTCAGCAGTGTCGGACTCTTTGCAATCCCATGGACTGTAGCCCACCAGGCTCCTCTGTCCATGGGATTCTCCAGGCAAGAATACTGGAGTGGGTTGTCATTTCCTCCTTCTCCAGGGGATCTTCCCGACCCAGGGTTATGAACCTGTGTTTCTTATGTCTCCTGCAATGGCAGGCAGGTTCCTTATCACTAGCCTCACCTGGGAAGCTGAAAATGCTACGTTACACAGGTTGGCCCCTATGGGGATAGTCACTACTTATTCCTTCTATAAGCCGTATATCCATATACTCAAGATGGAAAAGTACAATAACTCTTCATATAAGTTGGGCAAAAACCTCACCTTTTCTCTAGAAAGATCTAATAAGTCAAATTTGCCTGAGCAGGCGCGACTCCAACCAACCTATAGAAACTAGGTGCAGTGACCAAGGCCTGCTGAGTCAACTCAGTCATTTCTCTGACTTCTGACAGGTGAACAGCCTGCATTAGGAAGTGTTGTTAGACATTAAAAAAAAAAAAATTAAACACTGAAACTTTGCACTCCATAACCATGGAAACTTTGAAGTCCTGGCAGTCACTCGGCTCGCTCTGCCAGGCGCTAAGGTGGGGGCGGATTGGGGGCAAAGGGGAGAGGGGGAGGTGACCACGTACCGGGGTGTCGGACAGGGAAGCCTCCACTGATGGTCAAATCATTTTTAAAAGCTGCATCTCTAACATGCGCCTTCAGCTCCCTCCCTGCGAGCTGGGCAGTCACACTCCACGCCCAAGAGTGAGCGTGTCCCCGGCCTGGGCCAGCATGGGAGGAGCCCGTCCCGAGGCGCCTTCCGGCCGCTGACCCCCAGCTACCCGGCTCCCTCCCAGCGAGGTCTCCCCGCCCGCAGGCCCCGCCCCGCCTGCAGGCCCCGCCCCGGGCCCGGCCCCGCCCCCGCCCCTCCCTCAGGCCCCGGCCCGGCCCCGCCCCTCGGCTGGCGGCCCCGCGGCGACAGGGGGCGGAGCG
>NW_011494695.1:859035-923171 GCF_000754665.1 Bison bison bison | reverse complement strand
GCCTCCCCGAGCCGGGCTGCAGCGCGCCGGGCCGCCCAGGGGAGATCTGGGGGAGCGGGAAGGCAGCCGGGAGAATCGGGACTAGTTCCTGGGGACTGACCCCTCCGCCCTGTTCCCAGCCCGTGCCGCGCCGAGGACGGGGGCGGGACTGGAAATGGCTCTCCTCGGCCTCCTTCGCCCGGGCTGTGCCGGCCGCCGGGAGAGTCCGCGCCGAGCTTGTGCGGGCCTCACCCGGGAGTCGGCGAGGCTGAGGGGGCCGCCAGGAGAATCCACGCTGCCACTTGTCCCGGCACACTGAACCGGGGAGTCCTACCCCCAAGGAGGGTGTGCGGGCCTCGCCGGGGAGTTCTCGTCGATCTGGGGATGGCGAGGTAGGGACATTTCCTACTGGGGTTCCGACAGATTGGGGAGTCCACACCAGGTGGTAAGGGGGAAATGGAGTGAGGGGGGAAAGAGACCCTCGGTGGAAGGGGTGGGGAGAGTCCATCCTAAAGATTCACAGACCCAGGGAGGAGTGGATGTGTGTGTCTGTGTGTGTTGCGGAGATGGGGGCAGAGAGTCGGAAACAGTCTCTCAGCAGTGGGGACAGAGTCCATCCTAAAGATTCACAGACTCAGGGAGGAGTGAGAGAGTGAGTGAGTGTGTGTGTGTGTGTGTGTGTGTGTTGCGGGGATGGGGGCAGAGAGTCGGAAACAGCTTCTCAGCAGTTCTCAAACTCCCCTATACACTCTTAAAAATTAGTATATTAAGGAGCTTTTATGTGAGTTATGTGTCTCAATATTTATCATATATAACTAAAACAGAATTTTCAATATATTTAGTATCTCATTTGAAAATAGTGGTAAAGAATCCACCTGCCAGTGCAGGAGACGTAAGAGATGTGGGTTCAATCCCTGGGTTGGGAATATCCCCTGGATATGAAAATGGCAACCCACTCCAGTATCCTTGCCTGGAGAATCCCATGGACTTAGCCTGATGGGCTCCAGTCCATGGGGGTAGCAAAGCGTCTGCTATGACTGAGCACACAGACATGCATGCATTATATGTTGATATGTGTTTATGAAAATAACCATACCTTTCAAAATAGAAGAAGAATGTCATTGTATTATATTTTTGCAAATCTCTTTCATATCAGTTTTAATAAGTAGCAGCTAGGGTTCTTATATCTTGCTTCTGCACTGTCTGTTGCAGTATCACATGTCATATCGCCTCTGGAAAACTCCACTGTGTACTCCTGAACGTGTGTGGGTAAAAGCATCAAATAGCATCTTGGTATTAAGAAAGTGGTTTTGACTTTGCGAATCCCTAGAGTCCCCTGCACCACACGTTGAGAACCACTGGAGTAGGAAATGAGTCAGGGGCTCAAGTCATTGATCCCGCTTCTTGTTTGTGATCCTTCCTCTGAATGGGAACACTCATCACCCCAAGGAAGGATGGTTAACCTCTGGTAGCTGCAACCAAGCTGACCTCACTCTGGAGACCCAAGTACTGTGTCCCCACGTAAAAGATAATGAGCCCTGCACACCTCCTGAAAACTGGCAAGGCTCTCAGATGCCTTGGGTTATTTCTGTGCCTGCAGAGGTGGCCTGTGTATGCCTTCAGATTGTAGCAGGGATATGGCACACAGGACCCATGGGTTCAGAGACATGCCCATAGGGAGCCGGTGCCAAGTGTGGAGGAGTTTGTTCAAGAGCTTCCAAGTGGGTCAGAAGTGATTTCGAAGAGAACAGGGAGGCATGTTGTTGCCTCCCTTTCCTCCATGATCGCTTCTGTGTGTGGTTGTGCAACCTTGCGTTTATTGGAAAATGATTTCCCAGTCTTGGTGCTCTTTCCCTTTCCACTTTCGGGGGCGGGGGGGTGTTTGTCCCTGTGGGTGGCCCTTCCTCAGCCTCTGCCAGACCCCAGTGTCCTGCAGGCTGCTGTGTGGTAGGTGGGGGCCCCTCACTGGATTTCTTCCTTGGCTTCTTGCTCTGTCAGCACAAGTTCCAGATAGAAATTAGGTACATATATAGCCTTATAAGAGCACCGTTGTGGCTCAGCAGTAAAGAATCTGCCTGCCAATATAGGAGATGGGGTTCGATTGCTGGGTCGGGAAGATCCCCTGGAGAAGGAAATGGCAACCCATGCCAGTATTCTTGCCTGGAAAATCCCACGGACAGAGGAGCCTGGCAGGGTACAGTCCACGGGGTTGCAAAGAATCAGACACGACTTAGCAACTGGACACACATATACACACCATGGCCTTATAAATGTTTGGAAGACAGACATCCCAAACCATTAACAGTCAGTTCTGGGCAATGGAGTCAGAAAAAAAGGCAGGAACCTTCTCCTTGTTACTCGTGATACCATATGACCGCCTGTTTAGCAGCATTCCTGTATTGCTTTTACAACCTGAAAACAAAAACTGAAATCCCAACAACATACACTTTTTCAAGGAAGATAGGATTATTTCTCTGATAAGAATGTTACCACTACTCCCTCTCTCCCAAGAAAACAAATTACTTTATTACATCACATTTCCAAACTAGTATCTGTGATACTAGTATATATAAAGTCAAAATGATACTAAGAGAGAGCCCTCTGAGATCAAAACATTCTTGAACAGTATAGTTTGATGTAAGGTTAGAAGCCACCAGATCAGACTGTTCTTCAGTGGATCATCATACCCCCCTTAAACTGCTATTGTAAAATGCTATTTCATGAAATGTCATGAAGTACAGTTTTAAAACTGAAAAATGTAATACCCAAGACTGTTTCTCCTTGATCCTACAGTTATGAGAAGAGAAAGCATGTTCGTGTACGTTCTGATGTGCCCATGTACCAACTGGGGCAAAGGATATGCCCACATGCCAAGTGGCTTTCTCTTGGTGGTGGAGTACAGTAGATTTTTATTTATCTTCACTTTGCTTATGAATAGTTGGTGCTGCTGCTGCTGCTGCTTAAGTTGCTTCAGTTGTGTCCGACTCTGTGCGACCCCATAGACGGCAGCCAACCAGGCTCCCCAGTCCCTGGGATTCTCCAGGCAAGAACACTGGAGTGGGTTGCCATTGCCTTCTCCGATTAATAGTTGCTGCTGCTGCTGCTGCTAAGTCGCTTCAGTCATGTCCAACTCTGTGCAACCCCATAGACGGCAGCCCACCAGGCTCCCCAGTCCCTGGGATTCTCCAGGCAAGAACACTGGAGTGGGATGCCATTGCCTTCTCCGATTAATAGTTGCTAGCAACCACTAAACAAGTATTAAACTTGATATGACCAGAAATAACCCCTACAGTTACTTATATAAGGAGGACAACATAATTGCCTTCGTTTTTCTTAGATGGACCATGCAACCTGGCTAGTAGCAGACCCTTGCTACTCCCTTCCTCCCAGTGGGAAGTGGAGAAAGAAGTGTGTGGAAAGCGACTCAGGGGGAAATAAAAACAGCCCTCAGTCACATTGTGCGGTGTCTACTTCCCCCTGTAAGATCAGCTCCAATCTCAGCCCTGCCCGCTCCTTCCAAGTGACCCAGAGGTTAGAAAGTTCTTACTGGATTTGCACCATCACCCGAGAAGCCATCAGCTGACCATCTTCCCAGACTCACTGGCCTTCATTAATTTTTTTTAGCCATTTTTAATGGCTAAAACTTCAGACATACAAAGAAATGGAGAGTATAAATCCCCAGCTTCAACAGTTATGAACATTAGCACTTGGCCAATCTTATTTCACCTAGACTTTTCCTGGAACTCACTCTTTTCCCCTCTTCTAAGAGTTAGCATCTTTATGTTCAACTGTATAAACTAATGAAAGGAGTATTTTTGTTGTGTCTTTTTAGTATCAAGCATGTACTGACTGCTGTAGCAAAATCTTAAAGTCTTGTGCCCTGCAGTCAGCATGACTGAAGCCCTGGAGTGGACTTCACACACTTGCTATGTGGTCCCACTTCTCTGCCTCTGCGTTTGCTTGCCTCTTGGCCTTTCTTCTTCCTGTCTCCCAGTTCTGCTCTCTTAAGGCTTTCTCAACTCCCCTAGTCATAGCTGTCTCTTTCCTCTGGCCTCTCTTATGACCCTTTGCAAACGGCAAGCTTATTTCAGTCTCCTTAGTCAGATCATCATCTTTGTCATATTCAAGTAAAGCAAGGTTTTCCTTTCTCCCTTTCTCCTATGCTGCTTGTGCTTAGTTGCTTAGTTGCTCGGTCGTGTCTGACTGTTTGTGACCCCGTGGACTGTAGCCTGCCAGGCTCCTTTGTCTATGGGGATTCTCCAGGCAAGAATACTGGAGTGGGTAGCCTATCCCTTCTCCGGGGGATCTTCCTGACCCAGAAATAGAACCGGGGTCTCCTGCATTGCAGGTGGATTCTTTACCAACTGAGCTACCAGGGAAGCAATGCTTTGTGCAAAGAAGATGCTCAAGAAATAGATGCTAAATTACTTTAACTCAAGTTCACTGGAGAACATTTTTGATTACAAGAGAAATGCATCATTTCTAGGGAAATTTTTCCCATATTGTCTAGGACCACAAACGTTTTATCTACATTTTTATGTTTTATCCACATAATAATTTTATGCACATAAAATTATTTATCTGCATAATTTTTAAAAGAACTGCAACAAAAAGAATCTCCAATTTGAGCCGACATAAAAAAGCCAGCTTTTTTTGAGGAAATTATCTTTCTGATCTGTTGTCATTTTTTCACATGTATCTGGAAGACCTCTCTAATTCTGGAGTGCTTTTTTTCCTCAAAAGGAAAGAGTGACTCTCTTTTAGAATATCTATCGTGTTGTAAGATGTAGGCTTAAATCTTCAGTAAAAGAAATAGACTACATGTAGGGTCCACACGCCCCATGAAGTAAGTTGATATCAATCAATGTCATGAATACTGGTAGCTCCTGGGTGTAGAGTCATTTCCAGTATTCATCATCTTTTCATCTAGTTCCTCCCTTAATAATCACAGTGGCCCTTGTGAGCTGGGCAGAGCAGTGCAGTCAGGTAATGTTACCTTAAATCTGCAAAAAGTAAACTGAGGTTTAGACAGCTAGAGTTAATCTTGTCTATGACAGAAAGTGGCAGAGTCTGATTTTAAGAGCAGATTAGAAACCAAAGGCTTTGGGATTGAATATTGGGAACATGCAAAGACAAACTCTCTAAACAGGACATGTACTGGGGAGCCAGACCAGGTTGTTGAAGTCAGGATGTTTAGTTGCTAAGTCGTGTCTGACTCTTTTTGACCCCATGAACTGCGGCATGCCTGGCTTCCCTGTCCTTCGCTGTCTCCCAGAGCTTGCTCAAACTCAAGTCCATTGAGTCAGTGATGCCATCCAACCATTTCATCCTCTGTTGCCCCCTTCTCTGGGATTGGCTATGGGGAACGTGCAAAGCCAGGAAACTATCTAAACATGACATGGATTTGGGAGCCAGACCAGATTCTTGAAGTCAGTGTGTATATCCTGATGCATAAAACTACCAAAGTGATAGCACACTCTCTGAACCAATCACTTTCCAAATGCCTTGGGTTTGGCTTTAGTCTTTGTTGCACAAGTTGATCTGCTTTCTGATGAATTGGCAAGGCTGCTCTGTATGAGTGCTAGTGGGGTTCTCTCTCATTCTGTTTTTGTGACTTCAAAACTTTGGGGAAACCCAACTTTGAACTGTGTGAATTGCCTGGGCTGTTGCTCAAACTGACACAGATGGAGCATTTCATTATTCTTGAACCTCATCATCCTTTCATGATCACGACTGTAGACTTACAAAGCAAAGTACACATTGTGGCTTGGCTCATGAAGAAGGCGTGTTGGCCTAAGAAAGAGTTCTCCTGCAGACTTACCAGGTTTGAACTTTGGGTTGTGAAGAGATGTGAACAAATCATTGTGGACAGTTGGTTACATGTGATAACTACACAGACATACTCAGGACAGTTCTGTAATAGTGGTGGCATCAAGACCAGCACTTGCTATGTTATGCTGGGACTTCCCCAGCAGTCTAGTGGTTAGGACTCTGAGCTTCCACTGCAAGAAGCACGGATCCTATCCCCGGTCAGGGAATTAAGATCTCACAAGCCTTGTGGCAGAGCCAAAACAATAAGAATTGTTATGTTTCATAAAACCTTATCTGCTCAGATAAGGAATCAGTTACATTTTAAGGCTGGTGATGCCTGATAATGGATTTTTGACATCAACCCATACTTCAGAACCCATGTATACTGAAATTACATATACTATATGTAATTTAATCTATAGGTATGATTACTGTATGTAATCATCTATACTGAAATTACATATACTATATGTAATTTAATCTATATGTATGATTACTGTATGTAATCATCTATACTGAAATGTACATCTATACAAATTTATACTGAAATCAAGAGTATTTTAGGGGCAATTAGAGGAAAACTATCTAGTCCTCACTACTCTATTGGCTTCCCCTTGTAGCTCAGATGGTAAGGAATCTGCCTGCAATGCAAGAGACCATGGTTTGATACTTGAGTCAGGAAGATGCCCTGGAGAAGGGAATGGCAACCCACTCCAGTATTCTTGCTTGGAGAATCCCATGGACAGAGGAGCCTGGTGGGCTACAGTCCATGGGGTCACAAAGTCAGACACGACTACCTCAAAATATCCAAATTATCTAGTCCTCACATATGTACTTTAGAGTTGGAAGATTGTTTTAAAGTGAGATTTAACTTTTTTAATCTATTTGGTAATGTAGGTTTTTGGATGAGGAATAACTATAAGATTCTCTGCTTGTTTGGAAATGCGTAGGGCAAGGGAGTTGGCCATTGGTGGCTCAGTGGTAAAGAGCCTGCCTGCCAATGCAGGAGACACAAGTTTGATCCCTGGGTTGGGAAGATCCTCTGGAGAAGGGAAGGGCAACCCACTCCAGTATTCTTGCCTGGAAAATCCCATGGACAGAGGCACCTGGCAGGCTATAGACTCTAGGGTTGCAGAGTCAGACACAACTGAGCAACTAAAACAAAACACAAACTTGCCACCTTCCAGCCATGGGGTGTTGACAAGTTATCAATAATTATCGTCTGTGATCCTCAGTCTTCTCATCTGTACAGTTGGGTGGTGATCCCTACGTCACAGTTGTTGAGGGACTATATTAGACGCTGTGGATAAAGTGTCAGGCACTCCACCGGGGCTTGGCTCACGTCAGCTGGCTGCAGTGCTATAGAGTGATGTAGCACTCAGAGCAGGGTGCCTGTCCACACTTCCCTTAGCCCAGACCTCCTGAGCTCCAGGCCCATGTATGCTGCTGCCTGCCGTTCCTCTTCAAGGCAAACTCACCGTCTGAAACCAGTACCCAGGTGTATCACGGTCATTAGCTCTGCCAGTTTGCCCAGATGGGGCACACGGAGCCATGCTAGATCTCTCTCTTCCTCCCCCACCCTCAGCCCGTTCTCCTTTCTTAGCTGTCCCTGGGATCTGTTGCCCTGCCCTCCACTTCTGACTTGATGACTGCAACAGCACCATAACCTGCCTCCCTGACGCCAATCTAGCATCCTTCCCCCAAGTCAGCTCCTACCTCACCCAGCGTGTGTGCGTGCTAAGTCGCTTCAGTCGTGTCCTACTCTGCAACCTATGGACTGTAGCCCACCGGGCTTCTCTGTCCATGGGGTTTTCCAGGCGAGAATACTGGAGTGGGTTGCCATACCCTCCTCCAGGGGATCTCCCCTACCCAGGGATCCAACCCGCATCTCTTTATGTCTCCTGCATTGGAAGGTGGGTTCTTTATCATGAGCGCCACCTAGGAAGCCACCTGTACCAGAGTAATGTATAATATCCAATCAGGTCTTGAAGATTTCAGCTAAGACTCTTTTAACGTGCCTGCCTTCAAGTTTTTCTGTGCCTTTCTTCGAGGTCCCTCGTGATACAGGCCCCACCCCTCCCCTCTCCTCTGAGCCCCGCCATCATGAACATTTCCTTCAGACTCGTGGAACAGCTCTGTGACATCCATAGGGTCTCACTTCCATACCTTCACATGTGCTGTCTTCTCTGCCCAGAACATTTTTTCCCTGACTCCCTCCCTCAGTGTAGTTCTCCAAGTCTCCTGCATGGTGTCACCTGTCCCCAGAGGCCTTCCTGACCCCGTCCCATACTGGATCAGGTGCTCTCCTTAGATGCTTCTTTTGTCTGTTTGTTTTTGGCAGCATCGTGAGACATGTGGGATCTTAGTTCCCTGACCAAGGATTGAACCCATGCCCACTATAGTGGAAGTGTGGAGCCCTAACCACTGAACCGCCAGGGACTCCCCCGTAGAATTCCCTTTATCGGCCTGCATCCACCACTGCTGCAGGATGGACTGCTTGATCGTGTCATAACCTCCTGACCAGTCTGTGTGTAACTGAAGATGGCGGGGAAGCGGGGGGAGCGCTTATGTCTTTATCCCATCAATGTCAAATCAGTGTCTTTCAGGGTCGAATGTAAAACTGAATCTGCAATAGTGCCTTTTCTTGGACAAACCAGCAGCTCAGAAACCAGGTGCATCGTCGTCAAATGCTGCTCTAATACTTGTCCCATCTTTGACTCAGTGAAGTGGCCATTGCATGTGGATGCTACGTGGCCCTGTGGGCCACTGAGATGGGATTAGAGCATTATTGCTCAAGAGCTGGGCTTAAGGGCAGATGCACTTGACTTTGAGTTCCCTTTCAGCACGCCTGCGATCTGGCAGCTGCTTTCCCGCTCCTAACCACCTGACTGTGGGGAAAGAAAACAGTAGCATCAGGTCCTCCCTGCAGCTGCCTTTCTTCTGGAAAACCAAGAAATGTGGGTTTATAGCTCAAACTTCTTCGAACTTGACCAGCATGAGTCATCACTGTTGGATCCCAGCAGTGCTGAAGTGGGTGGGGGCAGATCACCTCAGAACCTCGGTGAATTCATGGAGAGAAATGCTGCCCAGAGTGACCTCTGGCAGCCTGACACTTGCCACCACCTTTTGTGGTGACACTCTTTCTAATTTCTAGAATTTGAGTTAGGGAAGTTCATTACCAAGGAACTACTAAATGAGGTAGGAGCTCGAGGGACTCACGTCGCTTCCCTTGCCCTTGGGACTCAGATACATCAGGGCTTGGCTGGGGTCTCTGCAGGTCTCGTTTTGGAAACGGTACTGGTGATGGTGGGTTGCTGCAGGGGAGGGAACCGCAGTTTAAGAAGGGCAGCCTTAAAGAGGACTGGCCTCAAAGAGAAGAGGATGAGGTCCAGAGTGGGCTAGTTAGGATGCCTGGTTCTGGTGGGTCCTGCCCTTGCTGCTGCTGCTGCTTCCTTTTTGAAAAGTTATTTATTTATTTATTTGGCTGAACCGGGTCTTAGTTGCAACCTGTAATCTAGTCCCCTGACCAGGGATCAAACTGGAGCCCCCTGCACTGGGGGCACAGAGTCAGCCATTGGACCACCAAGGAAGACCCTCTCTGCCCTGCTTCTTTCTGTATTCTCTGGACAAATGTTCCATGACCCCACAGTGACTTGCCTTTCTCAGTGCATCTCCAGAATAATAAATGTGAAGTTCACCAAGACTTTCTTGTGAACCTATCTATATTAGCTCATAGTGATACCAGAAAATAAAAATAACTATGTTTGTGCTACTGTAGTTAATTTAAAATGAGCTTAAAAGATGTGTCAGGCAAGCTTTCTGTGTTGGGAATTGCATATGATGTTGTGCCCTCTTGGGCACTGAGCCTCAAAGAGGCTAGGGGGGCTTGATCAGACAGTGCCGTGGTCACAGGGTGCTGGTCTACACAGATTCTGACCACTGCCTTTGGCTGTGGCTGTGCACATCTGCTGAGTGAGTCATGATCACTTCTATGATACATCCTGAAAACTTCCATTGTGACTTAATGAAGTTTGGAGAACGGAAAGGTTAGATTTCAGGAAGTAGCTACTTCTTAAATGACAATCAGATGTTTTCATATTACTTGTTAACATCTTACCAAACCTAAATTCTGATGTTGGAAATGTAGAGCTTAAACCACGTGTAAAGTTAGGAGCGCGCTTTGTGGTTGTCCCTTAGTCCGAGTTCCTACAGTGACAGGCTCTGCTACACCCCACCTCAGTCTTCTCCTTTTCTGCCCTCGCTCACCCACTTCTGCCTTCCCTCAGACCCCACGTCAGGGCCTTCGCACGTGATCTGACCCCTCCTCCAGATTCCCCTCACTTCCTCCACAGTTTTTCTCAAGTGGCTCCATGTCAGTGAGGTCTTCTTTGATCTCCTGATAACGCTTCACAGAACATGCCCTACTGCCGTGTCCTGCTTTATCCATGGAACTGGTCACAGTCTGACGTTCTGTTTCTGTATTTATTTGTTTAGTCTCCCCCTACTGAAATGAAGCACCATGAGGGAGCTTTGTCAATTTTGTTCCTGAGTGCCTAAAACATATTACATGGTTAATGTAAAGGTATATTGAACAAATAGATGAATGAATTATAGAATTTTTTTCACTCAGAAGGGACTTTTTAGATCATCAAGTAACCCTGTGTTACAGACTGGGAAATTGAGGCCCAGAAAGGTTCTGTGGCTTATTTCGAATGAAACTGCTGCTGCTGCTAAGTTGCATCAGTCATGTCCGACTCTGTGCGACCCCATAGATGGCAGCCCACCAGACTCCTCTGTCCCTGGGATTCTCCAGGCAAGAGTACTGGAGGGGGTTGCCATTTTCTTCTCCATCGAATGAAACTAAATCCTTCAAAAACTATTACAGCTTTTTAAAAAACTAGGAATATATTTGGAGCGCTCTGGCCAGTGGTCCAGGATGAGACAAAAGAGTTAGTTAAAATTATAATAAGTTAAGTTGTGATAAGTTAATTTGTGATAAGCTAGAATTGTAACCCAGAGTGACAAGTTATTGTGTGACTGCAAAGCTTTCTGAAGGCAGAGTCTCATTAATTTTTGTAAAGTGCACCTTGCATTAATTAGTGCCCAAGAAAAATGTGCCGATGGATTTGCTAATATTGTTATAAAGCCATTCCTTCTCCAAGATCCTCCTTCTGCACTGAGACAGGAGGGAAGAGGACAGGGTGCAACCTCTGAAAGAATAACATCCTGAGGATATGACAGAGCTGGGTAGAAACCACTAGGTTCAAGATGGCAGGAGATTCTATTTCCCACAGACCTGGAGCCTCATTGTACGCTCACTGTAACATGTTAATGCTACGTGTCTGACTCTTCGAGATCCCATGGACTGCAGCCCACCAGGCTCCTCTGTCCATGGAATTTGCCAGTAAGAATACTGGAGTGGGTTGCCATTCCCTTCGCCAGGAGTCTTCCTGACCCAGGAATTGAATGCAGGTCTCCTGCATTGCAGGCAGATTCTTCACCATCTGAGCCACCAGGGAAGCCCTGTAATACATTAGCATAGGCTAAATGTCTCACAGGTGCCATGAGAGTTATAGGGCCAACCATAAAAAGTCAAAAAGCGGGAATTGCCCCAATTCCTGGAAATCCCCACCCCCTCACCAAGATAGAATATTCCTCCTCCTCATCCAGTATCCAGTGAAATTCCCCAGCCCATAGAAACTAACCACCCCTATACCCGGGGTCTGGTCTAACTTTCCAAGAGGATCCCATGCCCTAGGGCCACCTCTCACCTTCTGAGACTGCCCACACTGTGTCTCTCTAAATAAACCCATTTTCACTTTACTGTGGCTCACCTTGAATTCTTTCCTGCATAACGCCAAGGGCCCTCACTTGGCCACTCAAGACCTAGGACATGACCATCCTTTCTTGCCCCATTTTTCATACAACAGCACTACCTTTTTTTTTTTCCATTCTCTCCCAAAATAGGTAATTGCACTTATGACTTCTCCTTTAAAATTCTTTTGGTTGCAAGTATCACATTTAAGAGATTTTTGTATTATTTTTTGTGTTTTTTTCCCCCAGTACTTTTATGAACAGCTAGGAAGATCAAAGAAATGATTTGGTCTCTGAAAATTGGGCTTCCTTGGTGGCTCAGACAGTGAAGAATCTGCCTGCAATACAGGAGACCTGGGTTCAGTCCTTGGGTTAAGAAGATCCCATGGAGAAGGGAATGGCAATCCACTCCAGTAGTCTTGCCTAGAGAATTCCATGGACAGAGGAGCCTAGCTGGCTACTGTTCACGGGGTCGCTAAGAGTCGGACACAACTGAGTGACTAACACACACATGCTGGGAATATTCAGAGATGTTTAGCTCTTCCAGCTTCCCAGATGCATCTGCATCAAATAAAGCAAAAAAAACTAACATTTCTAGCTCTCTCGTTTGTAAAAGAACCAAGTCGACTAGCCATGGTGGTTTGCTGGCCTGAATGCTTCTGACCTCAATCTTGTTTATATTTACATAGACATCCTTGGAATCTCACTTTTGACAAAAAGCTGTTTATAAGTAGCATGATGTTTAGATACACAGCAGTCAGTTTGGGAGCGGGACCAATTAATTTCTCTTTAAACAGAAGAAAATGAAGCACAGCTAATCTTGAGAGTGAACTGAAGTAAACTCTAAGAGATGCAGTGATGTTATGTTACTTTGGATTGGAAGCTAGGAAAAATCAGGAAGGGTATATTTAGGAAAGTATGAGAAGCAAGGTGAATAAACCATATGAACTACAGAATAAACCTTTTTCTGATGTTTGCACAGATTTTTAAAATCCACTCTGTGTGTCTTGGATGTGCTCAATAAATAATTCAGAGGGCGTGTTGTCTGTACTTTAGACCATAGCACAGAGGTTCTCAGTGAATCACCTGAAAGCCTTTCAAACTATACCAACTTTCCAGGGAACTTATATGCACAGTCTCCACCCCACCCCCAACCCTTTCTCCCCACCTATAGTTTTTTTGTTTTTTTTTTTAATTTTTAATTTTGTACTGGGGTACAGCCTATTAACAGTGTTGTGGTAGCTTCGGGTGAACAGCAAAGGGACTCAACCATACATATACATGTATCCATTCTTCCCGCAACTCCCCTCCCATCCAGACTGCCACATAACATTGAGCAGAGTTCCCTGTGCTGTATAGTAGGTCCTTGTTGGTTATCCATTTTAAATACACAGTGTATACCTGTCTGTCCCCAACTTCCCTTCTCTTCCTAAATGAAGTGTTTGGATGGCACAAGAGACACCCCACCCCACTACTGACAGGAGTTCTGCTGCCTGGGTTACAGTTTTCCTCTGCTCCTCCTTCCTGCTGGTGCCTGGGAATCCTGTGGTTGGTCATAGGATTTGTTCACATCCATGCTTCTCTCTCTATTACAAAATAAGCTAAGAGGATTCAACTCTGACAGCAGAAGCAGCTAAATGTAATTAGAATTATATACTCCAAAGCCTGGAAAGAGACCTGAAAAGGTGAATCTTACTTTATCCAATCATTGGCATTTAGCTAAAATCATTCACCTATTGCAAACATCTCTACAAAGCTGACTGTGCCAAACAGATACCATCACTATCAGCTGGTGTGTGGTGCCAGGCAGTCTTCTGTCCTTCAGTAAAGGGCAGAAACGGTATGGACCCAACAGAAGCAGAAGAGATGAAGAGGTATCACCAACTACTGTAGCTGCACACCCAAGAGCCTGTGCTCTGCAGCAGGAGAGGCCACCGCAGTGAGAGGCCCAAGCACTGCAACTGAAGAGTAGCCCCTGCTCTCAGCAACTAGAAAGCCTGTGTGCAGCAGCAAAGGCCCACCACAGCCAAATACATAAATCTTTAAAAAAACAACAGAGACATCAATTTGCCGTCAAAGGTCCGTCTAGTCAAAGCTATGGTTTTTCCAGTAATCACGTATGAATGTGAGAGTTGGATGACTGTAAAGAAGGCTGAGCACCAAAGAACTGATGCTTTCTAACTGTGGTACTGGAGAGGACTCTTGAGAGTCCCTTGGACTGCAAGGAGATCCAACCAGTCAATCCTAAAGGATATTGACCCTGAGTATTCCTTGAAAGGACTGATGCTAAAGCTGAAGCTCCAATACTTTGGCCACATGATGTGAAGAGCTGACTCACTGGGAAAGACCCTGCTGCTAGAAAAGACTGAGGGCAGTAGATGAGGGCAACAGAGGATGAGATAGTTGGATGGCATCACTGACTCAATGGACATGAGTTTGAGCAGACTCTGGGAGACAGTCCTTTACAGGGAAGTGAAGGTGTGCTGCAGTCCGTGGGGTCATAGAGAGACATGACTTAGCACCTAAACAACTACAATAACAGTCTTCTAGCAAGAGCGACAGTTATAAGCTACTCAGTCTCCCTCACAAAAGCCATTAGCAAGACTGCTGCCTGGGCTTGGAAATGGTCTGGGTTACAGGTAGAGAGTTCACTGATCCCAGTAAAGATTTTGCCCATGATGTCAGGAATTGGTCACTTGCGTGGCTCTAAACAGCAAGGTTCACAGTGCACGTGAGCATGGGGTCAAGTTGTGCATCAGATTGTCAGGGCTCCCTTCTTGTAAAGGGGAATCTTGTAGACTGCAGGTCTCAAGATCAGGTAGAGGCCAAGGGCAGTCCTTGCCTCTCCCGAATTACAAAGCTGAGTCTCATCCACAGGAATAACTCAGCGACATCCCTTCGGATATGAGAACATTTGGTCACCAGAAGCCATCTCAGCGTCACTCAGTTTGACCTTTCTGGCAGACAGGGAGCTAACAGAAGAAATTCAGATGTCTAACAGAAGGATGGAAAAGTACTCACCTTTACTAGCCATTAGACAAATGCCTAAGATTAACTTTTTAATCTCTCAATTTGGAAAAGATAAAGACAAATTATGTTCCCTGGTTTAGGCACTTCTGTTTTTACTCTCTGCTTCAGAGAAGGGTCATAAAATTGGTACAGCCTTTCCCTGGCGGCCTGGTGATGTGCATCCAAATGGAGCGATCGGATCCTTCCACCCAGATGTCCTACTTCTAGGAACTGAAAGCTCAGGGTTTATTTTGAGGAACTGGATTAAGGACCTATCTAAAGAAGTGTATACAAAGATTGCAAGCAATGTTTGAATGTTAATGCTTGGACACCACCTACATATTTTAACAATAAGAAATTTAAATAAATTATTATATGTCTGAAGGAGAGATTTTTATGGTGTAGTTAAAAGTGATATAAAATACCATATAAAAAAAATCACATGATGGCCCCATGAAGATGTTTGTGGTCTACTGATGAGTGGGGGGAAAGCAGTTTACAAAACAATGTGAGGTCTAATCCACTTTTTTTTAAATCCAAATACATTTAAAATTCATGGTAAATGAAACTCCACACCATGGTGTTACAGATGACTTATTTTCTTCTTTTTGTTCACTTGCATATTCTAATCTTTCCACAATGAATATCTGTTTTTAAAATTTTATTTTACTGTACCAATATTTTTCTGATCTTTTTCTAAGTTTCAGGTGTATAACATAGTGATTCACAATTTCTGAAGGTTATACTCCCCTTATGGTTATTATAAAATGCTGACTATAGTCCCTGTGCTATACAGTACATCTTTGTAGCGTATCTTATACATAGCAGTTTATTCCTCAAAGTCCTCTCCCCCGTCTCGCTCTCCTCACCGTCTCTCTTCCCCACTGTTAACCACTGGCTTGTTTATGTCTGTGAGTTTGGGTTTTTTTTAATATTCACTAATTTGTTTAATTTTTAAGATTTCACATAGGTTATTCTAGGTCTTATTTTTTAATTGAGTTGTTTGGGTGGGTTGTTTTTGTTTTTTGGTTTTTTTTGGTATTGAATTGTATGAGCTGTTTATGTATTTTGAATTTTAACTAACCCTTTATTGGTCATATTATTTGCAAATATTTTCTATCATTCCATAGGTTGTCTTCATTTTGCCAGTGGTTTCCTTTGCTGTGCAAAAGCTATATATTTAATTACATCCTGTGATTTATTTTTATTTTTGCTTTTGTTTCCTTTGCTTTAGGAGAGCAGGTCCAAAAATATATTGCTGTGGCTTAAGTCAGAGAGTGTTCCACCGATGTTTTCTTCAAGGAGTTTTATGGTTTCTGGTCTTCCGTTTAGGCTTCTAATCTACTTTGAGTTTATTTTGTGTATAGTATTAGAAAATGTCCTAATGTTACTCTTTTCCACGTAGCCGTCCACTTTTCCCAGAACCACTTACTGAAGAGAGTGTCTTTTCTGCATTGTATACTCTTGCCTCCTTAACTGACCATCAGCGTGTGAGTTTATTTCTGAGCCCTCTGTTCCTCCCTGCTGATCTCTGTGTCTGTTTTGTGCTATTTCTGTTTTGTTACGTTCGTTTGTTTTATTCTTTCGATTCCACGTGTAAGTGATAATATATAGTATTTGTCTGACTTATTTCCATCAAGTCTAGTTTGCACAAATGGCAAAATTTCATTCTTCTTCATGTTGAGTAGTATTCCATTACACGTATATATTATACATGTGTGTATATGTGTCTCACATCTTCTTTCTTTATCCATTCATCTGTTGACGGATACTTAGGTTGCTCCCAAATCTTAGTTATTGTAAAGAGTGCTGCTTTGAACGTTGGGGTGCATGTATCTTTTCAAATTAGTGTTTGCGTTTCCTTTGGGTATATACCCAGCAGTGGAGTTGCTGGATCGTATTGTAGTTCTGGTTTTCGTTTTTTTGAGAGCCTCCATACTGTTTTCCACAGTGGCTGTATCCATCGACATTCCTACCAACAGCATGTGACGGTTCCCTTTTCCCCACATCCTGGCCACCACTTGTTATTTGTGGTCTTTTTTCTTTTTTCTCATGAAAAATAGTTATATTATTAATTCACCTGTCTTGAAAGATTATGAGATTGTGTCTTTTTTTTAATGCTATATATATTTTTTTAATTTTAATTTATTTATTTTAATTGGAGGCTAATTACTTTACAATATTGTGGTGGTTTTTGCCATACATTGACATGAATCAGCCACGGGTGTACATGTGTCCCCCATCCTGAACCCCACTCCCACCTCCCTCCCTATCCCATCCCTCAGGGTCATCCCAGCGCACCAGCCCTGAGCACCCTGTCTCATGTACCGGACCTGGACTGGCGATCTGTTTCACATATGGTAATATACATGTTTCAATGCTATTCTATCAAATCATCCCACCCTCCCTCTCCCACAGAGTCCAAAAGACTGTTCTTTACATCTGTGTCTCTTGCTGTCTCGCATACAGGGTTGTCATTACCATCTTTCTAAATTCCATATATATGCTTTAGTTTACTATATTGGTATTTTTCTTTCTGGCTTACTTCACTCTGTATAATAGGCTCCAGTTTCATCCACCTCATTAGAACTGACTCAAATGTATTCTTTTTAATGGCTGAGTAATACTCCATTGTGTGTATGTACCACCGCTTTCTCATCCATTCGTCTGCTGATGGACGTCTAGGTTGCTTCCACGCCCTGACTATTATAAACAGTGCTGCGATGAACACTGGGGTACACGTGTCTCTTTCAATTCTGGTTTCCTCAGTGTGTATGCCCAGCAGTGGGATTGCTGGGTCATAAGGCAGTTCTATTTCCAGTTTTTTAAGGAATTTCCACACTGTTCTCCACAGTGGCTGTACTAGTTTGCATTCCCACCAACACTGTAAGAGGGTTCCCTTTTCTCCACACTCTCTCCAGCATTTATTGCTTGTAGACTTTTGGATAGCAGCCTTTCTGACCGGCGTGAGATGATACGTCATTGTGGTTTTGATTTGCATTTCTCTGATAATGAGTGATGTTGCGCATCTTTTCATGTGTTTGTTAGCCATCTGTATGTCTTCTTTTCATGATATCCACTTTTATCAGTGTGAGACTGGTTTTGATTTGCAAAGCCACTGACGTTGTGGTCTTGGGTTGCGTTTTTCTGATGAGAAGCCCTGTTGAACATCTTTTCATGTGCCTGCTAACTATCTGTATACCTTAACTTTATATCTTTCTTTTTTTTATTTATTTACTTACACAATAGTATGTGAGTCTGATATTTACATCTATAGGATTGATTTGCCCTTACTCGTCTGCCTCTCTTGGAATAAACTAGTCATCCAGAACATCCAGATGGTTAAAAACTTAACCACAAGTTGTTTTCCCAAAGTTTAGCTGTCAGTCAGTTCTCTGGAATTTTGAATCATAGAAGGTTCAGTGAATGATTATAAAGCTAACTCATGAAAGTGCCAGAAGACTGTAATATGTCTAAGTAGTACTTTTTAAACTCTATTTATGGAGGATTTTAAGTTTTTTTTCCACCCCCTGCCAAGGAAATGTACTTTTAATTGGAAGGAAAATCAGATATATTTTCTTCCTCGTTCTGCCACTTACAATCCTGTGACCCCCAGGCTATCACCTTCTTTTTAGGGCCTCTGTTTCCTCATTGGGGGAATGTTAGTGATATCTAAGGTTCTTTCAAGGAAGGCTCAACATTCCCTGATTTATCTCATTACATCCTCAGCATCTACTATACTCACCTAGGGAGTGGTGGGTTTCCCTGATGGCTCAGATGGTAAAAGAATCTGCCTGCCATGCAGGAGACCTGGGTTCAATCCCTGGGTTGGGAAGATCCCCTGGAGGAGGGCATGGCAACCCACTCCACTATTCTTGCCTGGAGAATTCCCATGGACAGAGGAGCCTGGTGGGCTACAGTCTATGGGGTTGCAAAAGGGTCGGACGTGACTGAGCGCCGGAGCACAAGCACACAGGGCGTGGCGATGGGTTAATGCCATGTGGCAAGTGCACAGAGTGAAGGTGCCTCTCCAAGTCTCCCGCCCATGTCCTAAACTAAGGCCAAAGATCAGTTGGCAGCAACACTGTCTGCAGCTGGAAAGGATCCCTGCACTGAGCTTTTTACAAGGAGCACAGTTCACTTGGTAAATGTTTCAGATCTGCCCACCCATGCCTACTGTTTAGTATTTTTCGTGATTTACTTTAAAATTCTGGTGTCCAGCACTCCCTACCCCACTCCCACTCCTCCGTGCACAGAATGTACCTGTAAGGATCATGCCAAGTGACCCAGCTGGTATTTCAGGATGGGTTAGCTTTGAGAAACACCCATTTCTCTACCGAACAATTATCTTTTCTTTCAAAATCTGCACAGATGTAGTAAAGGGTTTCAGGGATAGTACAAAGGTCTCTTCTTGGATTCCTTTTGTTCAAGAACTGTCCCTGGGTCCCACTTGATTCAGAGGCAAAGGTCAGCAGTTCTGGCCTCAACACAAGTATTCAGGAAGGACAAGTGCTGAATGAGCTGCACACTCGCTGCTTAAATATAACATTTCCCCTGCTTTCCTTTCTTTTTAAAAAAAATCTCTTTTCTGCTTTTCTTTTCCTCTTTTTATCCTTTGCCTCCATGCAGTACCACCTTATTCTGTGGAACAGAAGAGGCAGCAACCCGAACATATTTCCATGTATACAGTAACCTTTCCTCTTTCCATAAAAGAAGAAACCTAGGATGACACTCCACTCTCTCCAAAACAATCCTGTTTGTTCATTCCTCTCTTTTATTAGTATTGAATGGGGGTTAGATAAAACAGAAGAAAGGGAACAATGCAGAGCAGATAGGAAAGGAATTGAAACCATGGGGTCTGTGGTTTCTCTGAATGTGGAAGTAGACAGGATTCCCTGGCCATTTGGTGGGGTTTCTAGCAAAATCACAGATCTCGGGATAATTTAGGGCCTGCAGATCCTGCAGTAATAATACTCGAGGCTTGGGGATGGGGTTTGAGGGTTCTGGAGAGGGTCAGGCAGACCTACATATATCCCTGATACCTAGATTCTACTCTGGTCTGGCTTGTCCCAAGGCAGAGATCCTTCTCCTCACACCCTGCTTGGACTGTGGTCACTTTGGCTCCCTCTTGGGGTTCCTGAAGCACTGGGAACTCCTATAATGTCATATGAAATACAAATGATAAAGTGAGTGAAACTGTGGAGTGGCTCTGATTTCCAGAACCCTCCAGGTTTAAAGCAGGGGTTGGGGGAGGGGGGCGGGGAGTAGACATTGCCCAACTTCCAAGCAAAACCAGTTTGGGGTTGCAAAAACACAGCTGCTCTTCCTTTCCACTGACCTGGGGCTCAGAGTGGCAAGGGACATGTGGCAGTCAATGCCCAGCCCAGGCCACTGTGCTGGCTGAGCCCTAGAAAGAAGGAAAGGCAACTCAAGTATTCAAAACTGAGGCTTATAGGAGAATTTTGCAGGCCCGCAAGTCTCTTGGCTTTTTATCAACACTAGGGATTGCTTGGTGGCCTCCAGCCAGCACCTCCTTCAGATGAGGAGTTGCCACACCTAGAGAGGTGGCCCCAAGGAGCTGGTAGAGAAAGCCAGAGATCAAAGCCTAGCTCTGCCTCTAACTGGATGTTTGCCCTGCGGCGAGCTATCCATGTCTCAGAGCTGCACTATTCTCTGCTGTAAAATGAGAGTAATGATAGGCTGAAATTTACAGAGTTGTGGCCAGGGTTATAGAAGATGGTATGAAGTCAATGGTACATCCTGATACTTAGTAATTAGTAATTGGTTCGTCTGTCTCCTAACTTCTGCAAGCAAGATTTCCTTCATTTATGTACTGAAACTAGATAATTATGTAGTTTTTAAGAAAAAAGGAGGCAGATGGAGAGTGCGTTACACAACATATTTTCTATAAGAGCCACACTGGTCACCACATGTGACTGAATGAGTGAAAGCCGCTCAGTCATGTCTGACTCTTTGCAACCCCATGGACTGTGGCCCACCAGGCTCCTCTGTTCACGGGATTATCCTGGCAAGAATACTGTAGTGGGTTTCCATTTCCTTCTCCAAGGGATCTTCCCAACCCAGGGATCAAACCCAGGTCTCCCGCACTGTGGGCAGATTCTTTACCATCTGAGCCACCAGGGAGACATATATGCATCCTGAAATACCAGCTGGCATTGTAGGATGGTAGGAACAGCAAGAATCATGTAAGACTGCCAGAGCTCTGCTGGGGGCATCTGTAAGCTGTGTTGAGTCACTTCGGTCATGTCTGATTCCTTGCAACCCCATGGACTGTAGCCTGCCAGGCTCCTCTGTCCATGAGATTCTCCAAGCAAGAATACTGGAGTGCATTGCCATGCCCTCCTCCAGGGCATCTTCCTGATCCAGGGATCAAACTTGCGTCTCATGCCTTGTGCATTGGCAAGTAAGTTCTTTACGGCTAGCGCCACCTGGGAAGCCCACATTTGTAGGCTTCAGGGAAGCGAACTGACATGTTGAGTCCTCACCGCATCATGGCAAATATGGGTACAATTTAGCAACTGGTTTGCCCATCAGATTTTGGCAAACTGACCCCCTTTAGGGCTTGACAGAGAAACAGGAATGATTCAATGTTACTTAAGAATTTTTAAAGGTATGACCTGCCCACCATGCCTGGTTCAGCAAAAGGTCCCCACCACTTTCAGAGTTTCCTGGCCCAAGTTTTCTCTTTAGTTTCTTACCATTCCTCCAGAACATCTGCCAGGCTGAGTGAGAACGCAGGGCAGGGCTCGCCCATGGGCGTGTTTGGTTTGGTCATTATGGTGCAGGCCCACTCAGTCGTTTAGGAAAATTTAGTTACCAACATTTGTAAATCAAGAGAGTTTGGGTGGAAATCCAGATTGCCAGCCTCGCTTGAACACCGTCCACACTGGGCTGGCATTCCTGCATGCAGCCTGTGGCTGGAGCCAAGTGGGTGCTGCTCCCTTGGCTGGGCAAGCAATGCCTGAGCTGCCTGGCCGGGCACTGCCTGCTTCCCTTGTTCAGGGCCCCTTCCTGAATTGGGGTGGTGTTTTGGTTTCATTCCCTCACCATCTTACACATCTCCCTTCCATGGTACCTCACCGCCTTCTGAACTAAGTGGGCGTTCCTCACCTGACCCTCCACACCGTCCAGCAATGATTCTCAGACTGGGCACCTTCTAGAGACACCTGGGAGATTATTGGGTCCTGCTGCTTCCCCAGTCCCTTCTGATTCAGCAGCTTGGGGAGCGGGGTTGGGACTCAGAAGTCTATTTTTAACAAGAACGATCCCCAGGTAATTCTCCCGCAGATGACCTGGGATGCGTGCTTTTGTAAATAGAGCTGCAGCATGCCCCAGCATCCCCTGCTGGCCTTTCTTTAGTTTCAGCTCCAGAATTCCTAGAGAAGGCAGTCCCTTGGCCTTTAGTCTCCCCCACCAAATTGCAGCTCCAGCAAAAACCACGTGGGATGGGACTTCCATGGCGGCGGCCCACTGGTTAAGACTTTGCCATCCAATGCAGGGAGTACCGGTTCGATCCCTGGTTGGGGAGCTAAGATCCCACATGCCTTGAGGCCCAAAAACCAGGACATACACAACAGAAGCAATACTATAACAAGTTCAATAAAGATTAAAAAAAAAAAATAGTGTGTCCAGGGGAAAGAAGCCACTCCTGGCAACAAGGTGCTGATCAGATCCGTTTCCCCGCCCCCACCCCACCCACTCCACCTCTACACAGACACACACACTCACACACTGTCTCTCTCACACACACATGCCTTTCCACTGCATTCTCCCTCCATTACAGGTGCCCAGACCATCCTGGCCCTCCTGCACGGGGAACTCCAGGAAGGCAGGGCTACTCCTCACTCAGCTGCCTCTCATCAGAACAGCCCAGCACTGGACTTCAGACAGAGTGAATGAACACATTCTCGCTCTCAAGTTTCAACTCATTTTCAAACAACTTTATTTGTCCTCAGTTTAAAATGCAAACAATACCAAAGGATAGTCGATGAATGTGAGTCGTCTTCCCAGTCCTGACTTTGAGGCCTCTGTCCCTCTTAAGGGGCTTCCCTCTTGGCTCAGACAGTAAAGAATCTGCGTGCAGTGTAGGAGTCCCAGGTTTGATCCCTGGGTTGGGAAGATCCCCTGGAGAAGGGAATGGCAACCCACTCCAGTATTCTTGTCTGGAGAATCCTGTGGACAGAAAAGCCTGGCAGGCTACAGTCCATGGGGTCGCAAAGAGTTGGACACAACTGAGCAACTTTAACTCACTCATTCCCTAAAGGAACCAGTCTGTTTTGTGTCTTGATGAAAACATGGGCCTGTCTCTGGAGACAAGGGCCACTGTCACTGTTCATCCTCACAAACAGTTGTTTTCTCTACAAACTGTCCTCGGTTTACAATGGTTCAGCTTACTTAATTTTTTTTTTTTTTTTTACCACTTTGGTGCAAAAGCGATAGGCACTCAGTAGAAACACACTTTGAGTTTTGAGTTTTGATCCTTGCCCGGGCTGGTGCTACGCAGTACTGTACTCTGCTGTGATCGCGAGTAGCTGTAGCCGCAGCTCCCAGTCAGTCACGCCATCACCGGGATGAACAACCTCACAGCCGTTCTGTACTCAAACAGCCACTCTGTTTTCCATTTTCAGTACAGTAGTCAATACATTACGTGAGATATTCAACTCTGTGTTAGGTTATCTTATCCAACTGTAAGCTAGCGTTAAAGAGTCCTGAGAATATCCGCGGTAGGCTTGGCTAAACTGTGAGGTTCAGTAGCGTAGTACATTAAATGCATTTCAGCTTATGGTATTTCCAATTTATGATGGGTTTGTCGAGATACATATCTTTTCATTTTTTTCATTTTATAGTAATATGTTGATCATTTCATATCAGTCATCCCCAAAATACGTTGGACAAAAGTTCATATTTATTCATAAAACCTTGGATTAAGTAAGGAAATTTTACTATTCTTATATAGTAATTAAGACTGAAGAGTGGACTGGTAAGGATTTTCACCAAAGCGGTAGATCTAGAAAGCAAGTCTTCCAGCTCCTACGCTGGAGTGTTTTGCTCTAAGTCGTATAGTTATTTGAATCACTGTTTATCTGTATGGTTCAGGCCAGATCTTTTTTGTTCACCGCTTACAATTTATAAAAAGATACAGGAGAAGTTCTGCCCAGAGCTGGGGTAAAGGGTCCTCTCCAGACTTACTTGGGAGTCTGGCCTTTTATACATCCACCAGGTACCTTAAAGATTCCTTGATGTGAACACACTCTTGCTACCATTATGTAAAAGTGAGCCCACAAGACTTCTAACTAACAAGTTTATTTAAAATGCTGCAGAGGCAGTTACAGAAGAAAACAGCTGTTTTCAAGCCTGCTCTCCCAGAGTTCAGGTTTTATGTACAATGTCACCTGCTCCTGCCTCTTACCTCCTGTCAAGCAAAGCATGAATCCAGCTCAGATGTTCATGTGTTGGCAATTTCCCGTGTGACACTTCCTTCATTTCCCTTCTGCCTCATGTCTTATCAGTGCAATCATGTTGGAAAGTTGTAGATATAAGACAAAAGAAGTTTGGAATTGTACACTCTTGAGAGGTAAATGCTAGCTTTCACAGGAGCTTCACAGAGGTCATTTTCTTTGCTAAGAATATCATTCTGATATTCATTTGTGTCCCACCTTCCCACCACTCTGAAAAGATAATAAGTGATTTCTTGAAGTCAGTGTGTATCATAATTGTTAAAGAGGGCAAATACTCATTGGAATAAATAAGATCCAGCTTTGAGAGGAGAAATTAAATGTTCTCTGTCCTTTTCAGGGACACCTGGTCATCAGGAATCATGAGCAACCCATTTGCACACCTTGTTGAGCCTTTGGATCCTGCACAACCAGGAAAGAAGTTCTTCAATTTGAATAAATTGGAGGATTCCAGATATGGTAGGTACATGGCTCTTTGATATAAATGCTCTGATAGCAATCGGCATATCAGTTGCATAATAACTAAACTACCTAATAAATCAGCCTTTAGGAGAGTTGGAAGAGGGAGTAGCAGAGAATGGCTGAATGGTCTTGGATTAACCACAGAAATACACACACACACCCTTCTTACATTGCTCATTTTCAAGTAGATAATGATTATATACATATAACATTTATATAACACTTGGTATAGAGAGTGTTTGTACATGTATATTATTTAATCTGAATAACAAGCCTGTCAGGCTATATTCAAAAACATTAAAAAGTCCTGAGGAAGCTGAGGCCCAGAGAGAGTCAATGACATGGTTAAATAACAGCTATGTAGGTAGGAGGCAGCCAGCGGCAACAGTCAGGCCGCTGGGTGGCGGATTGGCCCTAGGACGAGCAGTGGCAGCAGAGAGGCTGGGGAGCCCTGCGCTCCTGGGTTTCCTCCAACATCAGTCAGCTCCAGCCAACAGCTCCAGCAGGGCCTTTGCTCAGGCAAAGGGTGGAATGTTGGCCAACATGCCCAGCAGCCAGTGAAGGTTTACACACTCAACGAGAACCAGCAGTGGGACAGCCAGGGCACTGGGCATGTCCTCCAGCTACATGGAACAGCGGAAGGGCACGTGCCTGCTAGTCAGGGCCTGACAAGACGTGGGCCACTGGAGACGGGAATGGCAAACCACTCCAATATTCTTGCCTTGAGAACCCCATGAACAGTCGAAAAGGCAAAAAGATATGACACTGAAAGATGAGCCTCCCAGGTCTGTAGGTGTCCAGTATGCTACTGGGGAAGAGCAGAGAAACAGCTTCAGAAAGAATGAAGAGGCTGAGCCAAAGTGGAAAGGACGCCCAATTGTGCTGTGTCTGGTGGTGAAAGTAAAGTCCGAAGCTGTAAAGAACAGTGTTGAATAGGAACCTGGAATGTTAGGTCCATGAATCAAGGTACACTGGATGTGGTCAAACAGAAAGTGGCAAGAGTGAACATTGGCATTTTAGGAATCACTGAACTAAAATGGGAATGAGAGACGTTAATAACGATGATTATTATATTGACTACTGTGGACATGAATCCCTTAGAAGAAAATGGAGTAGCCCTCACAGTCAACAAGAGAGTCTGAAATGCAGTACTTGGGTGCAGTCTCAAAAATGGGAGAATGATCTCTGTTCCTTTCTAAGGCAAACCACTGAACATCACAGTAATTCAAGTCTATGCCCCAACCACTAATGCCAAAGAAGCTAAAGTTCAACAATTCTATGAAGACCTACAAGACCTTCAAGAACTAACAACAACAACAAAAAATGTCCTTTTCATTATAGGGGACTGGAATGCAAAAGTAGGAAGTCAAGAGATACCTGGAGTAACAGGCATGTTTGGTCTTGGAGTACAAAATGAAGCAGGGCAAAGGCTAACAAAAGTTTCGCCAAGAGAACATACTGGTCAGAGCAAACATCCTTTTCCAACAACACAAGAGACAACTCTACATATGGACATCACCAGATCGTCAATACCAAAATCAGATTGATTATATTCTTTGTAGCCAAAGATGGAGAAGCTGTATACAGTCCACAAAAACAAGACCTGGAGCTAACTGTGGCTCAGATCATGAACTACTTATTGCCAAATTCAGACTTAAATTGAAGAAAGTGGGGAAAACCACTAGACCACTCAGGTATGACCTAAATCAAATCCCTTATGATTATACAGTGGAAGTGAGAAATAGATTCAAGGGATTAGATCTGGTAGACAGAGTGCCTGGAGAACTATGGACGGAGGTTTATAACACTGTCCAGGAGGTGGTGACCAAATCCATCCCCGAGAAGAAGAAATGCCGGAAGGCAAAATGGTTGTCTGAGGAGGACTTACAAACAGCTGAGAAAAGAAGAGAAGCGAAAGGCAGGGAAAGATACACCAAACTGAATGCAGAGTTCCAGAGAAAAGCAAAGAGAGATAAGAAAGCCTTAAGTGAACAATGCAAATAAATAGAGAAAAAACAACAGAATGGGAAAGACTAGAGATCTCTTCAAGAAAATAGAGATTCCAAGGGAACATTTCATGCACAGATGGGCACAATAAAGGACAGAAACAGCAAGGACCGAACAGAAGCAGAAGAGATTAAAAAGAGGTGTCAAGAATACACAGAACTGTACGGAAAAAGTTCTTAATGACCCAGATAACCACGATGGTGTGATCACTCACCTAGAGCCAGATTTCCTGGAGTGTGAAGTCAAGTGGGCCTTAGGAAGCATTCCTACAAACAAAGCTAGTGGAGGTGATAGAATTCCAGCTGAGCTATTTCAAATCCTAAAAGATGATGCTGTGAAAGTGCTGCACTCAATATGCCAGCAAATCTGGAAAACTCAGCAATGGCCACAGGACTGGAAAAGATCAGTTCTCATTCCAATCCCAAAGGGTAATGCAAAGGAATGTTCAGACTGCCACACAATTGTACTCGTTTCACATGCTAGCAAGGTAATGCTCAAAATCCTTCAAGCTAGGCTTTAGCAGTAAGTATATCTTCCAGATGTACAAGCTGGATTTGGAAAAGGCAGGGGTACCAGAGATCAAATTGCCGACATCCACTGGATCAAACCAGTCAAACCTAAAGGAAATCTACCCTGAATATCCAATGGAAGGACCGATGCTGAAGCTGAAGCTCCAATTCCTTGCCCACCTGATGCCCACCTGATTCACTGGAAAAGACCCTGATGCTGGGAAAGACTGAGGGCAAGAGTAGAAGGGAACGACACAGGATAAGGTGGTTGGATGGCATCACTGACTCAGTGGACATGAGTTTGCACAAACTCAGGGAGATAGTGAAGGACAGGGAAGCCTGACGTGCTACAGTTCATGGTGTGCAGCATGAGACACAACTTGGCAACTGAACAGCAACAAAAAGAGCAGAAGAGGATGAAAACACAAGCCTGTTTTGTCCCAACTCCTATGCTTTTCTGCCTTTGTACTCTTTCCTTCTCTGGATAATACTAGTGAATAATTCTTATGTATCAAGTTGAACCACTTCTTTTATAAGCAAAATAAATTTTCTTAAAAATTACCATTGTCTTATTCTAAAAAACATGGTTACCAATGACCATACTCCATGGAGTGTAGGTGTTTATTTCCTTTGAAAGGTATATATGACTATTCTTTGGTCTTATTTTAATCATCGTAAAGGGGTTATTTTCTCATTTTTTACACACTGAGGTTTCATAACAAATACTACTCTGTATGTGTGTATGTGTATTTTACTAACAGTAATACAGCAAATTAAATAATCTAGACTGATTTCCTTCATGATAACTTAAGGGAAGCTCTGTTACTGGATTCCAAGGCTAGGCAGCCACTGGCTATGAAAGAATTAACTGTAATATTTTACTTTTGCCTAGGCTGCAGGTATTTTCTAATAACTGAATGTCTCAAGCCCATTCAATATTCTTATATTTCAAATTGTTGAAATCAGTTTAAATTTACTCTCTTTCCTTGTTGAAAGACTAGCGGGGATGTTGCCTTGTATCAAGTTTGGATGGAGATTGGCTTTAAAGAGCTCTGATAATAAGATGTCTCATGGATTTTTGTTTGTTTTGTTATGCTTTCTCCTTTTACTCCTAGGATCCTTACCATTTTCTATCAGAGTTCTCCTGGAGGCAGCCATTCGGAACTGTGATCAATTTTTGGTGAAGAAAAATGATGTTGAAAATATCCTGAATTGGAAGGTCATGCAGCATAAGAACATAGAAGTGCCCTTTAAGCCTGCCCGAGTCATCCTGCAGGACTTTACGTGAGCCTCGTGTCACCTTACTCTCTGTTTCTCTCCCTCCCTTGTCGGCCTGTAGAGAAGGCTTTTTAAAGGCAAAAACAAAAAAACAACACAGTGATTGTGTGATTTTTCACTCAATATTCAGAGACACTTGAAAGCAAAAGAGGGCGGTCATCCCAGATGGCAAGAGATAATCTCAGGGATGATACTCATCCACCTTTTCCAGTGGCGGAGATCATTGTCCTTGGTCTTGAAGATCCTAGTCCTCAGTGTACTAGCAAAAAAGGTGAAAGAGACAGCATGGAGTGGAACTGTCTTAGAATCTTTTCTCACCCACATCCTGTCACCCAGGGAGCCAGGTTTTAAACAGACATCCTTGGAATGTTGATATGTATCACCGGAGGGGAGACGTAGTTTGCAAGGCCTGATGTGTTGCTGTTAAGTCTCTGCTCACACCCTGCTAGTCCCAAGAACCGCTTCCCATCACAGCCTCACTTAAAAAAAAAAAATCTATCTATTTATTTGTTCATTTTTGGCTGCACTGGGTCTTTATTGCTGCCCTCGGGCTTTTAGCTGCAGTGAGCAGGGAATACTCTATAGTTGTGGTATGCTGGCCTCTCATTGCGGCGGCCTCTCTTGTTGCAGAGCACAGGCTCTCAGTACATGGGCTCCAGGAGCTGTGGCTCCTGGGCTCTAGAGCACAGGCTCAGTAGTTGTGGCACACAGGCTGAGTTGCCTTGGGACATATGGGATCTTCCCAGATCAGGGATTGAAGCCGTGTCCCCTGCATTGGCAGGTGGGTTCTCAATCAGTGGGCCACCAGGGAAGCCCTTCACCCCTTCACAGACTACCTTTTCATTTTTTTAAACAATGTTATTTTATTCCTTCTGGCGACCAAATTTCATTTTTTTAGAGGATGATTACTCATGTTTTAGTCTCTAATATAATAAAAAGGAAGGATGCATTTAATATAAACTTGATTCACAGCCGCTTTTCTGAGTTACATCCATTCCTTTAAATTTGAAGTTGAAGGGTGTGACCTCTGTCTTGCCCAGGACTTTGCTAGCCCACCATGTGAGTAGGGAACAGTAATAACAGAAAAAGTTCCCAAGTTATTAAGTGCCAGCTTTCTGACAGTTTCTCTGCCTAAACCACATTGGTTGTGAACTTTAATGCAGGAATAAAATTGCATATAGAGGTACCACTCAGCCATGATGCTCATTACTGATGTGATTTCCACTCAAGGAAATATATTTAGCAGCTTTCACTTTTCTGATATCTATCATTTGCTCCACTGGTGAGACAGCCCTCTTGCCAATATTTTCAGTAGAAACAAAAGCTGGAAAAAACCCGCATAACACTTGTTTAACAGATTTGTCTTCTGCTTAATTCTCCCATTTCTTAGGGGTGTGCCAGCTGTGGTTGACTTTGCTGCCATGCGTGATGCTGTGAAAAAGTTAGGAGGCAATCCAGAGAAAATAAACCCCATTTGTCCTGCTGATCTTGTCATTGATCATTCCATCCAGGTTGATTTCAACAGAAGGTGAGAGACTAGGATTAATATTTGGGTTTTCTGCTTTGTGCAAAATCTTGGAGTATAAGTCTTGTGTATGTGTGTATCGTTAAATAAAAGAAGAAAAATCTTTAAAAGATATATTCAGAAAAACTCAAACTTACTATATATTTTCCCTTGAAGTTTTTTTTTTTTTTTTTTTTTTTTTAGTGATGGGGACATTAATCTCTTTTTTCTTTCTATTTACTTCCTTCGGGGGAGCAGGCTGTGTTTAAGCTTGAAGTTTGGGTGAAAATCACAAACAGATTTCTGCCAGGGGAGCTTGTTAGTACAAGTATGTGTGTGACCTTAAAAGAGTTTTGGTGTTTTGTTTTGCTTTTTCTAACCACTGGATCCTTATTCTTCTTTTAATTCCAAGTAATTATTTTATATCTAGCCATCTCTGCCTCTCCACACAAGTGTCCATAATGTCCGTACCTTTCTTTTCCGCTGTTCCTTCTACTGTTCGGGATACCTGCTTCTCTCTTCCTGCCATAACCCTACCAATAACCTACCAGTAAAATCTCAGTGTCGGCAGATGATAAAAATGTATCTCTTAAACATCTACCAATTAGTTGGGAGGTCCGCTAACCTCGGCTGAGTGCGGTTGGGCAACTGTGCCTCACCCAGCCTTGACTGGGTTGATGGCTTACACTGCGCACCTGCAGGGCAGCTGGGCCTGCCCCATTCTCTGTGGGCTGCTTTGGGAGCCCAGGCTAAAGGAGAAAGCAGCTGTCTGGGCATCACAGAGGCTTGAGTGAGCAAGCGGGAACCTGCAGTATCTGTCGAAGCCTTGATGAGGGGCTGACGTCTGATCACTTCTGTTCACAATGACATTAATCATAGCAAGGCCCGCGGTCGAGCCCAAAGTCAGGGGTGGAGGCATACACTCCAGTAACTGCAAGATTACACAACAAGGATATGAATACAGGGAGGGCAGCCAGGTACTGCTAGAAGGCTGATACCTTCACCTAGAAATATAACTAAGTAAAATTATTTCCAACTTTAGATAGAACCTTAGTTAAAAAGAAATAACTGTTCTGCATACAATGCTGGGAAAATCAATTCTTTGGTAGAAAAAACAGTACCTATGATTGAAAGCATTAATATTTTTAAAATTAAATCATCAAACATTTAGAAGAAAATGTAACTTTATATGTGTCAGATGTCTTGATGAGAAAGACTTTTCTCAATTGAGAGGCAATGAATGAAACAAAGGCACAAAAACTATAGATGTAAGGACTTCAAAGCTAACAGGAGATAACTTGAACAATATTTTCAATAGAGTTAAAAGCCTTAATATATACAGAGTATGTGTAACCTATTAAAAAAAAAAAGAAAAGAAACAGTAAAACCCAGCAAATAAATGGGCAAAGGGAAGTAGACATGTCACAGTAAAAGAAAATGGTAAACAGTATATAAAGCCTTTTCAACTTTACAAGTAATAAAAAGGTAAATTAAACCCTTGAGATACCATTTTCTCTTATCAACATAGTTAAGATTAGAAAATAAATGTTATTAATTATAAAGGTGTCATGATGGAGACACTTTTGTACACTGCTGATAGAGCTGGAAATTAGAAATAATGAAAGCACTGTGTATTTGGATCGTTAGAAATTGCCATATCCTTTGTCCTGCGATTTCTACTTCTAAACATACCCTTTATAGATTTCTGAAATTCAGCAGAAGCTTAGTGACTAAATAGTGCTCTTTAAAGTATTATTTATAATAGAAAAAACCTAAAAGCATTCTATGTGTCCCAACAAACGAGAGTGATTTATTAAATTATATACATCCTTAAAATAAATATATTAAGTAACCTTTAGGGTTATATTTAAATCCTTAATAACACTTGGAACATGCTCATGTGTTAGCTCAAGGAGCCAGGTAGAAATTGCCTGTGTAGAGTGATCTCAGTTCAATGAAAAGCTGCTGCTGCTAAGTCGCTTCAGTCGTGTCCGACTCTGTGCGACCCCATAGATGGCAGCCCACCGGGCTCCCCTGTCCCTGGGGATTCTCCAGGCAAGAACACTAGAGTGGGTTGCCATTTCCTTCTCCATGAAAGTGAAAAGTCAAAGTGAGGTCTCTCAGTCGTGTCCGACCCTCAGCAACCTCATGGACTGCAGCCTTCCAAGCTCCTCTGTCCATGGGATTTTCCAGGCAAGAGTATTGGAGTGGGGTGCCATTGCCTTCTCTGCAATGAAAAGCTAGGCAGAGGTTAAAGAATTGGAAAGAGAGGTGCCAAACTGCTAAGCGATTGTAACTATTCTTTATTTTTACAATAAGAAGCTGTTGTTTTTATAATAGAAGTTCATTTAAGAATGTGAAACCAACCGCACAAAGGGGAAAAAAACCCAAAACCTTTATTTGCTTCCTTGGCAATTTAAGCGGGTTCCATACAGGCTTAAGAGAATCATAGAAACTGGCCATTCTCAAATTAGTATTGACGATATCCAAACCAGAAAAATTCAGGAATCGAGAGAAATCTGCTTTGTCTCCTGAACTGTCAGTTCTTGGAACAAGCAGACTGGATACTTGCCAGCTCTTTCCTTTCCTTTGGACTCTAAACCCATCCTTAGGCTTTTTTTTTTTTTCCCTTAAATTACATGAGCTCAATCTAATATTTTGATTTCAAAGGGAAGAGTTAAAAATACACAAACTATTGTCCTATTGAAGAGTAAGTATGTTTCCTAAAGTCCCACTTGAGAAATGAATAAAAAGTAAGCTCACAAAGGCAAAGGAGAAGAGAGTGGCAGAGGATGAAATGGTTGGATGGCATCACTGACTCAATGGACACAAGTTTGAGCAAACTCCGGAAGATAGTGAAGGACAAGGAAGTCCATGGGGTCACAAAGAGTCGGACACGGTTTAGCAACTGAACAACAACCTCACAAAATCATAGGCCACTTTTATCTTTCTTGAAGACTCTTATTGGTCTTCATGGATTTACCTTTATTTCCCTTGCCTGGAAGGTAAAAATACTGGTGGAGACAAAATTGCAATTGTTTTAATGTCTGAAGTTATTTGATGCAAAACTCAAAGAACTCCTGACTCTCTAAGTAGGTCAAGAATCTGAATCAGCACCAACTGTGACTTGGTTTCCTCTTTAAGCTGTGACATCTATCAACTCTGGTTTCAATTTTTTATGGACCTTTTTCATTTACACTGTAACACTGAAAATATTGTTTTGAAAAACGCAAAGTCCAAGGTTGAGCTTTGATCCAAAATGATACCCAAATCTAACAAACACTTTTTTTTTTTTTAATTCAAGAGAAACATTTCTGTAAGAAGCATTTTCATTGCTAGTGTTTTGTTTTTATTTCTTGAGTTTGGTTTTGCAATTTGACCTCCCAGTCTGTTTCCTCATTTTTGTAAAGAATTAAATGTGATACGTCTCAGCTTTTGTGGAACTCTGTGCTGTGGGCTTTTTTCCAGCTATTTCCAGAAATGAACTAGTACAACTGGGTAAGGGGTGGCAGGATGGTGAATTTTCTCAGTTAAGTATTTCTAAACTTTTTCCTTGGTTTGAATATTAGTAATTGGCTTCACACTATCTTTAGGGATCAAGGATCTAACTAATGCATAATTATAATGTTTTGCAAAGTTATCTCAGAAATAACCTTTTTTAAAATCCCAAAAAGAATATAACAATTTCCAACCAGATTTCAAGCATGTCCAAACTACGAACTATTTCCTCTATAAATATTTTCTGTGAATTTCTGGAGTACCATTAAATGTAATACTCAGAAACTTTGAACTACATCCAGATCTGATTTCAACTTATGTAAATAAGGGGACATTTCCTCTTTAATCTGTGAGGCCATTCACATTCAGAGATCTTATTAAAAACTCACCAGGTTGGGTAAATGTAGGGCAGTTCTGAGTGGTGGAAAACTCTGAATTCTAGGTCTGTTTATTCATTTGAATAACTAGAACTAAGTTAAAGAAACAGCCAAGGTTAGCATGAAAGTTGTTCTGTTTTAGTGACTAAAAGGGTTGTTGTTGGTGGGTTTCTTTTTTTTTTTTTTTTTAACTTAGAATTAACATATTATAAAGCAGCCTAAACATTCTGGCTTCTGCTTGTCCTGTGACTGTGTCATTTATATCAAACTGATGGTCCCAAAATTCTGCGGGTTAAATGATCTTCTTCCAGCCCTGCTTCTGCTGTAAGGAGCTCTGATATCCTTCTAGAGACAGGAGGATGAGGCATAATGACTGGGAGTCCTTGTGTGCTCAGAGTACGGCAGAAGAGATGGAGCAGGGCCATACATGATTAAAAATAATGTTCCAAGATGCCTTTCCTTTTTTTTTATTAAAAATAATTCTATTTAACAGACCTATTGTGTGCTAGTATTTGTTCAAGAAGCAGGTTAGTCTTAAAAAGCAAAGAGATTAGAGAATGCATAGCTTGAATGCAGTTAATAAGTGTAGGAATGAAATTTCTAACTTGGAGAGTTGGGAGATTCTTCCAGGAGTATCACTTAATCTAGGTCCCCAGGAATGTTTACCACAAGGAACTGGAAAGGCATTCTACACAGAGAGAACAGAGCATGCGAAGGCATGAGGAAAGTGTGGTGTGGGAGAGTATGAAGGCCACAGTGCTGCTGAAGCTGAAAGTTTGGACTGGAGGATGGGAGAGAGTGCATGGAGGAAGTCTGAGGTCAGACTGAAGGACCTTGTTTTTTAAAGAAAAGGATTTGTACTTTATTTAGAAAATGGGATCCCCTGGCAGATTCAGCATGGGTTGTGATGATCTGTATTTTGGAAAACCAAATTCTGGTGACAGTACAAAAGATAGGTTGACTAGATTGAGAGAAACAAGACAGGAGGCTGTTTCTGGAATAAATACTCTGATAGCTGTAGGTACTAAGTGGGAGAAGAGGAGATCATTAGATGAGAGATGGACAGATAAGAACAAGAAGGAGATGCAGGGAGGAAGGTCACACATTAGGATTTGACCTGTTGCATTTGTGGTGCCCAAAGTGTTCCTGGTGTAGATGCTCAGGATACATTGGGAATATGGATCTGGACCTGAAGACACAGGAGAGGACTGGAGGGATAGAGCCCTCAGTGTACTAGGATGAAGGTGGAGGGATGGAGCCCTCAGTGTACTAGGATGAAGGTGGAGGACTTGAAGACACGGGTGGGGACTGGAGAAATGGAGCCCTCAGTGTACTAGGATGAAGGTGGAGGGATGGAGCCCTCAGTGTACTAGGATGAAGGTGGAGGACCTGAAGACATGAGTGGGGACCAGAGGGATGGAGCCCTCAGTGTACTAGGATGAAGGTGGAGGACCTGAAGACATGAGTGGGGACCAGAGGGATGGAGCCCTCAGTGTACTAGGATGAAGGTGGAGGACCTGAAGACATGAGTGGGGACCAGAGGGATGGAGCCCTCAGTGTACTAGGATGAAGGTGGAGGACCTGAAGACATGAGTGGGGACCAGAGGGATGGAGCCCTCAGTGTACTAGGATGAAGGTGGAGGACCTGAAGACATGAGTGGGGACCAGAGGGATGGAGCCCTCAGTGTACTAGGATGAAGGTGGAGGACCTGAAGACATGAGTGGGGACCAGAGGGATGGAGCCCTCAGTGTACTAGGATGAAGGTGGAGGACCTGAAGACATGAGTGGGGACCAGAGGGATGAAGCCCTCAGTGTACTTGGAAAAATTATCTAATCTTTCTGTGCCTTGGCTTCCTCTTCTATACATTGGGATGATAGTAGTACCTACGTGAGGGGTTGTTATGATGATTGAGTGAGTTCATGTGTGTAAAGTCTGTATGCCTCTTGCGATCTCGCATGTTGGCTTCTGCTGTAATTATTATGGTAGTTGTCGCTATTACAATACCAGCACCACTGCTGCAGTTTCTGGAACTTCTACTGCAAGGAGACAGTATAGGGATTTAGAACATCGATGCTGGAGTCAAACTGCCTGGGTTTCAGTACCAATTCCATCATTTACTTGCTGGGTAGTCTTGAGCACCTTACCTTCTGTCTGTCTCCTTTTGAAAAAAATGTGGATATTAGTTGCCCCTAACTTGAAGGGCTATTTTGAAGACTAAATTAGAAAATAAATGCAAAGCACTTTAGTGCCTAGCTCTTGTAATGTCAGTAAGCGTTAACTATCAATTAATGAGGCCTGACTTGGCTCTTAGCTATTAATTTTACTGTCCTTTCCTATGTTCCCTCAGTCCATGACACATAGTTTACAAATGCTTCCTGTGTGCTAAGCATGCAGAGTTACCACTATGACTTACTCTACCTTGACTCAAAACAATGTAGTTTGATTATAAAAATTCTAGAAAAGCTTCCTGATGCTCTGCATTGTCCATGTCCTTCCTGATGGATGGAATGACTTTGAGCAAACTTTGGCATGTATTTTGGGTTTTATAGATGTTCTTGGGTGGCACCATCTGCCCTGTAAACCTCCATTTGGAGGATAGGAGGTTGTGATCCTACAAATTCCTGTGCCTCCTGGCATCACTGGGTTCCTGTCCCCAACATAAAACAGATGAAAATGCCAGGCCCAGGCATGGCTCAGCTCAGAGAGGTGTCGTAACAAAGCCACAGATGAGAAAGATGTATGGAAAGAAGGCTTCTTTAAGAATCTAAACTGCTGTTCTCCTCATAAATGTCTTAAGTCTGTTCCTAAGACTCAGACTTTATGATTAGAATAGTTTTTACTTAGATTCACTCAATGTTTTCTACCTACCATGTTTAAAGGCATTGTAAAAAAAATCACCTGAATCAAAAATAAAGTTGTTTTTCCTTTAATTAACTCTTCTTTGCCATGTGAATAAATGTATTACCACCCAACAGGCCTACAGATGATATGCCATTTGGTTTATTATCATCAATAACTTTGGTAACATTTCAAGCCTTAAAATTTATTTGTTTAGTTGTTCTCTTTGACAGGGCAGACAGTTTAAAGAAGAATCAAGACTTGGAATTTGAAAGAAATAAAGAACGATTTGAATTTTTAAAGGTACGGGCAGAGCTTGGTTCCATTGATTGATTCTTCATACGTGTGGGGCGTGAGGGAGAGGTGAGCTGCATAAACGTGTGTCTGGCATTCACAGTGTTCCTCCCATTTCTCAACCCTAGTGGGGCTCTCAGGCCTTTCGCAACATGAGGATTATTCCACCGGGCTCAGGAATCATCCACCAGGTGAATCTGGAGTATTTGGCAAGAGTGGTCTTTGATCAGGATGGATATTACTACCCAGACAGCCTTGTGGGCACAGATTCGCACACCACCATGATTGATGGTTTGGGTGTCCTTGGTTGGGGTGAGTGCTTTTTCGGGTTCCTATTCCGTATATGCTGGTCTGTGGCATGGACTTCGATATACTTTGATCCCATTACATTCCAGCAGCATGAATTTGAGTGACCAACAAATATCGGAGAGGTATTTTTGTCTGTTTTGCTTACTGCTATATTTCCAGTACCCTGAAAAGTGTTTTGTGCCTTTTACGCAGTCAGTATGATGTTTGGAAGAATGAATTGGAACAAGGGGTTAGGGACATTTGAAATAAATGAAAACCACCTGGAGAGTTTGTTAAAAATGGATACTCCTGACCCTCACTCTCCTTTTCAGTGTGGAATCGTGGGGATTTTGATCTAGATGTTGGGAGACCACACTCTGAGAAACACTTGTTAAAAATTCTGTAGAGGGAAATAGAGGAAAGATAACCGTTCTTTATGGAAAGATAACTCTACACTAGTAAAATACTGTAAGTGGGTTGACTACTTATTAATGATACTGAACTATGCCTGAGGAGTCATGAAACCATTATTACATACAGGTGTGGGTGGTATCGAAGCAGAAGCTGTGATGCTGGGCCAGCCAATCAGCATGGTGCTTCCCCAGGTGATCGGCTACAGGCTGGTGGGAAATCCCCACCCCCTGGTCACATCCACTGACATCGTGCTCACCATCACCAAGGTACCCAAGTGCTGCCTCTTCTGGGGTCTTAGAGAGTCTCAGTGACAAACTGGAAGGAAGTCCTTGATGGACTCTCTCTTGGTTTTCACGTGCTCTAGAAATGCTAGGAAACAGTACGTTGATGACTTTAAAAGAGACGCAACAAGGCGAGAATTCTGTGGTCAAATTTCAGATCATTAGGTTCACGTCACTCTTCTGTTGCTGCATGGATCTTTTTATTTAAAAAAAAAATGTTTTTGAAACCGTGAAATAGTTTAAATACGAAGAAGTTAAAATGACACTTATATGCCCACCGCATAAACTTAACAGATGGTAACATTTTGCTGTTTTTGCTTCAGAGCTGTCTCTGTATGTACATTTTTTAAAGAAGTGAAATGTAATGTTTATGGCTGAAGCCACCCTCCTCATTTCTAGAGATAATCACTATGCTGAGGTTGTACAAAATCATTTCCATGCATATGTTTATACTTCTGTACTTTTTCCATGTGGTTCTTCTTTGTATGTAAATAACAAACTCTTTCTATGAATAATTTTTGACTTTTAAAATTTCTTTCTCTGTATTTTAAGTTACATTATTGTAACGGATGTTTTTCCAAGCTGGAAAATACTAGTTTTTTTTGTTTGTTTGTTTTTTCCCTTGTTGGAAGTAATCTTTTATGATGATTTGCTTGCTTTGCAAAAAGAAGGCAGTTTCATTTTGAAAGATTATTAGAAAAGTAATTTTTTTTATTATCACAAAGTTTTTTCTGGTTGTATAGTTTGGAGGCTTGGGGTATTTGGGATGGATACTTTTGATTTAATCTTCATGGAAATCAGAATTGGATATGTTTGAATATTATAGTTTATCAGAGATGTCCACATCGTTCAAGTGTAGAATAACATAGGCTTTACCCACAAAATTTGGCAGAATTCCACATAATCAGAAGAGCCTGTCCACGTGGTTGTCCACACTTCATGAAACTGATTTCATGCAGGCCCAAGCTGGTCACTGATGCTGCAGCTCTGGCTGATGGCTTGCATGGAAAAGATGTGGGAGTCAGACTGCCTGAATCTTTTGGTTACCTTATACCTGTTTTTAGGATATTCATTCATTATACACTTGGAAACAAGGCATTTGCTTACTCAGCAAGTGCAAATCGTAACTTATTTAAGTTGAAAGAATTTATTTAATCTTTAGAAAGTTTTCTCATTTTGAAAAACTTTTCTTAATATTGTGTTTTTATATTATTTTTTCTTTTTCAAGAACTGTTTTGAAATAATTTTAGATTTATAGGCGAGTTAATGTAAAGGTAATACAGAGTTCTGTTACCTTTCTCTCAGCTCCCCCAGATGGTAACATCTTATATAACCATGGTACATTTACCAGAAATAGTAGTTAACATTGGTATGCCATTTTTAACTAAACTAGAAACTCCACCAGTCTTTTTAGTAATGTCCCTTTTCTGTTCTAGGATCTACTGCAGGGTACCATGTTGTATTAGTTGATTTGCTTTTTAAGTTTTATTTTTAAAAGTAATCTATAACGTGTGCTCAGTCGTGTCTGACTGTTTGTGACCGCATGGACTGTAGCCTGCCAGGCTCCTCTGTCCATGGAATTTTCCAGGCAAAAATACTAGAGCAGGTTGCCCTTTCCTTCTCCAGGGGATCTTCCCAACCCAGGGATCCAACCTGCGTCTCCTACATTGGTAGGCAGATTCTTTACCACTGAGCCACCTGGGAAGCCCATAATCCAAAATATATTGGGCTAATTTAGTTTGTGTTGACTCACAAGGCTAGTTTATGAAAATTGCAAGGGGATAGTTCTGCATTTTAAATAAGAGTTATCAGGACTTCTCTGTTGGTCCACTGGTTAAGACTCTGCCCTCCAGATGTGGGGAGCATGAGTTCAGTCCCTGATTGGGGAACTACAATCCTGCATGCTGCCTGGCATGACCATAAAGAATAAATAAATACTGAAAAAAAATGTGGGTTATCAAATCTCAAATTCTGTTATTATCCTGTTGCTCAGCACCTCCGCCAGGTTGGGGTAGTAGGCAAGTTTGTCGAGTTCTTTGGGCCAGGAGTAGCCCAACTGTCCATTGCCGACCGAGCTACAATTGCCAACATGTGTCCAGAGTATGGGGCCACTGCCGCCTTTTTCCCAGTTGATGAAGTTAGTATCAAGTACCTGGTGCAGACAGGTAAGTGCAGAACCCTGAGAGCAGAAGGTCCTTTGTATAGTTCAGAGAAAGCTGAGAATCGGGGTGCTACCTTCTGCCTCTGTCCCTCAATTAAACAGTAGAGGCATCACCCTAAAAAGAGACGGGAAGAGATGGTGGGGAGGGGAAAGCTGCAAACTACGCCCAGAGATAAGATTGGTTTCTGTGATCTAGAGGTGGTCGCTGAACCTCTTACTGATCCGGTACTGAATTTCTAACATCTATTGAAATGAAACAAATGGTTTTAGAGAAGGCGAACCCTTTCTTAAACGGAAACCTAAGAGAAATTTCTCCCATGTATTTTCATGGAGAGGGTGACACGGGGTGTAGTGAACACTGGAACGCAACAACAGGTCACGACAAATATGCTAATGAAGATCAGACAGTCATCTGTTACAAGATCCATGCTGACAGCTGATGACCTTGACAAGTCAGTGAAAGTGAACAGGCAGACAAAAAATGCTGATCTGATGTGGATCCAAGAATCAAGCTCTCCAGCAGTCTTAATTTACTGTCAGAGAAATGGGAGGACTGCATGTCCATTTGGGCAAACCATGCGTATTATCTCCTGCAACCAGGAGCTTTCTGAATGAAACAGCAGAGCATTTGGGGTCATATTCTTGGTGATACAGTATCATGAGTTAGGACTTTAAACTTTGGAGTTAAACTCAGCTTTGGTTCCTGGTTCTGCCATTTACAGCCTGTGTTCCATGGAAAAGTTATTTAATCTTCTTGAGCCACTATTGCCTCATCTGTACATGAGGATAATAATAATGTTTGTCTCAGAAGGTCAGGATAAAGGATTAGACATTGAAATAATGCATTGAAAAAGTATAGCCCATAGCGCTGGGCACACAGCTCGTGGTCTGTGGTAGGAGATGAGGGGAAATTACTATTTTAACAGGACTAATGTAGAATGTTGAGGGTCTATGGCCAGTTGAAGGCAGATGCATAGGAGGGGCACTTTGGCAATTTGCTGAGCCTTAGGAGCCTCTTAATTAAGAACCATAATCAGGACTTCCCCAGTGGTCCAGTGATTTAAGTCTCCATGCTTCCAATGCAGGGGGCATGGGTTTCATCCGTGGTCAGGGAACTAAGATCCTACATGCCACACAGTGCCGCCAAATAATTGGGGGAAAAAAAAAAAGAACTATAACCCAGAGAGAGGAGTACTTATAACCAAGACTAGAATCCTTTTCAGAAAACAGTCCCTTTGGTAGAACAGCAAATTGGTTCATGGTCCCTAGTAAACAGCAGCATCATTTGGAAAGTCAGACCATGAGCCTGCAGGCTGCAGTGTCAGCAGAGGGCTTGGAGTGTTTTAAGTGAAATCCCCATTATTTATGCAGTTGCTGCTAAAGGTATTAGTTTCATCAGAAAATACTGACATCTGTTGCTTGTTCTTAAAATGCCCATTAGGTCGTGACAAAGAAAAAGTAAAGCATATTAAACAGTATCTTCAGGCTGTAGGAATGTTTCGGGACTTCAGTGACTCCTCTCAAGACCCAGACTTTGCCCAGGTATGGGAGCACCTCTCATTGAACACGTTTCCTCTTCCTCAAGCCTGTGGTTTTAATTGTGAAAGTTTTTCTTAGGGGGGTGTACTTGTAGGAAATTAGTCACTGCCAAGTTATCACAAAAAAACAGGGTGTTAAAGGCTGAAAAAATAAAAAAGATAAGGAATTGCAGACATAACAAAGTAACGTAACTTCCCCTGTTCTTCCTGGCCATTAAGCTGAGTGTCTCCTTTTTTGATTTATTCCTCTTACTTAGACAGCCCTTGGATAAGAAGTTTAGAAGGACTGGATCTATTTAAAGGCTGATAAGCTCATCAGAATTATAGATGGGAAAGAAATGAAAGTGCAAGCCAATCAACTAAGTGTGAGCCAATCAGTTCAGATTTATCCACTGCTTATCTTTACTCATTGTCTAGGGTGCAAACTAAACCCACATTTTTCTCTACAGCCAAGATCGGAGGGTAAACCAGATGTGGGACTATTATTTCCTTTCCTATTATTAATACACTGAGGGAAGGAAATACTCCATCAGACTAGGGCCCATTTCTTGGCATTGATGACTTAATGACAACATCCCCCCAAGTCATCTTAGAAAAATTACAATGGTTTATCTGTCGTTTCAGTAGGAAACACATCTCAGACTAACTTCAGCAATAGAAAGGATGTATGAGCTACGTTATAAAGAGGGCCATGTGGAAGACCACAGCAGCCATAGTGCCCACCCTGGTCTTTCTGAGAGTGGGCAAGGCTTCTGCCTGTCTCCTGCTACCAAAGTGCTCATCTGGCTCTCTGGAAATTCCCTTCAGTGTTAACAAGGGACCCTGACTTCCTTGGTTTTGAATGTGGTAGTTTGGTTTGTTAGTTTTTATTGTTGTGGTGTAAATTCTCTGGCACAGCTGTGTTTTTTTCTTTGTGGGTATAATGCCAGTTCTATGGTTCCTTTTCTTCTGGGTGGACAGGTTGTGGAATTAGACTTGAAAACAGTAGTGCCTTGCTGCAGCGGACCCAAAAGGCCTCAGGACAAAGTTGCCGTGTCTGATATGAAAAAGGACTTTGAGAGCTGCCTGGGGGCCAAGGTAGGGAGCTGGGAGAGGTGGGTGGAGACCCTCCCCATGCCTGGCTTCTTCATGCACAGGCTTCTTTTCACACCTCTCGATGATGAATCTTCCTGAAGCCTAGTACTGAAGGCCTTTCCTCTCCAAACTGAACCTCTTGGTGCCTCCTCCCACCTTAGCTAAGAGCTGAGCAGCTTCCTTACAGCCCTCTATTGCCTATAAACACACTCAACCCTCCTTTTCATTTTTTCTAATTCTCCTTTTCCAAAGCATATCTACTCTTCACGTGACTCTCACCACAGCGTTCACTCTGCTTGAACAAGCTATTCTGGCCACTAATTTTGTTCATGCCACCCTTGCCTACATGCCCTTCCTCACCAGCATGCCCCAATCTCTCAGCTCCTCCACAGCATGACATCAGATCTCATAGCACAATGTCATCTCTCCCTCATTTGAACATTCTGGCATCAGTCTAAACCCCTGTAATGGCGTTTCATATCCTTTAACTTCATTGTTGGTACTTTATATTATTTGCACGTCTGATTCTTTTACTAGACTCTTAAGTTTGAGGATAGGATTTATGTTGCAGTCACCTTTGTATCCCACACAGTGCCCAGCAGAGCATCTTATACACAGCAGATTTTCAGTGAACATTTCCCAAATGAATGATTAAGATTTGTGATGGGTTTTATCCATGGGACATCAGTATTTTACCAAATGTTCAGCTGCACTGTGTTCACCTCATTGCTCATGCTTGAATCTGGCCAAAAGGGCACTTTTTCTAAATTTCCTTATGGTTAGTGTCTGTGCCCTCTGTTGCCATTAAATCTGTACTAATTTGCTCTAGTTAGACTAACTTTAAGCTAAATTTGTAGTTTTAGCATTTCAGTATTTAAAGTGGGAAGGAGGTAATTGTTAATAATTTCAAAGCAAAATAAGATTCAGAAATCATGACTCCCTTTTATAAAGATTTTAAAAGAGGAAAGGGAACTTTCATTTTTCTGTAGCATTTCAGAGTTTACGAGCTGAGATGTTTATGTTTTAAGAATTATAATTACCAAAGTGCTTCTTCTCCTTCCAAAGTGAAAACTTTTGACCTTATATTTTTTTTTTCTTTTTTTCTTCCTATAGCAAGGATTTAAAGGATTCCAGGTTGCTCCAGACCATCATAATGACCATAAGACATTTATCTATAATAACAGCAAGTTCACCCTTGCTCATGGTTCTGTGGTAATCGCTGCCATTACTAGCTGCACAAACACCAGTAATCCATCTGTGATGTTAGGGGCAGGTAAGTGCATCTGATGGTCATGTGGACGTGTGGGTGGGAATTTCCAAGACATAACCCAAGGGCTTAATTAACTTCTATGTATGGGGCTTCCCTGGTGATTCAGAATGCAAAGAATCTACCTGCAGTACAGGAGACCCAGATTTGATCCTTGGGTTGGTAAGATCCCCTGGAGAAGGGAATGGCAACCCACTCCAGTATTCTTGCTGCAGAGTCCTATGGACAGAGGAGCCTGGTGGGTTACAGTCCATGGGGTCACAAAGAGTCGGACATGACTGAGTGACTAACACTTTGACTCATAGTTACCTGAACCTTATCCTTCCCAGATGCACAGACTAATTGGCCTAGAAATGTTTATTCAATAAATAGTGCCCAATACAAAATATTTAAAGTAGTATAGTCTTTAGAATTAACACAGAAAATAAGGAAAAGAGAGGAAAGAAAGATGAATTTCTGGTAAAGCCTAGAATCTTGTGTCAGATTTTAGAAAAAGGAAAAAATGTTTTCATGCCACAGATTGTTCTTCATAAAATCCCTTTTTATATGGTGGCATTTAGTCTTAGATACCTTGTCAAGTGCATCTGAATTAGCACACAGGGCACTTGGTTGATACAACTTATCTGCCTATTATGCAGTTCTGGTTATTTAATGTTTACATGCAGAGTTTCATTAATGTAAGGTCCCTTTAGTTTCCAAATTTTAAAACATCCCGAAGAGTTCCTCTTGTGTCCACACACAAATAGTTCTTTCTTTATGAAGTAGACAAGTGCATAAGGAAAACTTTCTTTGTCCAAGAATTCGTCTTTTGCCCCCTAAGCTTTGGACAAACAAGTTTCCTTAAAATAAGACCCCAGCTTGTCTGTAGCTTCTTGTCTCTTAATACCCACACTCCTTATTTCTTTCCTACTTCCATGAGATGTCCTAAGGCAGAGCACCCAAGTGTCCCTGTAGTACACTTGGATTTGCCAGAATCAAGTGACCCAGCAGCCCTTGATCTTCCACTTTAAGAAATATCTGAGAGCAAGATTTTTAACATCTAGGTGGACTGTACTCCTTACCAACTAATAGGCAATTCGTATACTTTAAGAAGGGGCCCTGCCAATTATTTTTTATCTAAATATAATTAGAAAGATTGCTTTCCCTCCAGAAATTAAAAACTCACACTATAATATAATCATGAATTATTTATCTCTTTAAAAAACAAAAAGCACTTCTCTTTTTATGTCATTCATGTCCATGGCTCATTTTGAGCTTACTGAACAAACGTGAATGACTTTGCGCTAGTGAGCATTTGGTTTCTATCGTTTAGTCTCTCAGTCGTGTTCGACTCTTTGCGACCCCATAAACCACAGCACGTCAGGCTTTGGTTTCTATTAGGCAGCAAAAATGGCAGAAAGCACCAGCAAGAGAGGGGTCCTGTCAGGTGGTGCAGGAAGTGCAGAGCAGAGTCAGTGTTTCCTGAACTGTCTGTGGCACCTGGAGCGGGCAGCCCACAACCATGTCTGTGTTTACCATTTCACAGGCTTTTTAGCGAAGAAGGCTGTGGATGCAGGCCTGAGCGTGAAGCCTTACATCAAAACTAGCCTGTCTCCTGGCAGTGGTGTGGTCACCTACTACCTGCGGGAAAGCGGAGTCATGCCTTACCTGTCTCAGCTTGGGTGAGGGAGAAGTCTCTTACACCATTGCTTTTGTTGCGTTGTATTCCACAGATACCTTGCCCAGTCACCTTGAAATGGATGTAAGCTTATCTGATGGTATCTAATTGCATAGTCTTTCGTCAGTGCAGACTTAAACCCTTGCTTTCCAACAGACAGGGCCCCTGTACAGTTGTGCTGGTTGTTCATCAGACAGGGGTGTCTGTGAAGAGAGCATGGGCTGATATCAAGCCCGTGCTCCACTGTGGCACTGCCCTCCCAGGGGAGGGGGCAGCTTTTTCAGTTGCATGAAGGTGTGCTGTGGGCTAATATTGGATCTGCCACAGAGAGTCTGCCCTCTGTGTATACTTTAAGTCTGCCCTCTGTATACTTTAATTAAAAAATAATTATTTCACATACCTAGAACTGTTGTGATTCACTGAAGTCAATTATTTGTTTCCAAATACAGTTTCTCCTAGTAACACACTATTACTAATTTAGTTGACATAGATCTTTATCATGTACCTCATAAAAGTTGGAAGTCCCTGGGAGTATATAATAAGAGTAGTGAATAAAGATATCAGATATCTGATTTTGACTTTTAAAAATTACAGATCATTTAGGTAGTCTCCTCATAATTTACTTATAAATTTAAAAAGTGAATTACTTATAAAAGCAAATTATATGGACTAGAATAGAGAGACCAGACGGAGAAGGCAATGGCAACCCACTCCAGTACTCTTGCCTGGCAAATCCCATGGACAGAGGGGCCTGGTGGGCTGAAGTCCATGGGGTCACTAGGAGTCGGACACGACTGAGTGACTTCACTTTCACTTTTCACTTTCATGCATTGGAGAAGGAAATGGCAACCCACTCCAGTGTTCTTGCCTGGAGAATCCCAGGGATGGGGGAGCCTGGTGGGCTGCCAGGCACCAGCAGGCGGGCCCACTGAGAGTTATTCTGCATCCCGTGCTTCTCTCCCACACCAGGTTTGACGTGGTGGGCTATGGCTGCATGACCTGCATCGGCAACAGCGGGCCCTTACCGGAAGCTGTGGTAGAAGCCATCGTACAGGTAATTACAGGGCAGCCTGTGGGTCTTTCTTTTTCATATGATGTGTGATGAAGTGCTGCTAATTTTAAAGAAAGTTCAGGGAAGCATGGGGTGCGGTTAAGAGAATGGTCTTTAGAGTTGAGTTAAACTTATTAACTATATACCTTTGAGCAAGTTCATGAACCTCTTTGTGCCTCAGTTTTCACAACTGTAAACGGGAAGTGATAATAGTATGTGTTTCAGAAAGCTGCGAGCATTCTGGTGACAGTGGACACAAAGGACTTAGTGTGGTGCCTGGCCGGTGCGTGCCCCACACATGTGAAGGAATCATTTGTTCCTGTTGTCTGCAGGCTGGTTCCAAGTCAGACAGCTGAACATAAACTCATCAGCTTGATTTTTGTCCCATAAATTCCATAGTGTTGAAAAATACTGTTTGGTCCGCTTGCACTGATTTGGAATCCCTGTCAGCCCGTGTGGCTGCCTCTGTCAACCTGTCATCTTCCCCACCTGTTCTCGGGCCCCCGGCTGCAGAATAACTAGGATGCTGCCTTCTGACCCACCTGGTATTCGCTCCTGAGCAGAAACCATCCAGTGCGTCTCTCTGCTGCTTTTGACCCAGCATGTCTCCCCCAGGCTCACCCTGTGGTCTCCCTCTCCGGGGAGAAGCCCAAGTGCAGGGGAAGCCTAAAGGGCTCCTTGACTTAAAGGAGGACTTTAGCAGATGGGTCTAGGAAGCCCAGGCCGTCTGTTGTCTCTGCGACCTGTTTCCCCCTTGCCTCACACAGGGGGACCTCGTAGCTGTTGGAGTACTGTCTGGGAACAGGAACTTTGAAGGGCGAGTCCACCCCAATACCCGGGCCAACTATTTAGCCTCTCCGCCCTTAGTAATAGCCTATGCGATTGCTGGGACCATCAGGATCGACTTTGAGAAAGAGCCACTAGGTAAGATCTGATTTGTGGGGTTACAGTATTTTCCCCCCAATGAATTTGAAAACATTACTGGAAAAAAGTTATTGCTTTCCTTAATAAATAATGAAGCCTAGAACCTGCAAAGATCAGAGGAGAAAGAAGGGTCTTTGCTTCCTTCCCCAGCACACAGCTAAGACATAACTGAAACAGCTAAACAAGAATTTACTAAAGGGGAAGGGGCCAACAGGGAAAGAAACACCTAGAGTAGTGGAGGTCTTGCCATTCTGGCCTTTGCTTCAGTCCCTCCCTTTCCAGTTCCTGCTTCAATCTCATGATAGCCTGGTTTTAATGTCTCTGCTGTAGGAACACGTCCAGAGTATGCAGCGTCTCAAAGCTTGGGGGACGTGATGCTTTTTTCCTTTCCCCTGGCCTCCTGGTGTGCCCTCCTCAGTCCATGCTATGCAGATTAGATAATATGAAAACGGTGCCCTGGAATTTACTTTAAGGAAATCATAGCTTTAGACGTGCAGCTGATCCTCATTACATATGTATTCCATATTTTCAAATTTGACTACTCTTTGAAGTGGATTTTCACCCCCAAAATCAGTGCTCATCACACTCCCATGGTCACTCACAGACATGCACGAGGTGGTGAAATCCCTGAGTCACTCACCGTGCCTGCTCTCAGCTGAGGTCAAGCAAGGTGACGCTCTGTCTTTTTATTTCAGGTCTCATACTGCAAACAAGTGTCCTGTTTGTGCTCTGGATAGCATCATGTTTTTCATACTTTTGTGCTTTTTTTTGGTGGTTTTACTGTTTAACATGACCTGAGAGTAGGGCTAAAGTGCTATGGAGTATTCCTGAGCTCAGGAAGGCTATGACAGGCCTCATGTTGGGCTCCCGAGTTCAGTGTGAATGCATCAACAGTATGTACACAGAAACACATGAGACAGCGTTACGTATTGATCAGGTGACAGCAGTGCTGTGGATGAACACCCCTGGGAGCCTAACCTGTGTGTTTCTTGCAGGCAGTGGCTGAGTGTTTTCTAAGTGTGCAGAGAATTTGCTGAACGTAACTGCCCTGAGCAATGAGACTGGGCTGACTGCCTGTGACCATGAAAATTGGATATGAGATGAAGTTCATCTCACTAATAAACATTTTCTCCCCAGGTGTCAATGCCAAGGGACAGCAAGTATTTCTGAAAGATATCTGGCCGACCAGAGATGAGATCCAGGCAGTGGAACGTCAGTACGTGATCCCTGGGATGTTTAAGGAGGTCTACCAGAAAATAGAGGTGAGGTCCCCGCCCCAGTGTCATGGGGAAGTCACTCCTCTGCATCTTCTCTGCCAACCTTGAGACTAGTGCCGGTGTCAACTAGACAAAGTAGCATTTCTTCAGATAACTGGGAAAGTGGGACAGTCATTTTGCTCCTACAACTCAGGCTTTTCCAGACCCCCCTCTCCCCAGATGTTCCCAGATTTGGACACATGAGCAGCAGGCTCAGGAGGCATGGACTCGGCATGGATGTGGCTCCTGGCTAGCTCTGCGTGGCTCCCCTCTTCCTCTGACAGCCCGGGGTGAGCATGAGCTGTGGTTGAGGAGCTCAATATCACTATAATGTGTCACTGAGGGGCCACATGGCTGAACACACCTCTCAGATTTATTTGCCTGCTTCAAAGAGTAATACAAATAAAAGCCACTCGGTTGGAAGGACCAAACTATCAAGCTGCTGAAATTAAAAAAAAAAAAAAAAACTTGCTGTGCATTTTACAAACAGAGGGGGAATGTATGGGGCTCCATATCACTTTCCGAGACTCGAATGTTACCCTTTTCCCTGGTTTCTGTGTTAGGCTGACCCCAGGGCTTCTGGCTGGGGCTGGTGGCTTGAAATATGAGGGCAGACTGGGGAGCAGATTCAAATGGGAGTCACACTCACACACTGAATCCCACAAGCTGCTCATTGGGAAATGGTTGAAGGGAGTTTGGTGGATACTGGGTTGAATGCATTTCTCCAGAGGCTGAGTTAATGACGTGGAGCAAATTCAAGCCAATTGGAACGCATACTGGCCGACACTTACTATCTAATGTTCCTGTGACCAGAAGTCTACCTCCCCAAATCTTCAGAGCATCAATAATTTCTCCTCGGGTACAACCTGGATTGTTATTTCATAAATTATATGGTTAGTTACCTGTTGCTCTGCAACACCTTACCCCTAAACTTAGTGAATTAAAACAGCAAACATTTTTTATCTGTTTCTGTGGGTCAGAAGTGGAGGTGCGGCTTAACAGGGAGTGTCTGCCTTCACAAGGCTTCATTCCAGGTGTCGTCTGAGGCTGTGGCCTCACCTGATGATTCGACTGGGGAGGGGCCAGTTCTTAGACCGCTCGTGTGGTCACTGGCAGGATACAGGACCTCGCATGCTGTGGGTGAAGGCCTCAGCTTCTCACTGACTGTCAGCGAGAGGCCCCCTCAGGGCCTTACTGGTGGGTCTCTTCACAGCATGGTGACTGGCTTCCAGCAGAGCCAGCAAGAGCAAGTAAGAGGTTGAAGAGACAGAAGGCAGTCTCTGTAACCTAATCCTGGAAATGAGTCACTAGGCTCAGCCCTCACTCAGCAGGAAGGGTTCATTTACAGGTAGGGTTCCCAGGAGGCAGGTCCATGGGGTCATTTTAGAGATGGCCTGTCACAGGGTATGTGTATTTTTAAATTACTTAGCATGGTGTTATCTTTGTATAGACATGTTGTGTGACCATTTAGACTAAGAATTGGTCTAACTATACTCTTAGCTTGAATATTATGTTCACATGTTAAGTCTTCCTCAGGATGAACTGTGGTTAGATCTGCCTCTCCTTTTTTTCTTTCTCCCCAAGACTGTGAATGAGAGCTGGAATGCCTTAGCAGCCCCGTCAGATAAGCTATATTGCTGGAATCCCAAATCTACATACATTAAATCACCACCATTCTTTGAAGACCTGGTAGGACTTTTTTTTTTTTTTTAACAAAATGAGTGCTTCAAAAAGTTTCTTGGTTTGTAAAATCTACTTGATTAACCAGTACCCTCGCTTTGACTACCTACTTTGTTGAAACCTTTACAAACCTGAGCAGATAACACTGAGGAGAGCTTGAGGAAGCTGGGTTATTTGGCTGGAGTGGGCCTGTGGTTTGTCTGTCTAGGGCTTCCACGTGGCTGTGCAGAGACCCCTGGAGATCAAGTGTCACTGGGATAGAGACTCAGTAACGTCTGAGGGGGACTGTCCAGGAGAACAGGCTCTAGGACCTGCCGTACTTCAGCCTTACACCCTTACAAACAAGGGACGTCTTCTCTGAAACTGATGATCAGGAGTCTGTGCTCTCCCAGTGGGAGGAGGGGATGAGAGGATGTGAGTAGAAGGCAGAACTCCTGCCGTACCCAGCATTTGGGACCTTCTCTGGATGTGGAGGAAGAATGTCATTTGCAGCATCATCCCTTTTGTTTTTGAGGGGATAGTGCCAATACTTCCCCTCCTTCAAGGATGAGATATGAATATTTTGGATAAATTCACTTGCTTTACTAAACACCCCTGATAAACCCAATAAAACTAGAATTCTCTATGTGTTGATGTGGGGCTATCATCAGGGTCAGATCCGTGGACCACTACTGTTGAGGCTCCCCTGGTGATGCGTTGGAGAAAAGCCAGGCAAACACTGACTTCCTGTGTTCTTTGCTAGACTTTGGATCTTCAGCCCCCTAAGTCTATTGTGGATGCCTATGTGCTATTAAACTTGGGAGATTCAGTAACAACAGACCACATCTCTCCAGCTGGAAACATCGCAAGAAACAGCCCTGCTGCTCGCTACTTAACTAACAGAGGGTAAGTAATGGGGTTGGGGGAGGCCTGAAGACAAAAGGGACAGCATGAGGTCGTTAGTCCTCTTTTCATGAGGTCTGTTTGGAGGCAGACTCCAGTTTTTCACTGAACCCTGGAGCCTGAAAACCAATCACTCTGTTTGTAGCTTTGAAGCTACTAGAGAATCCACCAGCACATGGAGACCTTCTTTTTGAGCAAGTCTACTTATTAGACTTGGCTATCATCCCTGCCACCAGCTTGGCTGATCATTTATGTACAAGGCTCTTCCCCTGTGCGGTCTGGTTATACTTGAAGCACTTGGCAGGGGTTTAACCAGAAGTGCATTTACATTTCCTGGTTGAGAGACATATGTTGTGTTTTAGTTTACTGTTTATTTTGGCTGCGCTCGCTGGGTCTTTGTTGCAGCCCATGGACTCTCTAGTTGTGGCGTGTGGGCTCTGGAGCGCACAGGCTCAGTAGTTGTGGCATATGGGCTTGGTTGCAGTACGTAGGATCTTAGTTCCCTTACTGGGGATTGAACCCAGGACCCCAGCATTGAAAGCACAGAGTCTTATCCACTGGACCACCAAGGAAGTCCCAAGAGACATGTTCTTTACAGAGAATAGCTTTGAGGATTTGCAATTTACACATCCATTCAGCAATCCTTCAGTCATATACCTATTTTAACAGGTATTACACTCATATTGACTTCCCTAGTGGCTCAGACAGTAAAGCGTCTGTCTACAATGCAGGAGACCCGGGTTCAATCCCTGGGTTGGGAAGATCCCCTGGAGAAGGAAATGGCAATCCACTCCAGTACTCTTGGCTGGAAAATCCCATGGACAGAGGAGCCTGGTAAGCTACAGTCCATGGGGTCGCAAAGAGTCAGACATGACTGAGCAACTTCACTTTCACTTTCACACTAATATTATATACTGCTATTTAACAAACCCTGAGTCAAGAAGATCCCCTGGAGAAGGACATGGCAACGCACTCCAGTATTCTTGCCCGGAGAGTCCCCATGGACAGAGGAGCCTGGCAGGCTATAGTCCACAGGGTCGTGAAGAGTCAAACACTAAACCACCACCACAGTGCACCAATATCAGTCAGTGTCCCTCCCAGATCTGACTCCTTGAGATTCGTCTGGGGAGATGAACATTCCTGGCCCTATCCACACTTGCTGAGTCACCTTCTTCAGAGTCAGGGCCCAGACCCAATATGAGAAACAGAATTGAAGCTTTTTTTTCTTTTTTCCCAGTGGGAGAGGACAGCTACCTTGCCCCTCCTCTCACTTGCTGGGCGAGTAACCCATTCTCTTCACAACTTTCCCCTTCTCTCACGCGCATTCAGTCTCTGCCTTTTTCTAGTGCATCCCATGGGACAGTCTGTTCATTCAGACCGAGATATGCGTGTTGTGAGTTTAAGAAGACAGCCCAGATCTAACGGAGGTGAACGCACAGTGGTCTGTGTCGAGATTTTTCTTTAACTTGGGGCAACTACTTTTTAAAATGCATGGCAACTGCCCATACACAGATAGCGGGTTGGTCAAAAAGTTCACTCAGGGCTGTCTAGTGTTAAGATGGTATGGAAAAAGCCAAACAAACTTTTTGGCCAACGTCATACATACAAGATTTTAACATTTATTTGTTTTATTGTTTGGCTGGGCCGGGTCTTAGTTGCAGCATGTGGGATCTAGTGCCCCGAGCAGGGATGGGACCCGGGCGCACTGCACTGGAAGCCTGGTGTCTTAGCCCCTGGGCCGCCTAAGGGAGGTCCTCATGTTATGAGCTTTTATTTATTTATTTATTTTTTAACAGTGTTAAGCATCTTTTCATGTACGTATTGGCCATCTGTATGTTTTCTTTTTTTTTTTTAACAAATGTATTTATTTTAATTAGAGGCTCATTACTTTACAATATTGTATTGGTTTTGCCATACATCAACATGAAACCGCCACGTGTGTACACGTGTTTCCAATCCTGAACCCCCTTCCCACTTCCCTCCCCATACCATCCCTATTATGAGCTTTTAAAGGGATGATTCTGTCTTGAGTGGGAGATGCAAGTCCATCAGCAAATAGAAAAGGGCAGATGTTCAAGGTGGGTCGGTGATTCCTGCTCCTCCCCTCACCCACACTGCTTGGGACACGCTGCCCACCACCTTGTTCCCTGAATGTTCAGACAAGGCCAAGTACCCCTCTGCCTGAGAGCCTTCGGGTGAGCTCACCTTTTTCTCCTCTTGGATGCTTTTCCCCAAGATACCCTCTTAACAAACTCCCACGCCAAGTTCAAGTCTTCCTCCATAAGGTCATGCCCACCGTACTGTTTCTTGCCCTGGCCTACTTTTTCTTAGGTATCAACCACAATCTAGTAACACTTGTGTAGGGTGATCTTTTAAAAAAACGTCTCTGTCTCTACCTTCTAGGATGTAAGCCCTGTAAAAGCAGGGATTTGCTGTATCCCAGGCACCTGACGGCTCCTGGCATGCAGTTGGTGCTCAGTGAAAAGTTGTTGAATGAATGAATAGGAAAGGCTTCTAAGGACAGAGAAACTAGAGAAACAGAGTTGAGGCTGGAAGAAGAAAACTAGGAAGAGAGAAGTAACCAACACCTTTTTTGATTGGTGGTTATTGATAGTCTTTAGAGAATAGCATGAAACGAAATATACCTTTCCCGAAAAATACATATCCACATTTGGACATAATTTCAGGGGTTCATAGACACACTTACCTACTCCTGAAGCCCATGCGTAGATTCTCAGTCTTAAGAATTGAGCTAACGAATAAATCATCAACACACATGGCTCCTAGCATTTTAAGAAACAGCCCAGTGAACTGGTCACTGTTCATTGTTAAGATGTTGTTCCTGACATCTCAAAACATCCTTTTGTTCGGACCCACAGACCAGACTTTTCTTTGATTTTAGGACCAGCCGTTCTTGTTCTGCTCCTTCGTCCCTGCCCTGCTTTTGATCTTACAACAATACTAAGTCATGTTGCCAGTTACGTGTTTTTTAATTGCATTGAGTTCCTGGACAAATTTGAACTTACTTCTGTTTAATTTATAGAATGTATTTTATGTGTCCCCCACTCTTGGCTCCACCAAACTGACCTACCCGGAGTATTCCCTTTGCTTCCTTTTTTTTCCCACCCATTTTTAACATTTTACTTTTAATGAAGCTTTATAGGCTACCTTACTGAATAAATAAAATACTCTTATTAAAGTTCCTCCCGCTTGCTCTACCCAGACTTATAAGACTGTAGGTTGCTGCTGGGAGGCTATAGGTTCACCATCGCACGTGCTGCCTCTCATCGTGCCCTCGGTTGAAGCTATGGTTTGAAATAGTGTTTCCACCTTGGAGAACAAGACTTAGTAGACTTACAGAAACACCTAGGTTTGTGATTTTTACCCCTTTCATGGTGTAAGCCAGGTTTCATCTCTCAGTTCCCTAAACCAGCTTCTCTCCTGCTTTCGTTATCAGCCTGACTCCTCGAGAATTCAACTCCTACGGCTCCCGCCGAGGGAATGATGCCATCATGGCTCGGGGGACATTTGCCAACATCCGCTTATTAAACAAATTCTTGAACAAGCAGGCACCGCAGACTATCCACCTGCCTTCTGGTGAAATTGTGAGTATGATGTCTGTGCTCCCGCTAGAGCCAGCATTTCTCGGGCTCTGGGCGCTTCAGTGCTTGCACTGCCACTTCCTCTTGGGTCTTATTTTTTCCCACACCTCATCCTACCTCCTGCTTTACATAACCCCTCTTGCCAAGCGTCCCATATATGTAGAGTTCATCCCTAAAGAAGAGTCCCTTTAAACTGAGAGACCTTTTCCTACTTAGAGATTTCTGCTTCATGCTTTAACTAAATCTAGTTTCTTAAGGGTTGAGCTTAAAAAGCCTCCGATTGAGGTTTCATCAGTTCAGAATACTTGAAGGGGAAATTCCAGGTTAAGGTGGAGGATATTTCCTAAGAAGTGCTGTTTTATGACTTCAGTAACATTTAATCAATCATACCTTAGGGAAGGAAGGATACAGAGGACTGTGCAGGCCTGCTTGGGTCCCAGTAGGAACCCCGTGGAGTTGGTTTATTAGAGCTGGAATTGTCTGTTCACAGAGGGCAGGCATCGGGAGAGGTGGGAAAGCCTGCCCTTGGAGTCAGACAAGCCTGGGTTCAAGTCCCAGCTCCACCTCAGACCAGCAGTGGAGCCTTCTTCAGCAATCTGTCTACCTCTCTGAGCTTCACTTTTCTTACTTGCAAAGTAAAATAATATCTGCTTTTTAAGGTTCTGAGGCTTAACCCTGGGTGGCATGCATGCTTCAGTCACTTAGTCAACTCTGCAACCCTATGGACTATAGCCTGCCAGGCTGCTCTGTCCATGGGAATTCCCAGGCAAGAATCCTGGAATGGGTTACCATTTCCTACTCCAGGGCACCTTCCCAACCCAGGGGTCAAACCCACATCTCTTGTGCCTCCTGCCTTGGCAGGCGGGTTCTTTACCAGTGCGCCACCTGGGAAGCCCATCCCGCACAGAGCGAGTGCCCAGGACGTGTTTGTTCAGGGCCCAGCAGGGACAACAGACGAGTAAGTGAAAAGGGTACAAACTCGTGGTGAAGTCCCCAGGAGACCAAGGAGGGACTTGCAGTTAATAGACTTTGAGGGCCTCCGGGATGCCAGCTGTCATGGTGGGATCCCTCATTGACAGCCCTACCGTGCACAGAACTCCTAGTCAGACGGTTAGTGCCTCAGCTTAAATAAGGAGACAGCATCAGAGATGAAGAGACATTGGAGTCAGGCCTCGAACTTGAAAGACGGACCTAGACAAGAAACAGAGGAATAAAGAGAAAAACAGATAATGCACAGAGTAGAAGAAAACTAAGAAAAACAATTATTTCGTCAGAGTGATAAGAGATGATTTTCTGTTGGTATAATCAGAAGACAAGAAGGAGCTCTTTAAAAGAAAAAAAAGTCCCTAAAAAATTTCACAGGAAAAGTTGACTAGTTGAGAAAATCTTCCAGAAGGTAGAAAGACAAAGGGGAAATTAGGAAATGTAAGAAAAATCAAAGCCTGAACCGAGGAGGACCAGCATCTGACTGAATAAAGATGCTAAAGAGAACAGATAGAATCTGAGAGGAAATTGTTAAGAGTTAACACAAGAAATTCTTCAAGTGCAAAATCTGAGATTCCAGATCAAAAGGTCCACTGACCACACCCAGCCACATGATTAATACTCACTCCAGGTCACATCACTGTGAAATTAAGAACAGCAGAGGTAAGGAGAAGATCTAGAAACTTCGGAGAGGGGGAAAAAAGCTTACGTGCACTCTTCTGGGGATCAGACGCACTCAGGGCAACCCAGGGCCTTAGACTGAGGAAAATTGTTGGCACTCTAAAGTCTGTATCCCTCATACGACCAGCCAAGTGAGGGTAAAGTAACAACACAATCAGATATTCAAAAGCTTTAAAAATAATCTGTCAGCCCCAGTCTCAGAAAGCTACTTGGTAATTGTGTTCCACCAAAACGAGAGAATAAACCAAATATAGGGGAAGATGTAGGATCCAGGAAAAGGAAATGCAGGGAATCACCAGGATGCCGGGGAAGGAAGTCTCCTCTGTCACATGAACACGCCTCAGAGAGTCAGCGCTCCACACAGGAATGAGGGCATAGGGAGTGACCCCACGTGAAAAAGACTTTTAAAGTAAATTGCCTGACAGATGTGAATGTCTCCAGAAAAGACTTATGTCGATACTTTAGGTAGTATATTCATTAGTTAATTGGTAGGGACACAGAAACAGGTGAACACCTGTGCACACACACATACAAATTTATTATTTCCAGTGGGAAAAAATTTTTTTTCAATTGCCAAGAAAAGGAAATCTGAGTCCATTATGTGGCTCAGCTGTAAATAGGATGTACGTCATCAAAACATATGGCAAAAAAAAAAAAAAAGACAGTGATATTAGAAGGCCCTGGAGAGGAGAGGTTGGGAGGGGGAGGGCCCTACAAGAGAGGTAGTTGAAAGAACTAAATCCTCTAAGTAGGAATTTAATGGATAATAAAAAAAAGGAGAAATGAACTGACCGATTATATACTTAGGGATCCAGAGGTGAGATATCAGAAGAAACCACTAACTTTATGCTTTCTTTAGAAGAGAGGGAGAGTGCAGGGAGCCGATGCTTTATAAGCTGCTTGCTACTCTCAGTTTGACGCACACAAGAGAAAAGCCAGGAGCCCGGAATTCAAACCTGCCGAGTCCACACAGCTGGGTTCCACAACCCAGCCGCTCTGCCTTGGGCTTGTCAGCTCTGTGGTAGTTTTGAAAGCACTTTAAGACACACACTCCCACATTCTTAATATCCAAACTAGTAATAGATACCTCTGAAAATATCGGGTAGGTTGTTTCTTTCCTGGTCTTTGAAAGCATCCAGGCTTTTTGGTTAGACAGAGCAGGCTTTTACTCTGTTTTTTGTGTTTTTTTCCAACTGTTTCTATATTTGTGAGTTCTGTTCATCTGCAGACAGACAGAACCCTACTTAGATTTAGGCAGTGCCGTGTGACATTAACCACAGTCTCCATCCTTTTACCACAATAGTAATTTGTGAAAGCCTACTTGAGAGTTTGATTATATACCTTTCTAGAGCTCCTTTCAAATCAAACATTCCTTTGGACTCTTTGGAGGGGTCTTATTTTCTGACTTAAGTAGTGACAAAAAAAAAATTTCATTACTCACCATCAATGATATCACCTGTCTTTGTGAAGCCTCAGCTCAGCAGAATGTTCAGAGTTCCTATGAGAAACAAACAAATCTGTTTGTTAAAGCTGTTTCTCATACATACTAAGAGATTCCTTATCCCTTTCTTGTCCTTTATTGATTGGTGCTTCATCAGTGTTTCTACTATCGTTTCCTTGACCTCCACGTAGGAGGGTGATGAATAAAAGTCTGCATTTTTGTAATTTCCAAACACGTGACCTTTTTTTGTGTTTGGCCACCCTTCACAACTGACCATCACCAAGTCTCTGGTACAGAATCAAAACCCAGATTTAGGTGGGATTATCTGCTTTTGCTTTAAAATATTTTAATCAATAGAAGAGTTAAAAAAAAAAAAACTGATCTAATTTCCTTTTTCCCCCTGATGCCCTAGGATTTGAATGTTTTTCTAAAATTAGGACAATAAGGCATTTCACTTAAGAGTATAAAATTCAATTTGACAGAGGTAAGTATTAATAGATGGCATTAACTGGAAATTTGTAGACCAGGCAACTGATTGGTTGAGTGTGCCATTGAATTTACACTGGCTTGGCCGACTGCAGACACTCCTGCATGGCCCCCCAGGACTCACTGGCCTCTGTCTACACGCTGTGCCTTTACTCTGTCAGTAAAACCTTCCTCCTCTCCTCCTCAGCTTGATGTGTTCGACGCCGCTGAGCGGTACCAGCAGGCGGGCCTCCCCCTCATCGTCCTGGCGGGCAAAGAGTACGGCTCGGGCAGCTCCCGAGACTGGGCCGCCAAGGGCCCTTTCCTCCTGGTGAGTAGGACACAGAGACAGCCCTGCAGGCAGCTGCCCCCCTAAACCAGAAGGGAAGCTGGGAGCGAGGCTTTACTTTCCAAGAAGATGCTGTGGGAGAGCAAAGCAAGCTCGGGGAGGCGTGGACTGTTTTCTCACCTCTCACTTGGTAGATCGGGGCTTCCCTCACTGAGTGAAGTAGAGTCACCCGCTTCCCCACCATCGAATGTTGCTACCCTGAGAGCCATGGATCTTTGGGTGTGTCTGTACAGCAGTTGAGGGGAGGATCTTGAAGTCTATGAAATTACATCCAGAAGTGTGGGATGTATGTCTTTTTTTTTTAATGGGGAAAGTTTCATAATGCTCTCAGGTTAGCACCTGAAGCTTATCTAAGGCCCTTGTCCCAGGTCAGTGTGAGGAGTAAGCTGCGGCTACTGCCTTGTCTGTTAGGTTCACAGAAGGGAAAACATCAGGAGCCTGAAAGTGAAAGTCTCTCAGTCATGTCTGACTCTTGCAACCCCATGACTATACAGTCCATGGCATTTCTCCAGGCCAGAATGCTGGAGTGGGTAGCCGTTTCCTTCTCCAGGGGATCTTCCCAACCCAGGGATCGAACCCAGGTCTCCCACATTACAGGTGGATTCTTTACCAGCTGAGCCACAAGGGAAGCCCAGGAGCCTGAGCTTTGAATAAACTCAGGGAATGCACTTTTTACAGCTGCTTTTCATTGCCAGTGAATGGTCTGCGTAAGGGCTCAGTTAGAAAAGGAAGCCCTCTCTGTGTGTAGACAGCTCCTCAGAACCTTCAGCCATTTCAGGGCTTGACCCGTAAGCTGTCCCTGTGGGAGGGGGCCCCACAGGAGTTTTTACCTCTGGCCCCTTTGCTGGCCATGAAAGCAGGGCCAGTCCTAGTGCCTGGCTTCAGTCCTCAGGGGGGGCGCAGAATAGCTTAGCTGATATCCGTTCAAATAACGATGGCTTGAGCAAATCACTGCACTTGGCAGATGCTAGGTCAGTTGATATCCACAAGTGCAGTAAAAAATACATGGCTGTCTTGCAGACAGCCCTCCAGATGCCCAGGTCTTATCAACACCCGCCCCACTTTTTTTAAGTCCATCAGTTTGCAGTGGAGGCGGAGTGTGGAGAAAAGATATGTTATTAGTTGGTAATTTGTCGAAGGCCTGCTTTTTCTAGAAAATGCTGAAAAGAACCTAAGAAATTACAAAAGGAGGGATTTTAGGAAGGGACCCGGGCACTGGCAACAGCAGTGAGAGCAGGAGCAGTCTGGGGCTGGGCGGGAAACAGTAAGGTCTGGATAGACGAGTCCTGGCACAGGGGGGCTCTTGAGTCTGGTGGGGCTGCACCAGCCACAGGGCCAAAGAAAGAGCCTGGCTACGGCGAGAGAGGCATCAGTGGTCTCACAGAGGTAGGTCTCACAGAGGAAGGCTCTTACACATCTGAAGCATCGGGGGGCGCAGCTGACTGCAGGCAGGACACACTTCTACCCCTGGGAGCAGGAGGCAGCTCCTCCCATTTATTAGAGCAGGGATTGACATCAGGTTGGCTGTCAGTTACCAGGGAAACCAGAGCTGGGCCATGTCCCTCATAGCCCCTCAAGTAACAGCCATCAGAGGGTAAATGTTTCCCTTTAATGAACTAACAGGTGGGGCCGTCCTGGCTTAAGGGGCAGAGGGCAAGCACGCAGGTGAGTAGGGCGGAGGCGAAGCCGGACCAGGAAGCCGGACCAGGAGAGCAGCGGGTATACAAAGAACAAGGGAACAGCCCTCTTTTAGGGTCCTGACTCTGCAAGTGTCAGCTTCTCTACAGAACTGCCCTGAGTTCTGTCTGCCCAGACAGCCGTGCACACTTCCTTCTGTAGCTGGCCAGCCTCAGCCACGTTGTCCGCAGGCAGAGAGGGCCGGGCAGTGTGACCTGCAGCCCCACACAGCCCTCCTCACAGAGCTTGGGGCGTGAATAACCTGTCTTTACAACCATTGCCCCTTCCCCCCAAATGAATACACAGTACATACGTACATAAATCTATACAAAATACCTACTGTCATAAAGAATCTGCTCTTTTAAATCTGTACTTTTAAACTTGGAAACACTTTGTGATTTAAAAAATACCTATGCCCAGATCTCATTCCCAGACATTCTGGTTTGGTTGGTAAGGTGAAAGGCCTGGACGTCTGGATTTTAAAAGCCTCCCCTGGTGATTGTAATATCAGCAGAGTCTTAGAACACCTCTGTCTAGCCATGGTTCTCCAGACTTAAAAGAATCCCATCTTCTCCCACCCATGCTTCCTGTAAGAGATTCTGATACAGTAGATCAGGGGTAGTAGGTACCCAAGAATCTACATTTTTTAACAAGCTTCCTGAGTGACCCTGATTCAGGGGATCTGAAAGGATGTTGAGAGCTTTTACGGGTATCTTAATATTATATTACAGTTAACTAATATTTGAGATTTGGGTATTTAGTTAATCAGGTATCCTGGTTTACTGATCATTGCTGTATATTGTCACTTATATGTTATCAATAAAATGTACTTTATAGGAAGCTTTATATCAAGATTATATTCAGTGCAATTTGATCCTTGAAACAGGAGGTATAAAAGCGGCACACAGCAGGTGATCAATTCCTTTCTCTGTAGTATGTTCTGAAAGTTGTGTTTTGATTAAATCTTCTGTGTCTGCTAATACAGCCTACAATAATACCGAAATTCAAGGGGGGAAATGAATTTTCTTTGTGTTTCTTTGTAGTGTGGTTTCCAGACACAATGGGAGTTTGTATCACAAACTAAGTGTGTGGTTAGACTTGGTGGGTTCAAATATCTGACAGACCACTGACTCCCAGGGCGCGGGGCCGGTACCAGTGTCTCCGTCCAGGGTTGGTGGAGGTAGAAGCAGAGAGTTCATTTCATTGCCTACATGCTGCTTATCCAGTGGAGGCAGTTGGTCAGCTACGGTGCTATTTATAATGACAACATTTTATGTAAAGGATTAATTGGTACTTAAGAAGAATTTAGGCAGGAGAAGAGTTTTGACTTAAGAACCCTTTTGTAAGGTGTCTGTGTATCTAAAGAAAAACTGTGTCCGAACTACTTACTCTCTTGGTTTCTCAGGGAATCAGAGCTGTCCTAGCAGAGAGTTACGAGCGCATTCACCGAAGTAACTTGGTCGGGATGGGGGTGATCCCTCTCGAGTACCTCCCTGGGGAGAATGCAGACACCCTGGGACTCACTGGGCGTGAACGATACACTATTAGCATTCCAGAAACCCTGAAACCACGAATGAAAGTCCAGATCAAGGTAAGTCAGTGCCTTTCCAGGCCAGGTCCAGCTAAAAGGGGCCCCGTGTTTGTCATCAGTCTTTTTTTGTTTGTTTGTTTTAATCTGGTCACACTGCAGGTCATGCAGGATCTTAGTTCCCCACCCAGGGATTGAACTCATGTCTCCTGCATTGGGAGAATAGTGATGAAAAGCTCAGGGACAGGGCGTTTAAAACACCTTTTTATGATAAAAATGTGAACAGACACACTCACCCCATCCCTGCACCTCACCTCGCCCTGGCTTTGATTAGCACTGAGGTGAAAACGACAGATCAGCTCTGGGTAAGCCGAGGATGAAGTGCGCCACCGTGGTCCCAGGGTGATCTAGCCGCCCAGGCAGACTGAGCTGCTGAGCCGTGTCCCAGGGCGAGCCTCTGGGCCAGCGCCTAGGGGACAACCTTAGTGAAGTGCCTGCTGGCTGCCAACACTTCCTTCCTTGGGCCGTCCCTGGTGAAGGCTTCGAAAATATTCCGAATCGCTAGTAATTGCTGCCCCAAGAGGCTGTTTCTAATTCTCCAGTGTCTCTCACTTGCATCACAGATGCTCTGCAGGGCTTTACCTTGTAGATCAGTACCTGGGGCATCTTGTTAAGTAAAACACAGCTTACTGCTCAGCGGGTCTGGGCTGGAGCCGGCGGGCACCTGCTCTGGGTGCTGGGTGCTGCCAGGGCATGGACTGCACTTGGAGGGGCAGTCTGAGGGCTGGCTCGTCTCCTCCCTCAGCAATTCTCTGCTTATCCATCCTCCCAGCTGGATACCGGGAAGACCTTCCAGGCTGTCATGAGGTTTGACACCGACGTGGAGCTCACTTATTTCCATAACGGGGGCATCCTCAACTACATGATCCGCAAGATGACCAAGTAGGCCCTGGTGTCCCAGCTGCCCGGTGGCAGGAGGAAGCACAGCGTCCGCAGCCCGCAGGCCCTGGGTTGGCAGCGTCCCCGCCCCAGCCTCCTCCCCCGACCCTCCCCTCCACGCAGGGGTGCTGCCTGCCCAGGGCGCCCTGAGGCTCCAGTGTGGATCCTGTGCACACAGAATCAGCAGTTTCTACATGCTCTATTTTTGTTAATCTTTTTATCTTGTTGTAGAATTGGGGAGCTTAGAATGGTGGGACTGTCACTTGTGCCAAGAAGGGAGAGTTGAGCCCTTTAAGGTCACTGATCACTGAATGTTGATTTTTCACTCTTAGCCTCTAATGTTCAGGTGAACACACGTCCGTCTCCTGCCCAGTTTCTGGCTCCTCTCTGTTACCCTCTGCTCAGTGAAACCTTCCCCTTGAGAGTCCTTCGCCTCTGTGTGCGCCACCAGTGTTAGCTGACAAGGCAGAGGGGAACGTGTTCGCACGTGGTGACTAGTCCCTGCACCCCGCCCTTTCCTCCAGTGAGTGACCCAGGCACCTCATGAACAGCTCAGACACTGAAGTTTTTGCTTGTGTACCTTTTGACAGATCCACACTGAAGAAATACGGAGATTTCTTTCAGTAGTTTCATAAAGTTTCCCTAGAAAACTTTTCATATATCAGGAGGAGAACTTTGGAGGTAGTTTTGGTGGAGAGAGATGCAGAACATTTCTAATTTGAATAAGATTAAATCTATTTTCAAGGAAAACTTTTTGACTTTGGTATTGAATTCTGCTGCGTGCGTGGCCCTCATTTTGTGGTATTTAGAGCAGAGCAAATTTCAGACTGCAGGTTCCTGAAGTCCGAATGATCTTCGAGTTTTGTTTGTTTTCCAAAAATATATTTATTTGTCTGTGCCAGGTCTTAGTTTTAACATGAGAACAATTAGCTGTGGCACGGGGGATCTAGTTCCCTGACCAGGAATTGAACCCAGGCACCCTGCACTGGGAGCACGGGGTCTTCAGCCACTGGACCGCCAGGTAAGTCTCTCGAGCTCTTTTTTGTAACCACATCAGTAATATGCAGGTCAAATGGCTGTGTTGAACCTCATTTACAAGCACACAAGACGGTAGCAATAGCCTGGGAGCAGTGACAGTG
>NW_011494695.1:855686-858935 GCF_000754665.1 Bison bison bison | reverse complement strand
TGACAGTGTAGCTTGGTGAACAGATTATAATAGTTTTTCATCTTCAGCTGGGTTATTTGCTCATTTTCATCACTGAAGTCATTTCAGGCACGTGTTGTGCTCTACTCCAGCTGCCATAATGAAATGTCATAGACTGAGTGGCTCAAACATCAGAAATTTATTTTCTCACAGTTCTGGAGGATAGATGTCCAAGATTGAGGTTCCAGCGAATTCATTTTCTGGTGAGAGCTCTCTTCCTGGCTTGCAGCCAGCCACCTCTCCCTGTGTCCTCGAGTGGCCTTCCCTCAGTGCATGCGCAGATAAAGGATGAAAGGACAAGCTCTCTGGGGTCTCTTCTTACAAGGGCCCGGCCCTCGTGACCTTTATTTAAACTTAGCCTAGAAGCCGCATCTCCACAGAGTCACAGTGGGGGGTGGACTTCAATATATGAATTTGGGGTGGAGGGGGGGCACATTCAGTCCATAACAGGGCACCCTATACCTTACAAATTAATCTCCCTCTAATGAATTTTAAGTCTCAGCTTTCAGCACTCAGGGTCTGTGGGCTGGTCAGCAGAACTTGGGCCTGTGTGCTCGCTCAGTCGTGTCTGACTCTGCAGCTCCATGGTCTGCAGCCCACCAGGGTCCTCTGTCCATGGGATTCTCCAGGCAAGAATACCAGAGTGGGTTGCCATTTCCTCCTCCAGGGGATCTTCTTGACCCAGGGATCGAATCTCTTGTTTCTCTCCTGCACTGGCAGACGGAATCTTTACCACTAGCTCCAGAACACCCAGGATCAAATCCTGCCCCCAGCTCTCCCCCCAAATAATGGACAAGGCAGGTTCCTGAGCATCCTTGCCTCTGAGATCCTGGGATCTAGCTTCTGTTCATAAATAAAAATCACAAACAATCCTGATGTACAATAAAATCCTGTGACCCACATATTAAAATCAGTCCTAGCATAAAAACGCTAAGGGCTGAAAAAACACATCCACCCCTCAGGCCTCCATTGCTGAGCCTGGGAGCAGCCTGACTTCCCACCCTCAGTGCTTATTCTTACAGCTATGACTTCTGGAATGAGGTCCCTTCACCTCTGAATTTCCCTCCTCCTCCCTTCCAAACACCCTCTATCGTGTTCATTAATAAAGTGTCTTGGGCCAGTGTCCCATCCTTGCTCTCAACCAGGCTGGACAAATAAACCCCTTTCACCTGGTTTCTCAAGAAGGCACTGGGCACTTACTCTCCAGGTGAGAAGCATGCTGGGCCCAGCCCCTTCTTCCTGTCTATGGGGTTCCCATCTCCTTGGTTCCTACTGTTTTCTAAATTCGAATCTGCCTGATCCCTCCTAGAGAAACAAGTGCCCCTGGCGCACAGTGAGTTCACTGACGAATTTCTCTTGCAGTGAGTAAGCACATGTGTCTTTGGCTATGGAACAGCTCATGTAGGTGGAAAGTGATCTAGGAGAAGGATATATTAGACAGGACTCTTGGTTACAGTGTTAGAAGCATAATTCAAACAAAAAAAATTGGCTCAAGAACCGAGGTGGCCATTGCCACAGGGGTGATTGGATCTAGCGACTCAGACTCAGGTCCCTCCAATTCATTTCCATTTGTGATGGCCTCACTCTGGGCCAGTCCGTGTGCTGGGGGATATGGCCACTGGCTCTGGGATAACAGTTAATAGTTTGTTATCTTAGATCCCAGTGTCCCCTAGGCTAAAAATATTGGGAGTTTCCTAGTCACCTAAATGAAGCACCTTATTTTGGGCACAGCTGGCCTTTCAGGGTTGAGTTAGGACAGTGTGGCGGAGCCATGAGAGCTGCTTCTGAAAAACAGGAACCCAAGCTCCATGGGCTGCCTTCTTCGGAAGCTGTTAAATGTCCTGACCACAAACAGAATTTAACATCCAAGTCGTTTTTGTTCACCTGTACAAAGACTATAATTATAGTCAATATTTAACAGTTTTAATAATTTGAATCCTCAAAACTGAGGTCTACATTTTAAATACAGATTTATTGAGTGGAACTTGTAGTTTTATTACATGATATAATAAAATGAGTTATTGGTATGATCCTGAAATTAATACTCTAATTTGGTTCGTCATCTGATTGGCATCAGGGCTTATGAGTATCTGCTACTGTGGTTCTTCTACAGGATGCTGATAACGTGCCGTGAATATGGGGGGGTCTAGGGTCAGTGTAGTTGGGAACCACTGGGTTACACGGGCCTTATTACTGCAGAGCTGACACAGGACACAATGGCCATGTGCGCTGCGAGTCGTTCATTTGAGGGGAGAGGGGGCAACAGACAACATGGAAGCCTATCTGCCCGCAGAACTGCTTTCTGCAGAGCATCGCACAGCTCCACGTTCCACGGGTCACACTTGAGCCAACACTGACCTGCTGGCTTGCTTGTTTTTAAATTCAAATAATAATCTCAGTTTTAAGGGTGGGAATCAGTTTACTGGCCTTGTGACACAATCAGGCATTCAGGGGGAAATATCACAAGGTCAGCACTGGTGGGGACCACACTTAACAAAAGAGCGGTTGTATCAGATTATATCAGAAACACCTGAGGAACTTCAAAATCTACCACCCTGCCAGGATGTTCTAAGGGGGTTAGGCATGTGCCCAAGAAAAAGACTCCCAGTTGGTTCTGAAACGTAGCCTCTGATCTAGAAATCCAGTGACCATTTGGGCATCAGTCAAGAGTATGCAATTCTTAAATCCTTACTACTGTTTTCTTTCCTTCAACAAGTCTTGACCAAATGCCTACTCTGTTCCATGCTCTATACCTGCAAGGGCTTGACTTCAGGCTAACGTGAAACAAGGAAATTCTCAGTTTTTCTTGTTTCAGCTTTCGTCCGCGTTCTTCAGTTGGCTGTCGAGAAGGAAGGGCTACTCACCTTCATCCAAACTGAATTATTTAGATTTCCAGCAGATCTTCCAGCACTGAAAATCTGCTCTGTGTGTGTGTGTGCGCGCGCGCGCTCCGTTAACCCTTGGAACTTCGTAAGTGATAACAGCAACAAAGGTGTCTTGGTTATGTTAATGACTGACCTTTGGACCACACCTAAGGGAGGGTGGGCGTCCCTGGTGGCTCAGAATCTGCCTGCAGCTCAGGAGACCTAGGCTGGCAAGATCCCCTGGAGAAGGGAATGGCATCCCACTCTAGTATTCTTGCCTGGAGAATCCCATGGATGGAGGGACCTGGTAGGCTACAGTTCATGGGGTCGCAGAGAGTCAGACACGACTGAGCAACTAACACTTAAG
>NW_011494695.1:842520-855586 GCF_000754665.1 Bison bison bison | reverse complement strand
AGAGGGTTAGAACTTTCAGTCTCATCCCTTGCCCTCAGGGGCTGAGAGGGGCTGGAAGTTAAACAAGTTACCAATGGCCAATGACTTAATCAATCATGCTTCCCAAATGAAGCCTTCAGCAAACCCAAAGAACAGGGTTCAAAGAGCTTCCAGGTGTATGAACACGGAGAGATTCAGAGAAGACATGGAAATTCTGAACCCTTTCTGCATAATTACCCTATGCATCTCTTTCACCTGGCTGTTCCTGAGTGTCTAGCTGTATCCGACTGACTATGCCAACTGTCTCGCTGTATCTCACTGTTCACTGATCCCAGGGAGGACAAGGCATGGGCAAGGAAGCTGGAAGAAGATGTGAGGAGCCGTAGAACTGTGAACATGCAGGCTAAGTCGCTTCAATCATGTCTGACTCTTTGAGACCCTATGGACTGTAGCCTGCCAGGTTCCTCTGTCCATGGGGTTTTCCAGCAAGAACACTGGAGTGGGTTGCCATTTCCTCCTCCAAGGGCTCTTCCCAATCCAGGGATCAAACCCAGGTGTCCTGCATTGCAGGTGGGTTCTTTACCACGGAGCCACCTGGGAAGGAACGGCAGACTTTCTTTACTCACTGTGGGAAGGCAGACATGCTTTACTCTCTAATGACTGCCATAGGAGCAACAACTACGCAACCCAACTCAATACAACTCTTACTCCCCTTAAAGAGCTTTTCAGGTGGGGCTTATATAGCTTTACAGAACAAAAAGTGGCCCGAGGCCACGCGAGTACATCATGGCATGCATGCGCAGTTCTGTAAGTGACCTCAGCTGTTACATAACCATGCAAAGGCATTATTTACAAAATGTGGGGTGACAGCAAAAGGTCATGGGGCAAGAGAGCCTGACCACTGCCATCTTGGCTAATTTGTAGAAACAATCCCTACACTGAGTTATTTCCTCTTACAGTAAACCAATAATCTGAGTCCTATGAGTCTAGCAAGTTAATTAAGCCCACAGAGGAGGTTGCTGTAACTTTCATCCGTATTCAATTGGTCAGTTCAGTTCAGTTCAGTAACTCAGTCGTGTCTGACTCTTTATGACCCCATGAATTGCAGCAAGCCAGGCCTCCCTGTCCATCACCAACTCCCGGAGTTCACTCAGACTCACATCCATCGAGTCAGTGATGCCATCCAGCCATCTCATCCTCTGTCGTCCCCTTCTCCTCCTGCCCCCAATCCCTCCCAGCATCAGTCTTTTCCAATGAGTCAACTCTTCGTATAAGGTGGCCAAAGTATTGGAGTTTCAGCTTTAGCATCAGTCCTTCCAATGAACACCCAGCACTGATCTCCTTTAGGATGGACTGGTTGGATCTCCTTGCAGTCCAAGGGACTCTCAAGAGTCTTCTCCAGCACCACAGTTCAAAAGCATCAATTGTTTAGTGTTCAGCTTTCTTTATAGTCCAACCCTCACATCCATACATGACTACTGGAAAAACCAGAGCTTTGACTAGATGGACCTTTGTTGGCAACTGGTCAGAAGCACAGGTAATGACACTTTGTAGGGAGGAGGCGGGCAGTCTTGTAGGACTGAGCCCTTAACCTGTAAGGCCTCTGATGCCATCTCCAGGCAGAGAATGTCAGAACTGAGTTGAGTGGTAAGACACCCCGTTGATAAATTGCTTGGTGGTGTGGGGAAAAAGCCCACATTAAAACCGGTGATCAGAACCTTAATATTCTTATAAAATACAAATGGAAAATGAATAAAAGTCAGCAAGTAAGTCGGCTTAAATAACTCATTTTTAGTATGTCTTACTAAGAATACTTCTAAGAGTAACCATGATCAAGCTACTATGTATAATCAAGGACTTCTCATATGTTATTTCAGTTAAAAACTCTCCATTAATCCTTACAGGTATGCATTATCCTTGTTTTGCAGATGAAGAAAATTAAGCCAAGGAGTAGTTAGGTAAATAGCAAGTTCTCTGACTCTGCCTGCAAAACCAATCATCAGATCAAAACCAGGATGAGGTGGTTGTAGTGCGTCAACCCACTGATCTCCAGGATTGATCTGGGTACTCTGAGTGGTCTCTTGGACACCAAATAGCCTTCAGATATAAATAGGTGCTATTTGAAAAGTTATGTGATCCCTTATATTGAGCATATTAACATTTTATGATGTTTGCAAGTTTGTTTAAGCCATTGACGATCCTAGCGGATTACAAACAGCTCATGTGTTTTAGGAATTTGCTTAAATTACTACAGAGCCTACCCTGAGCTGAACATACAATACCTTGGCCTGGGTGGAGACAGCAAAACTCAGGTGTCTCTGTGTCTGGAACACACCAAACTAAACTCTGGAGCATCAGCAAACCCTGTTAAACGGCACAGGATACCTTTGCATGCGTTCTAATTTTTTAAAAAGAATGGACAGCCAAATTAAACTGCCCCTTCAGTATCATCCAAGGGACCTACTTGAGAACACAGTCCAAATGTTGACCATCAACTATTACTGGAAAATGGCTTGAGATGACCAATCGGAGGGAACAATGGCACAGATTAAGAAAAAAATTAATTGGGCAAGATGTACAATAAACTAAAACAACAGAAATCAACTTTGCAAGGATTACTGTATCATTTTCATGTCCCCATTACTAAGAGTTGTCCACCACTGAGAACATACTGTTTAGCACACGGAACTCTACTCAGTACTCTGTGGTGACCTAAATGGGAAGGAAATCTAAACGAGGGGCTATGTGTATATGTAAAACTGATTCACTTTGCTCTACAGCAAAAACGAACACTTCAGAGCAACTATGTTCCAATAAAAATTAATTTAAAAATTTTAAAACGAAGAAAAAGAACTAAACTTTAAAGGAGAAAGGTCCAAGAGCCAACAAAGAAAAAAAAAGTCCATTGCTGAATTTTAATAATAGATGCCACATGTTGCCACACAGAGAATACAAGTATATGTGACTCTTGCGCCTATGGGTATGTATATACATTGAACCTTTGGAATTACTAACGTGGGGGACCAGAAAAAGAAGCCAATAGAAAAGACTGGGGAAGAGTTAGAAGAGCAAGTGGCCAAGACAGAGTTCCAAGAAAGAAGTATCTAACGGCAAAAACAGAAAAAGATCAGACGGACTCATAAGTGCCCAATGGATGTGACAACCAGAGTCACTGATGACCTTGACAAAAATAATTTCAATAGATCGTTAAGGGCAAAAGTCGGTTTCAGTGGGTCAGTCAGTTCAGTCGCTCAGTTGTGTCTGAGTTGTTTCGACCTCATGGACTGCAACACGCCAGGCCTCCCTGTCCATCACCAATTCCCAGAGTTTACTCAAACTCATGTCCATGGAGTCGGTGATGCCATCCAACCATCTCATCCTCTGCCGTCCCCTTCTCCTCCCGCCTTCAATCTTTCCCAGCATCAGGGTCTTTTTCAGTGAGTCAGTTCTTTGCATCACGTGGCCACAGTATTGGAGTTTCAGCTTCAGCATAGTGGGTTAAGGAAAAGGAAGTATGGAAAAGGTTTCAACATTCCATTCACTCATTCATTGATCCCAGTGTGTCTGAGTGGCTATGGGTACACTGGGTTCTGAAAGGAAGGATGGCAACAAGTTAAGGCTTATTCATTTTTCCCAAGCTCTCCCAGCCAACAAAGAATCGAGTGCTCTAATCCACTCACTTGTGCTTGACAGACATGATGTAGCATCAGTACAAACTGCTGAAAACGAATAGAAGTTGAGTGATACATACTCCGTATGATACAAGCCATAGGAAAAATAACTTGACCGTAGTACAAAGAGACCCATGATTTACACGCAGGTTTAACTTCTTCATTCAAGGCCATCCACTCCCTGCAGATTGAGGTCCTGAGCGCAAGGGGACATTTCTGCAGCATCAAATGGGATCTTCTCAAAATTAAAGTCCTTCCACTTTGCATACAGTGTCTGAGCTCCAGTCGCAACATCTTCCACCACAAAACTTTCGATCTTTATAACTGGAATCTCGAATGTCTTGTACTTCACGTGAATTCCCCAGTCATGGAGGCAATCCTTCCTGGCACAGAAGATCTTAGCTTTCTTGTCAAAACTCCCAAACTTCTTCGGTCTGGGGTGTAACTTAGTCACGAAGCACTCCCTGAAAGCATCTCTAACCACAGTGAAATGGCATTCCTACAGATAAAGGGATCAAATAGCACCCAAAACAGAATGTTAGAACCAGAATGTAACTGTGACTTAAAAAATAAAATTCCACAATAATCTGAGATGACAAGGAGGCGGGATCCCACTTCTTTTACAGATGGAGTAGGAAGGAAATGTGAATTCACCTCAAGACTAGAGTACAATCCATGCAGTCTGACTCCCAGCCACACAGGTGGAGGTGAGGGTGGGCGTGGAGGTACCAGTGAGTTGATGGGGGACACCTCATGCTGAGGAGGACTAAAAAGTTTCCAGGCAACCTGGCTCCTGAAAACAGACTGTCATTGTTGTAGTTGCTAAATCACATCTGACTCTGCAACCCCATGGACTGTAGCCCGCCAGGCTCCTCTCTCCATGGGATTCTCCAGGCAAAACTACTAGAGTGGGTTGCCATTCCCTTCTCCAGGGGATCTTACTGACCCAGGGATCGAACCTGAGTCTCCTGCATTGGCAGGTGGACTCTTTACCACTGAGCCATCAGGGAAACCCCTGAAAATAGATACTCATTAATTCAGAGACAAAGGGGTATTTGCTGAAGATCTGGGAAGCCCAAGTTCACCAGTGGCCCTGACAGGAAGAATCCCAAGGATACAGAGAACAACAAAGGGTCAGTGTGTATCTGAAGAGTCTCAGGGACTAAGCTGTCCACTGGCCCCGCCCACAACATTAGAATAAACACAAATAAAGCTCACAGTGCACAGAACAAATACAGATCCTACAAACCCGGCCCTCAGGAAAACAGAGTCTAAAAGGGCTATTTCAAGAGAAAATCACCCAAATTGGAGCTGAAAGGACCTTCTACAGCTAAAGAAAAAGACTCAGGAAGGTATGGGAACTTGCTAGTATTAGCCCTAACTGTGTTTCTTGCTCCAGTGTTATACTGACTAGAGACTTCAGCTTTCTGAAGACTAAACAGAAGACTAAACGATGATTCTTTTCTCTTTCTACTATTTTGTTTTCTTTAAAAATTTTTTTAACTGGAGTACAGTTGTTATACAGTGTTGTTTGAGTTTCTGCTGTACAACAAAGTGAATCAGCCACAAGTACACACGTGTCCCCTCCCTCTTGAGCCTTCCTCCCACACCTATTACACCTGTTACATGTAACAGCTAACGTAATGTAACAACTCATCATGTGAACCAGCCCAGGCCCTCTACTGTCCCCAGTCAGCAGCAATAGAGTTACGTCCAATTTTTGTCTTTGGAGATTCTTCTAATCCTTTATCTACAAGTTTTAAGAAAAAAAAAAATAGAAAGCTAAGCTGCAGATGTGGTTAAAATCAGGAGATTTTGCTTCCATTGTAAAAGCGATCCATATCCCCAAAAGAAAGTTTAGAAAACGTAAAATTGGTGTGGGAGGAAGGCTCAGGAGGGAGGGGACACGTGTGTAGTTGTGGCTGATTCACGTTGTACAGCAGAAACTCAAACAACACTGTGTAACAACTGTACTGCAATTAAAAAAATTTTTTTAAAGAAAACATAAAATAGTAGAAAGAGAAAAGAATCATGGTGTCTCACTGCAAAATGTGAGTATGTTTTAGTATACTTCTGCTAGCCTTTTTTGGTACAAACGTAAGTGTTTTTATTGGTGGTGGTGATGGTGGTATTGTTGCTATTATTTCATACTGCTCTGATCATAGCATATTTAATACATATTTAATACATATTTAATACATATCCTGGGTTTTTTTCCACTTTGCCATTAATTTGTAAAAAGTTTTTCCTTATACTACATAAGCTTCCTAATAATTTTGTTTAACAAATTTTATTTTGGAGTAACTGCAGATTTACAGAAAACTTGGCAAGATTGTCCTGTGTACCCTTCACCTAGCTTCCCTAATAAGCACTTCCATCTTACATATCATAGCATATTTGTCAGAACTAAGAAATTAATATCGGCACATTACTATTTACTAAGCTATAAATGTTACTACTTTTTCTAATAATACCTTTATCTGTTTTAGGATCTAATCCAGAATACCACATTGCATATAGCATAACGATTATTTGTAATGGCTATACAATATTTAGTTAAGCAGCAGCTTTTAAAGTACTCCTTTATTGTTGAATATTTAGGGTTTCTTTTACATGTTTTAGCCTTTTAAAAATACGTGGACCTTGGCCAGGATAATAAAAGAAAAAAGAGTATTCTTACTATAATTCTCTCGCAGATAGACAAGCTTTAATGAGTGCTAAAAAAGGACCCAGTGCTCTTTGTGAAAAAGGTTGCTTACCTCCACCACTCTTATATCAGCTGTGTAACATGCAAAGGTTTTGCACTTTCCACAGAGCAGCTTTTTATTTTTCTTATCAACAACAGGTTTTACTTTTCCTTGACTATCCCTGATTAATTTTTCTTGAATCTGTATCTGGCGAATCTAAGTGCAAAAAAGCAGACCAAAAAACCATCAAATGTGTACTCTGGGTATAATTAAGATACACACACACACACACGTACATAATAATTTATTCCTATACAACTTCTATGAACATACAGGACCTGGTTTTGTTTATAAAAATCCCACAGATAATTTTGATTCTCCTAATTCTTTGTTAGTGTTTAACTGTGGCCTCTCCAATTAGTCTTTCCAATATCTTCATCAAAGATCCATAAAAGCATGAAAGATGTCCATAAAATAGTCATGTGAACCATGCTTTCTACATTAGTAGTTGGTAAAACTTTTAAAATCCTTATGATATGCATTGACTGTTTTAGGAATAAAATACCCACTCCCAAGGTATAAACCCATTGAATAGAACAGCAGGCAGAAGAGTCCCCCACCACCTAAAATCTTTTTTCTCTCTTCCCTTCTAAACCACAAAGAATATTGTTGAATTACATTAAAGTTAAATGTCTAAATAGGATGACTACATTCTACCTCAAAATTTAGGCCTTGGCTAAGTACAACTAAGAACGCTGAAACATTATATATAAAATAAACATAAGATTCTGAAGGACGAAGAGAAGGCAGACCAGCTAGGAACCATGGGGCCCTAGAAACCACATGGGAGTGAGATCCCTGGGGTCTGTCTTTCTTTGCCTTGTGTATCCTAGACATGGGGCCGAAGAAGCTGGCAACCAGAAATGCCTCTCGGCACACACGGAAAGTCTCAACAAAAGCCTGTCTCTCTAGCCAAAGGATGAAGACAGGGGCAACTAGCAAGACAGAAAACTTTTAGACAATAGCTGTTCCACAGGGAGAAGTCAACAACAATGACAAAAAAAAAAAAAACAAGAACCAAGAACCCTGAATCTAGTGGGGAGGAACCTAGAATTCCACTTTGGAGGGCTGAGACGAAGCATCTCAACACTCCCCCCTGGTGGTGTCAGAGAAGGCCACACAGGGAGCCAGGATTTTCAGTCCTGCCACATGGTAGCCCCCCTTGATTGTACAATCCATAGAGATCACGCTGGGGGCCAGAACTTGCATCCCCAAGCGGAAGTTACAAAGAGCCTCCCCTTGCTGACATCAACAGCAGCTGAGTAGGAAACCCAGACTTCTGCCCTTACCCGGCAGTTATGAAGCAGGGTCACCTACTTCCCCTGCCAGATCAGTATCAGAAGACGCCAGCTAGCACAGAAGGTTAAGACCCCAAATTTCATCATCTGGTATGGAAACCCCTGGGTTTTGATTTAAAAATCACTCTTTATACCAAAACCCAGAAAGATATCAAATTGAATAGAAAAAAAGAGAGAGAGAGAGAGACAACCAGTTGATGTTAACACTGAGATGACAGAGATTTGAGAATCATCTGACAAAACCTTTAAACTAGCTATAATAAAAATGCTTCAATGGGGGGTCATCATAAACACTCCTGAAACAAACAAATTTAGAGGCTCAATAAAGAAACGGAAGATATAAAGAAGAACAGAATGGAAATTTTAGAACTAAAAGATACAATAACCAAAACAAAAAGTTTAGTGGATGGGCTCAATAGCAGAATGGAGAGGACAAAGGAAAGGATCCGTGAACTGGAAGACAGAACAACAGGAATGACCCAATCTAAACAACAGAAAGTAAATAGAAAAAAATTAATAAATGAGCAGAGCCTCAGGTAACTTTAGGACTATTTTAAAAAGATCTAACAGTTATGACAGGAGAGGGGAAAGAGCAGAGCTTAAAAAGTACTCAGACAAACAATGACTAAACATTTCCCAAATTTTACATAACAGAACCCTGCAGATATAAGATGCTAGACAAATCCAAACAGGATAAATGCAGAGAAACCACACCAAGACACATTATAATGAAACTTCTGAAAACTAAAGGCACAGGGAAACACTTCGGTGTGTGTGTATGGTTTGCCCCTTACCTTCATGTATTTATCCATTTCTGGATTTACATGGTTTTTTTATGTAGTAATTTCACCTTTAAGAGATTTATCCTATGGGAAGTCCAGATCCTTTGATTTATATTGTCTTTTTAAAATTTTTTTCAATTTAAGTGTAGTTGATTTACAATGTTATGTCAATCTCTGCTGTACAGCAAAGTGACTCAATTACACACATATAGACACATTTTTTCCTAGTATGGTTTATCACAGAATATTGAATATGTTCCCTGTGCTATCCAGTACGACCTTGTTGTTTATTCTACTGCTGTTTAAACTATTATATATAATAGTTTACATTTAATTTGCTGATCCCAAGCTTCCCTCCCCGATCCACTCCTCCTTGGCAAACACAAGTCTGTTCTCTAAACACACAGGAAAAAAATCTTGAGAGCAACCAGAAAAAAAAAAAAAAAAATGCACCTTACCTACAAGGGAAAAACAATCTGAATGACACCAGATTTCTCACCAGAGAATGTAGACAGCAGGCAAAAGTGACACGATATTTTTCAAATGCTAAAAGAAAACCCTGTCAATCCAAATGCCTATATACTCCTCAATATATACTTCAGAAATAGAGGAAATCAAGACATTCTCAGGTGAAGCAAAACAAATTATTTTAAGAATCTGTGCACCAGCAGACGTTCCCTTCCCTAAAAGAGCAAAAAGAAGTTCTCCAAAGAGAAGAACATGACAGAAGAATAAAGGAAGAAAGCATGGTGACTACAGAGCAGAGCTGTGTGTGGAAGGGTCTGCTCTGCCCCGCTGGTCTGCGGGGCTGCCTCTTTTTCATCCAGGGTTCCAGGTGGAACCAGACAGCTTAGGTGTAAGCCCTGCTCCTACCACTGAGCAGCTGTGTCATTCTGGGCAAGTGCCTCAAATATAAAATGGGAATAGTCATAGCATTTACGTCCTAGGTTGTTGGGAGGTAACATGAGTTAATAATTGATCAGGACTGCCTGGCATAGCTTTAATGCTCCTTGGTATTCGTCTTGGTCTGTTAGGCTAGTCTTTTGTCGAGAACCATGAAAATGTTAATGATGGTGACTTGTACTTCAGTACTGGGTAGGGCAATACCTGTTCATGAGTTATTTTTTCAGAAATGTCATCGCCATTTTCATTTATGTATGTGTCTATATAAACTCTGGAGCCATTTTACAAAGCTAAAATATCATTTATATTTTGATTATGGGCTATGATAAGTGTACAACTGAATTTGCAGTAAATGCACATCTTTAAAATATCCAGTCATTCCATTCAAGAAAATGGTGTTTCTTTTCTTTCTTTTTCAAAAGTTTTTTACTTGGCTGTGCTGGGTCTTAGTTGTAGCATGTGGGATCTAGTTCCCTGACCAAGGATTGAACGTGGGCTCCCTGCATTGGGAGCTCAGAGTCTTAGCCACTGGACCATCAGGGTAGTCCCAGGGTTTCTTTTCTCTTAATTTACCTTCTATTGCTCAGTAAAATTTTTTTAGCTGTCCTTATTTATGCTTCAAACATTTCTGCTTAGGCCAACAGATGCAGAGCTTAGACAGATGGACTCTGCCAGCTCTACCGCGACCTAGCTGTGTGATCTACTGACAATGAAAATTTTCATGCCTCAGTTTCCCTCCCAGAGCGTGACTTCATGAGAGGCTTGACCACATGGATCACTGTGAGACCCGTTGATAAAAATAAGCATTTGCAGGGCTTGGTGGAGAGCCCATATTCTGCATGGATGAGACAGTTATTGTCACTGTGAGCAGAAATGTCCCAGCCCTGTATACCTTGTACTGGTTACTGATCACCCTTTGAGAAGTCATTGATCTCTAAAGCACTTCAAATTCAAATAAAACTTGATTTATATTAAAAAAAAAATTTAGGCCTGGAATATAGGTCAGGAAAGCAATCAAAATATGATTTTCTCTCCCCCGATTCCCCACTCTACTCCATCCCACCTATAATTATCTTCCTTGTTTCTGTAAGCATAAAGGAAGCTTAATGTGCCCTATTTCCAATTCACATTTTCACTGCTGTAAAACTGCTGCATGATGTGTGCATTTACCTCGTTATTTCCTCTGGGTAAATTTCTAGAAATGAAATTCCTGGGTTACATTTTCCTATGAGGAATTTTAATTTCTCAGACATGGTTCTGATCATTACTTAAGGCAGGCTCAGGGTAGGGGGAATGTGACGGGAAAAAAGGTAAAAATATAAACTTGCCCTTTGGGCATCCAATTAAAAAAAATCACCTACATCTAATGATGTTCAATCATACACTAAAATGCAATTAAATAGTTCAGTTCAGTAGCTCAGTTGTGTCCGACTCTTTGCAACCCCATGGACTGCAGCACACCAGGCTTCCCTGTCCATCACCAACTCCTGGAGCTTGCTCAAACTCATGTCCATCGCATCAGTGATGCCATCCAACCATCTCATCCTCTGTCATCCCCTTCTTCTCCTGCCTTCAATCTTTCCAGGCATCAGTGTCTTTTCCAATGAGTCGGTTCTACACATCAGGTGGCCAAAGTACTGGTGTTTCAGCTTCAGCATCAGTCCTTCCAATGAATATTCAGGACTGATTTCCTCTAGGATGGACTGGTTGGATCTCCTTGCAGACCAAGGGACTTTCAAGAGTCTTCTCCAACACCACACTTTAAAAAGCATCAATTTTTTGGTGTTCAGCTTTCTTTATAGTCCAACTCTCACATCCATACATGACCACTGGAAAAACCATAGCTTTGACTAGACAGACCTTTGTTGGTAAAGTAATGTCTCTGTTTTTTAATATGCTGTCTAGGTTGGTCATAGCTTTTCTTCCAAGGAGCAAGCGTCTTTTAATTTCATGGCTGCAGTCACAATCTGCAGTGATTTTGGAGCCCAAAAAAATAAAGTCTCTCACTGCATTATAATAACCTCAAATATTTCCTCAGCCCCCCAAAATAAAGTCAGTCACTGTTTCCACTGTTTCCCCATCTATTTCCCATGAAGTGATGGGACCAGATGCCATGGTCTTCATTTTCTGAATGTTGAGCTTTAAGCCAACTTTTTCACTCTCCTCTTTCACTTTCATCAAGAGGCTTTTTAGTTCTTCTTCACTTTCTGCCATAAGGGTGGTGTCATCTGCATATCTGAGGTTATTGATATTTCTCCCAGCAATCTTGATTCCAGCTTGTGCTTCCTCCAGCCCAGCATTTCTCATGATGTACTCTGCATATAAGTTAAATAAGCAGGGTGACAATATATAGCCTTCATGTACTCCTTTTCGTATTTGGAACCAGTCTGTTGTTCCATGTCCAGTTCTAACTGTTGCTTCCTGACCTGTATATAGGTTTCTCAAGAGTCAGGTCAGGTGGTCTGGTATTCCCATCTCTTTCAGAATTTTCCACAGTTTATTGTGATCCACACAGTCAAAGGCTTTGGCATAGTCAATAAAGCAGAAATCAATGTTTTTCTGGAACTCTTGCTTTTTTGATGATCCAGTGGATGTTGGCAATTTATCTCTGGTTCCTCTGCCTTTTCTAAAACCAGCTTGAACATCTGGAAGTTCACGGTTCACGTATTGCTGAAGCCTGGCTTGGAGAATTTTGAGCATTACTTTATTAGCGAGTGAGATGAGTACAATTGTGGGGTAGTTTGAGCATTCTTTGGCATTGCCTTTCTTAGGGATTGGAATGAAAACTGACCTTTTCCAGTCCTGTGGCCACTGCTGAGTTTTCCAAATTTGCTGACATATTGAGTGCAGCACTTTCACAGCATCATCTTTGAGGATTTGAAATAGCTCAAGTGGAATTCCATCACCTCCACTAGCTTTGTTTGTAGTGATGCTTCCTAAGGCCCACTTGATATCACATTCCAGGAAGTCTGGCTCTAGGTGAGTGATCACACCATTGTAATTAACTGGGTCGTGAAGATCTTTTTTGTACAGTTCTTCTGTGTATTCTTGCCACCTGTTCTTAATATCTTCTGCTTCTGTTAGGTCCATACCATTTCTTTCCTTTATTGAACCCATCTTTGCATGAAATGTTCCCTTGGTATCTCTAATTTTCTTGAAGAGATCTCTAGTCTTTCCCTTTTCAAAACACCACAGACAGGGGGCTCACTCCAAGAACCATAAATCCTTTGACTTTTAAGAGAATGAGGTTTCCCCTACCTTGGTACACTTCTCCTAAGCCTCTGCCCTTGACAACAAAGCCTGCCTCTTTCAACATGGCAGTGTGCACTGGTCACCACAGCAGGACAGAGATGAGACCAAGACTCTGAGCTCCTGACTGCCACAGCTTTACCAGCTAGCAGCGACTTCTGGCCACCCTAGAGCTGGGTCCTTGCTCACTCTTTACCACCTCTGCCCATTTTCAATCGATGCATGTTAGGGGAATTCCCCAGTGCTATTAAATAGCCTAATTCAACAGATATTTAACAATAGTCTATTTTCTCCTCACTGCACTCTATGGCCTGCCTGATGCGTTGGCTACAAAAGAACATATGGCTGAGCACCTTCGCTATTCACCTGAAACCACCACAATATTGTTAATCGGCTATACCCCAATACAAAATAGAAAGTTTAAAAAAAAAAGTTTT
>NW_011494695.1:840819-842420 GCF_000754665.1 Bison bison bison | reverse complement strand
TAAGCCCATGCTCCGCAATAAAAGCAGCCACAGCAATGAGAAGCCTGCTCACCTCAACTAGAGAGTAGCCCCACTCACTGCAGCTCGAGAAAAGTCCTGGCAGCAACAAAGACTCAGCACAGCCAAAAATAATATAAATCAATCAATAAAATTATTAAAAAATAATAATAATGCCTATATGTTTGTTCCAGCCTCTGTCTTCCTCAACAGGCTTTTACTCTATCGCTTTTGCCACACGTGACTGCAAGCACACCGTTAACTAGTGGAGGAGATAAAAAATAGTATGCCAAAGCTAAAAAGGTTTTAAAGCCTTTAATCAGCATCGTCCCTATATTCTACAAAATGGAGAAGTGGCTCAGTGAAAAAACCCTATCCTAAGTAAAATTAAGGGGGGAAATTAAGAGGAACTAAAGAATTTCCCTGCAATTCTCAATGAAAATGTAGATGAAGTGTTTTCAAATATCTTGTTCTCCTAACTTTAGGGAGAAATGTTTTTTAAAATGAGTCAACACTGACATAATATCGTAATTTTTTCCTAAAGTAAGCATTAGTTTGCTTTCAATAGTTCATTCCTTCTCAGTACTTTTTTGAGCATACAGATTATGACTTTTCAAAATTATGAACCCTATGGAATTAGTCTACTGAATTGTAAGACTCATCTTCATGAAGTTAAAGTAGGCCTCTCACCCTTGTCCTGTAACAACTCCCGTTTTAAGCATTTACTTTAAACCAGGCACTGTAGGAAGCAATGCATACATCTCACTTTATCTCCAAAACCAACCTGTGAGTTCTACAAATAAGAATGATAATTTCAAAGAGGAACTACCTGAAGTCACACGTTCTGTAAGTGGCAGAGTGGAGACTGGAACCACTGATTCTAACGTTAAAGCTCTTCCCCAGGCCTGCAGAGTCCAGTGTTTCCACAGAGTCTGAGATGAAGTCTCTGCAAACAGTCTGGAGAAAGTATGGGTGTCTGTGTGTGGGGGTATCTGTGTGTGTGTCTCTTTCCCTAATCTGCTTCCATGCTGTCATAAAGAAGATTAAAGTCAAACTAAGGTCACGACTGAGAGGCTGGACTGAGCCAGCATGCTACTTCAAGGTCCACTGTATCATCCATATGTGTAAACAGGCCTTCCAATACTGGGCACAGCTCCAGGCGCAGTGCACCAGGACCTTCTCCCTGAGGACTCCAGATGTTAGAAAGTGATGTGAAGAAAAGACTAAGAGCTATGTCTTGCAGTGTTAGGGTGTTGTCCTCAAAATGAACTGTCCGTGTAGGAGCTATTCTAGCTGTTTCCCTTTTATATCTAAAAGCATAGCTTCAAGCATTGGCGCTAATGAAATGTATTTTAGCTCACTGAGAAGTAAAGCAGAACGAACCTGATATTCACTGTGGGGTGAATTCCTGGCGGTCCAGTGGTTCAGAACCCACCTTCCAATGGAGGGGACGAGAGTTAGATCCCTGGTTGAGAAACCAAGATCCCCCATACTGTGGGGCAACTAGTCTGGCACAACTTCTAAGCCTGTGCACCACAGCTAGAGAGAAGCCTGCACTCTGCAATGAAGATCCTACGTGTTGCGACTAAACCCAATGCAGACAA
>NW_011494695.1:836276-840719 GCF_000754665.1 Bison bison bison | reverse complement strand
ACAAATACTTAAAAAAATAAAAATATAACCTAAGAAACAGAGCAAAATGGTAACAGGTACCAACCATGCTCAAGGTCCCTGTTCATGGCTTACAGTTAGATTCTGAAGGAGTAACACGGATGCAAAGACTTACCTTTTCCTTAAATACTGCTTCATTCCATCCCTGCAGCCTTGAAATGGACTCATTCATCATTTTTTCTTGGCAGATGTTCAGTTTTTCTTTTTCGATTACATCAGCATTACTAGTCAGAAGGAAGCACTTGCTCCCTCTTGCTCTTCCTCTGCCTGTTAGAAAATAAACATTTTACGGTGTCTTTGATGTAAAACTCTGACAAATCTGAGAATGTGAACGAAGCAGGGCTATTCCTAAAATTCAACTTTGGTTCACTGAATCCCACTTTCTGGAAAAGCCGAGCTGGTAGGGTGTGGAGTCAAACGCAGGTGTGCAGCTGCACATTAAACATTCAGACAAACAAGGAGCCCACTTTAGGCTGCTTGCTCAGGGTCTCCCTGGTGCAGTGTGATGGGACAGACACATTCTTAGAGACACTGCTTAAAAACAACCCAGCAAGCACCTCCCGGATGACACTGTGACGGCCCCAAAGATGAATGATAAACAGATGGGGAAATGGGGAAATAAGAGATGTTCACAGGACTTCACTGGTGGTCCAGTGGATGGGAATCTACCTGCCAATGCAGGGGAAACAAGTTAAAGTCCTGGTCCAGGAAGATGCCACATGCCACGGGGCAACTAAGCTTGTGTACCACAACTACGCGCCCACGTGCTCTGAAGTCTGCACACCCTAGAGCCTGTGCTCTGCAATAACACAACCCACCATAACGAGAAGCCCGCATACCACAACTGGAGCAAAGCCCGAGCAAAAAGCAAGGAAAACCCAGCACAGCCAAAAATAAATAAATAAAACTTTTAAAAAAGAGACATGTTCACAACCACCAGAATATAGGTGGAAAATGAGAAGTGGTATAAGAAAGATGGATAAAAGGGCCATGGGCATTCAAATTAGAGATGATTGCCAGCTGGGAGACTGAGGAAGCGGTGATGTGGAAGCAGGGGAAGAGAAACAAAGAGCAGCAGCAGCAATACATGAGCAAGTCCTTCAAACAGGAAAAAGGATGAAGCCAGGGAGGCTGAAGTGGATAATGCACAAAGTGGAAGAATGGGAAATAAGGTTGGAAACATAAGAGGGTGCCGGATTTTGAAAATGCTTTAACATCAAGAAGATTTGGGAACCATGGGAGTTTCTATACAGGGAGGTGACATGCTCAGAGCTGTTTTTCAGGAAAAATAATGTGGCAGCTGTAGTTATGGAAATTAAGAAAAAATAAGAAAGACTAGTTAGGAGGCTGCCTAGTTCCAGTGGGAGAACTCCTTGCACATCCTTTCTGGCACACAAGGGACCCCCCAGCACCTAAGCACAGCCATGAACGGCTCACATGTGACTGCCGAAGCCTCAAAGCTGGAATTTTCCTTCCATCAACATGTCAGCCAATATTAACCAAGTAAGCAATATTCATTGTGAACAAGAACAAAAACAGACAAAATTGTGGACAAAACTGTAGCCACCCCATCCTGACCAAGTAGGTCACCATAAGGGCCGGTGATAGAAGGGGCCACCATGCCGCCAGTCACAGCAAAGGAGAAGAGCTGGAAGGACAGACACGTTCACAAGTCAGACAAGATGGCAGCCTTTGAGTCCTGGCATCACAGCTCTTCTTACCTCTGGTCTGGATCATTTTGATGACATTGCCCACATACTCATAGAGGATGACCAGATTGCACTGAGCAATGTCAATGCCTTCATCGGCGACCGAGGTAGCAATTAGAATCTTGCTGTCTCTGTTGGTTCGGAATGCATCCAGTGCACACTTCTGTGCTGGGAGCGTCATTCCTGTGTCAGAGGGCATGACATAACTCACCAAGAGGGACCTTTACCCTTGGAAAAACAGCCGTTAATTATGGAAAGCTTACGACACGCCAGGTACTGTGATAAGTGCTTTACATTCATGATCTCACAACACCCCTCGGGGAAGGGCCTATCCCTGTCCTTGCTTTAGAGAAGATAAGGTGGGGGTCTAACATCTTGGACTCTATCACAAGTCTGCCTGACCTCAAATTCCAGCTGCAGCACCTACTAGCTATGTGGTTTCAGTCACGATATCTCAAAACAAATATTAAACTTATTGAAAAAATACCAACAGCTGGACAAATACCATATAATACCACTTATGTGTAGAGTCTAAAGAAAAGGGTACAAATGCATGTATTTACAAAACCGAAGTAGAGTCATGCATGTAGAAAACAAACATGGTTACCAGAGGGTAAGGGGGGAGGGATAAACAGAGACTGGGACTGACATATACACACCATTACATACAAAACAGATAACTAATAAGAACCTGCTCAATACTCTGTAATGGCCTCTGTGGGAAAAGAATCTAAAAAAAAGAGTGGCTGTATGTATATGTGTAACCGATTCACTTAGCTGTATACCTGAAAGTAACGCAACTATTTCCAATAAATCAACTATTTCCAATAAAAATTTTAAAAATATATCAATAGCTAACTGTAACACCTTTGTGCACATACAGGAGTCCTCAGCTAACAAGACCTTTTCACATCTACTTACTCACTGCAACTTCACAAGGCCCTTTTTAGGTTGATATGGCAAATGTTATGATTCCCCTTTATTACAGGTGAAAACCTGGAGGTTTTGGAGGGATGGTAAACTGACAGCTAACTAGCAAAACCAGGCTTGGGATTTAAGTTGAGGACCCTACCACCGTGCAGTTTCCAGCCACTGATACACTGAGAAGAGCAGGAACTTAAGTGGTCTCCACCTCAGAGTTAACAGAATTTATAAAAGTTCCAACTCTGTCCCAGTATATTGGCAGCAAAATCTTGAGATATATTTTGCTGAGGCCAAAACAATTTCTTTTCAACATGATCTACTGAACAATGAACATGCCCAAGACAGACACCACACTTCACTAATTTCTGAACTTAACTATTTGTTCATCAAACATTTATTCTGCAATTATGGTTTGTCAGATAAGGATAGAATGGTTAAAAGGTTCATTTTTATCTAAAGGGAGCTCCTAGTTTGTAGAAGAAGGCTATACATGGGAAAGTATAATTCAATATGATGACAATGAATGGAGCCAGAACTGTGTGCTGTGGGATGTGGGCAAGGGAGACTCCGCCCTAGTGGTCTAGACTTAGGAGGAGGGGGAGGCTGCCCGGCAGAAGCACAGTTACTGGCACAGAGTGAGTTCTCAATGAATGTGGGTGGATGGTGGATGGATAGATGAATGAATGAATGGATCGATGAATGGAGGGATGGACAAACAAATATCTTCTAGGTGCTTATGTATGGATGAATAACAAAGTTTGAAAATCAAGTTGGACTCATGCTGGAGTCATATGGCAGAAGCCTCTGAATTCCAACCACAACCTCATTTGGTAAGCCAACTATTCAAAATCTGACTTTGCTTTTTAGATTAGTGAGGCTTAAATTTTGCATAAAGGGAAACTTCAAGGGTGATGACCGAGGACTGAGAGCAGGACTGTTTATTATAAAGAGCACTAAATAAGAGATACAGTGAGGACTTGTCGTTGCTTGTCACTGAGGCGTGGGGAGCAAGGCTGTGAGAATGTCAGCATGAGGACTGACCACTGAGGATCAAAGGTAGCCTTTCATCCTTTAACCCCCCTACCCAGATTTTAGGATTATCTCTAGGACTTTTTAAAATTATAAAATACATAATGCATGTAAGTTTTTTACACTTTAAAGAATAACAATAAAATAGACAGCATTTCTATTTCCAGTTAATCTACTGGTTGAAAATTTGAGCAAGAGAGTAATATACTCAAACAATATTAAAAACAAAACAAAACTTTGGTTTTGTCTGCAGGACATATAGGAGGAGGAAAGTCTACAAGTTTCTGACATTTGGGCATGGTGATGGCTTTTCAATGTGTCCACTGAGCTAGGCTGAACTGCAGTCCCCAGATATTCACCTAGGTGTTTCTGTGAAGGGAATTTGCAGATGTAATTAAACTTCTTAAATCAGTTGATATGGTTACTCAATAGGGACTTCATTTTAGGCAGGTCTGACCTAAACAAGGCAGCCCTTGAAAAGAGGACTGAGGTGATCCGTGACCTCAGAGACTCTGGACAGCTCATGCCTATGGGATTCCACCTGATCCTGGCCTGCCCTGCAAACTCAGACTGGCTTTGCCAGTCCAGGTGTGTGTCAGTTCCTTGTGCTAAATCCCTGTGTGCCTGTCTGTGTACAGTAGACATGTGTTGCTATATATATATATGAATGTATTTATAATCTCCTACTGGTTTTGCTTCTCTGGTTGAACCCTGACTGATACAAGTACTAAGAATTAAAATATATATGTTCTTATATATATAT
>NW_011494695.1:812683-836176 GCF_000754665.1 Bison bison bison | reverse complement strand
AAATACCCATTGTCTGATTTGTTCTGCCACGTCCAGTCAATATGCCAGGTTTTAGAAAGCTGAGTTTAGGATTTTCTTCAATCCAGTTCTTTAAGGCCTGAAAATACAAAGAAATTGTCACTATTTGTATATTATCTGTATTAATTCAATATTGAATATATGCCACCTGATTTGAAGAGCTGACTCACTGGAAAAGATCTTGATACTGGGAAAGAATGAAGGCAAAAAGAGGGAATGGCAGAGGGTAGGATGGTTAGATAGCACCACTGACTCAATGGACATGGGATTTGAGCAAACTCCGCGAGATAGTGGAGGACAGGGGAACTTGGCATGTGGCAGTCCATGGGGTCACAAAGAGTTGAACGTGACTTAGTGACTAAACAACAATGCAAGTAGAAAAAAAGCTTAAAGTAAATGATAATGGAAAAGAATTAAAAAAGAATGTATGTATATGTATAACCGAATCGCTTTGCGGTACAGAAATAAATACAATGCCATAAATCAACTCTACTTCAATTTTTAAAAAGTGTACAGACAAGTACGCTGAAGTAGTTTTAAGACTAACAGACCTGAGGAATCAAAAGCTTCTTGTGATTGAATTCTATGCAACAAATAACTATAATGGTGTCTATCTTTGTAATCCGATATGATTCAATTTCTAAGACATTTTTTTCAGTGAAAAAGGCAAGGTTCAGAATAGTGGGTAGGTAGAAAATAAGTGACTTTAGAAAGATCTCAGGACACAAGATCAATATACAGACATTAGTTGTATTTCTAAATACCAGCAACAAACAAAAGTATCATTTATAATAGCATTAACACTTAGGTATAAGTTTAACAAAATATGTGCAGAATCTGTATGCTGAAAATGACAAAACACTGATAAAAGAAACCAAAGAAGATGTGGCAGGCAGCCTCTAAGGTAGCTGTAAGTGATCTCCACCCCTTGGAATTCAGATCCTGTTTAATCCCTTCCCCTCAAGTGTGAACTGAACTTATTGACTTGTTTCTAATGAATAAAATAAGGCAGACCTGAGCGGAATCACTTCCAAGTTGAAGCTATAACATGTCTGTGACCTTGATATTAGGTGCCCTCTCCACCTCTCTTGGATCACTTACTCTAGGGGAAGCCAGCACCTCTCTGTGAGGCTGGCCTGTGCAGAGGCCCCCATGAATGAGCTAAGCATGTGTGTGCATACTTAGTCACTAAGTCATGTTCAACTCTCTTTGGGACCCCTATGGACTGTCGCCCTCCAGGCTCCTCTGTCAATGGGATTTCCCAGGCAAGAATACTAAAGTGGGTTGCCATTTCCTTCTCCAAGGGATCTTCCTGACCCAGGGATCAAACCCGTGTCTTCTGTGTCTCCTGCATTGCAGGCAGATTCTTTACCCACTGAGTGATTGGGGAAGCCCCCATGAATGAGCTAAGCACATCTTCTGCCAAAAACCACACAAGTTGGGTTGGACGTTGATCCTCCCAGCCTTGAGATGGCTGTAGCCATGGCCAACAACTTGACTGGAGCCTCATGAGACATCCTGAGACGGAAACACCCAGTTAGTGGTTTCCAGATTACTGACCCATATGCATTATAGATGTCTGTTGTTTCCAGCTACTTAGTTTTGCGATAAACTGTTATCATCAGTAGATAACTAATACAGAAGCCCTATATAAATAAAAAAAGATACATTGTTATGATACCATTTCTCCCCAGTTTTATCTATAGGTTCAGTGAAATCCCAAATGAAATTTCAATAGATTTTCTCATAGATGTGGGTGAGTTTATTCTAAAATAAAAATGGAAAGGTAAAGAAAGATAGCTAAGACAATGTTGAAAAAAATTAAAAAGTCAGAAGACTCACACTACCTGATTTCAAGACTTAATTACTATAAAGCTACAGTAATCAAGACCGCATAGAATGGGTGAAAGGATAGATGTACAAATGAATGGAACAGGATATAGAATCCAGAAATAGAGCAACATGAAGAGAGTCAACTGATCTTTTTAAGTTACAAATGCAATTCAATGGAGAAAGGATAGTCTTTTCATCATATATGCTGAAATAACTGGATACCCACATGCTAAGAGAAAAAAATCTCAATCCATACTTCAAAATGAATTGTAGACTTAAATATAAAATCTAAATCTATAAAACTTCTAGAAGATAACATGGGAGAAAAGCTGTGCTCTTGGGTAGGCAAAGGTTTCTTAGACACAAAATCAAAAGCACAATACACAAAAAGAAAAAAAAAAAAGATAAAATGGACTTGTCAAAGGTTAAAACTTTCAGTAAGAGATACAGTTAAGACAATGAAAAGATCTTGAAGAAAATGTTTGCAAATCACATTTCTGATAGAGGACATTTTTGTCAGAAAAAAGAACTCTCAAAAAACTAACAACAATAACTTAAAAACTCAACAATAATAAATAACCCAGTTAAATCCCATTTTAAAATGGGCAAAAGATGTAAACAGATACTTCATCAAAGGAGATACATGAATGGCTAATGAGCATATGAAAAAAATGATAAATCATATTAGTCATTAGCGAAATACAAATTAAAACCTTAGTGAGGTACCACTAGGTGCTCACAGACATGGCTAAAAATTTTTTAATTGATGGAAAGAATAAAAATTTGTGAAATGCTTGCTGTGAGGGTATCAAGGCATTATAAACCAGAGTGATTGAGACAGTGAGGTATTAGTGTAAGGATAAACAAACAGAAAATCAGAATAGAATAAAGAGCCCAGAAACAGACCCACACAGACCCTATAGGGATGCTTAATTGCAAAGAAGTGAAGAATGGACAATCTTTTAATTAAAATAGTACTGGGCCAACTTCTATCCACAAGGAGGAAGAAGCTTACATCCACCAGTGCTCGGGTTTTCACAAAGAGGATGGTTCTGGTCTCTGGGTTTAAGTGGTATTCCTCTTGCAAGATGAAGCAGAGATCTTTGAGTTTAGCGTTCTCATTGCTGGGATCCATGGAAATACCTTCTAGTTCCAACAGCTTTTCTGCAAAAAGGGGAATATTTTACAAAAGGTTTATGTGCGTGTGCTAAGTCGCTTCAGTCATATCCAACTCTTTGCTGTACTATGGACGATAGCCTGCCAGCCTCCTCTGTCCATGATATTCTCCAGGTAAGAATGCTGGAGTGGGTTGCCGTGCCCTCCTCCAGAGGATCTCCCTGACCCAGAGGTCAAACCCACCTGTCTTGCATCTCCTGCACTGGCAGGCAGGTTCTTTACCACTGGTGCCACCTGGGAGCCCACAAAAGGTTTACAAATTCTAGTAATTTAGAACACACTGCAACCTTTAGCTATAGTTCAAACACTTCATCTCTCAATCTCTGACCAGAATTGTATGATAAATAACCACCAATGCAATGCATACACTGAATACACTAATAAATGCATAAATTTCCCCTCCCCCCAGAGAGCTAGTTGTTCAGTATTTAGCATATGTATAGTTAATACTTTGGTATTAACCAAAAAAGACCAAAAAAATTATTATTTGGAAAAAGGCATTTGAGAGAGAAAGAAGAAAGACTTACTTTTCACTTAATATTTTCCTATATTTTTCTTAATATGGACACAGTGGCATCAAGAGCCATATTGGTTTTCTTCTTTATATAGAAGTACATAATTACAATCTTGTTTGGTCGCCAAGTCGTGTCCAACTCTTTGCTCCCCATGAACTGCAGCATGCCAGGCTTCCCTGTCCTTCTCTATCTCGCAGAGTTAGCTCAAATTACAGTCTTAATATCATTAAAACTTTTTTTATATTTTTTAAATCTTTATAAAATTACTAAAAGTTAAACCAAAAAATGTTCCTATCAATTGACTATTTCTATGGGATGTATCTTTTGCAAATCCTACTATTTTTTCCTTCTTCAAAACAGGAAATAGTGTAAGCAGCAGATTCTTTTCCTAAGTGCAGATTTCCCTGAAGTATCACAGTCCTGCCGCGTATCCTATCTTCTTAATCCCAGGACAAGTCCCTGAGCATCACCAGGTGTTGTTAAGTGTGACATCATCTGTGTACGCTGCCCCTGGAGTCTCCAGGCTCCACTGGCTTCCTCCCCTTGGAAACACCACCCACCTTCAAATCTCTGAGTGAGATCTTGCTCAATTGCATCAAATCCTGCTGCCCGGACATTTTTGAAGAAGTTTTTCAAGTAATTCAGAGCATCTTTCATCCGTGCATCCTCATTGATAATGAGGGCATCATTGTATTTCTGTTGAAAATGGAAAGTTTCAGTATGTTTCTAATGTCTAATACAACTGCTGTACTTACGTTCATTTCACTGTACTCAACACAGAATTAACTTTAATAATAAACTTGTCTCAAGTCTATTCCAACTTAGTTTTTAAAGATGAATCATCTCTAACAGTACTGCTATAAAACCTTAGAACCATACTGTAAAAAAAAAAACAAGAAAATACCTCAATTAGCTAGAATTAGTCATTAATTCAGATCACTTTGGATCCTAGAATCCTTGGAAGACAAAATTACATGAAAAACAAATGTCAAAGATTAAATCACAAAAATTAAAGTAAAGCAACTTCCACATCAACCTGCTTCATAATTTAGACATTCAACTTAACCTCTTTGTACATCCAAAACCATCACTGAATTGCACCTGTTCAGAATGATGGCGCTGACCCCTTACACCAGATATTAAGTCTGTTAAAATTCTACAAATTCATATGGATTGAATGTATTTTAAAATATTTTCAATGGCACGATAAGCAGAGGTGATGGTGGTGACTGTTGCTTAAGTTCTTGGTTAACCAGCAAACGACTACAGACTCTGGACTTCTCAGCATGTGGTTTGACCAAAGGTAGGAAAACATGCTTCAGGCTATGGCAACACGACCCACCTACTGATTTAAAGACTTTAAAGATGGCTGTCCCTGGTCATGTATCTACAGTAATATTCCCCACCCCCAAGGTCAAATATGGAGATACTGAGGTACAGCACAGACCCATGGCCTCTAGGGCTAGGTTTCAGAGAGCAAAGACAGATGCTGAATAGGATAGCTTTTGGCATTTGCTTCATAAGAACCACCGGGAAAGTTCCTAAATGATGCTCTCTCAGCTGCCACAGCACAGCTCCCAGTAGGTGTTACAATGGAAATATCCTTTTCCAAAGAAGCCACATACCCGCAAATGTGACGTGTACAAAAACAGGGCTTTACAAATCCTGCTTTCTTCCTCTTTGTCTGGCATCTGAAACACCATGCATGCTTTCTGAACTGCAATAATCCACTGTTCATATTTCTGTGTCCCAAAATTCCTATTTTGAATTCGAGATAAGTTTTCTGGAAAAAAAAAAAAACAAAAACAGTTTTCCATTGTGTCATCTGGCTAGTCATTTAAGGCCCTAAGCATGTCTCGCCTTCTAATTTTGATTCCTTACTCTTGGTACACAGAGTATTTCTCTTGAGACAGTTTTCAGCAGTGTGTCTACGTACAAACACAATTGCTTACTGAATACTGACTACGTACCAAGAATCAACATGTCTTGTATTTATAATTTCATTTCACAACGCCATGACGTAGATACACTTTATAGATGAGGAAACGGAAGCTCGGAGAAGTCAAATCATCACACCAAGTCACACAGCTAGTATATAGAGGGAGCAAGGAATTCAAACCCAGATGTGTCCCATACCCAAGCTCTACTGGTTCTCTGAGCTGACAACCAAACAGCCCAGAGGCCAAACAACGGCCATGGAATAAAACCTAACTGCCCCCCAACCCTTTTGCCTTTTGGCTGCGCTGGGTCTTCGCTGCAGCACACAGGAGCTTTTCTAGCAGTTGCGTGTGGGCTTCTCTAGCTGGGGTGCACGGGGTTAGCTGCCCCATGGCATATGGGATTTTAGCTCCCTGACCAGGGTTTGAATCTTCGTCCCCTGCGTTGGAAAGGAGATTCTTAACCACTGGACCACCAGGGAAGTCCCCTCACCCATTCATCATTAATCAGAGGAACAAAGGCGGTTACCCAGACAAGTAGCAGTAGCCCCATCTACAAACAAGGAGGCTATCAATAAACTAAAGCAATCAACAGGTATTTACTGAACTTAGGTGGGTGCAAAAATGAGCCAGGCCATCTGGCAGTGAGCAGCTGGCAGCATGTGAACAGGTGAAGAGATGGCAGGAGGGTATAAGAGACGAGAAGAATAAGAAGGCAGAAAACCATGTCTCCCCACCCTTCTCCACCCCCACAACCCTGACCGCGTCCTAACGCTTCTGGGTAATACCATGATCTTCTCCCACCTGGTCTCCTTACCTCCTTCCACCTTCCCTCCAGTCCAGTCTCCATTCAACAACCGGAGGGAATTTCCAAGATTGCAGAAGAGAGACAATGCTAATCCACTGATTAAAAGCCTTTAGGGAGGGACTTCCCTGGCAGTCCAGAGGTTAAGACTTCACCTTTCAAAGCAGAGGGTGCAGGTTTGACCCCTGGTCAGAGAACCAGGGTCCCAAATGATGTAACAAAGGTCCTTCGTGTTACAACTAAGACTCGGTGCAGCCAAATAAATAAATACACGTATTTTTTTTAAGTCTTGAGGGACTTCCTTGGTGGCCCAGTAGCTAAGGCTCTGCACTCCCAACGAAGGGGGCCTGGGTTTGATCCCTGATCAGGGAACTAGATCCCATACGCTGCCAACGAAGACCCAGCACAGCCAAATAAATAAATGTTAAAAATAACAATAATAAATGCTTTAAAAAATAAAATACAAGTGTTTAGTGGGTTTCTCCAGCTAAACTCCTAGTCTGGCCCTCAGGGGCCTCTGTGGTCTGGCCTTTACCTGCTTCCGACTCTCCTCTCTAGAGACTTTCCTTCCTACAGTTCTCAGGATTAGTGAAAGCCCCCAGACTCTCTCTACGCGCCTGTCTCCTCTGCCTGAAACACCCCTCACTCCCCTCACTCCCACCACTCCCCTGCCCCGTGTTGCCTCGCTACTGTCACTCACCCACCTTTGGCACTGCCGGTAGCCAAACCGAAAATGCCGTGAGGGCAGGGCTTGTGTCTGAGGGTCCACGCTGTGTTCCCACCACCGAGCACTTAGCCCAGCACTGAATGAACAAACAAGAGAATGAATTCGTTCGAGGCTAATAGGCAAGGAGTGGAAAGCTGGCAAGAGAAGCAGAACCAGATTGTGCAAGCAGGGCAAGCACGGCCGGGTGAGCGGCCAGCGTGAGAGCTCTGCCTGGGAGAACGAGGACTGCCAGCAGGACACTGGCGAGATGAAACAGGTAATCCCAGGAAGACGAGCTGGGTAATGGGGGTTCGACGGGAAAGAGGGTAGAGGCGGGCAAAGCAGCTGTTAGAATAAGTTGTTAGAAATCAAGCTGTGAAAGAAAGAAGAGAGGTTAAGCATGAGAGAAGCTGAGACACAGAAGTTACCTTGGAGACGAGAATTCAACATCTCCGAAACTCTACACTCACTTGTGCCTGCCCAAGCTGCTCCTTGCTCTAGAACGAGTAACACCTGCCGGTGCACACACAGGTGCCAAGAGAGAAGCCCCGCACTCGCTCACTCGCTCACTCGCTCACTCCCACCCAAACCCAGTGAGCTCTTAAATCCGAACGCTTCTGTTTGCACGAGCTGGCTTCCTTCACTAGCCCATCTCCACTGCCTCAGTTTGGCTCTCGTCATTTCTCATCACAGAACTTAGCAGTTCAAAATCGTGCGTTGCTTCCCATTTGCTTTTAGGATATTTATTTATTTATTTGGCAGCGCTGGCTCTGAGCTGTGGCACGTGGGAATCTAGTTCCCTGACTGCAGATGGAAGCCAGGCCCCCGGCATTTTGAGTGTGGAGTCTAAGCCACTGGACCACGGGGGAAGTCCCACTGCTAGGATAGAATTCAAACTCAGCATGGCCTACAGGACACCTTCACTGTCTGCCCCCGGCCTCTCCCCCAGCCCCACTCTCCTTTCTACTAGTCACCTGTTAGAATTAGCATGAAATCCTGCAGATTCTAAAATTCACTGTGCTCTCTCTTCCCTCTGCAACTGCTGTCTCTTTGACCACACTGGATCACCTCTCCTTCTTAACCTGGCTGACTTCAAGATCTATCGCACACATTACCTCCCTACAGCCCAGTCCTGGCCTAAGCTCCCCTGTGCGCCCATAATAGCAGTGTGTAACCCAGCCTTGCCACAGGGCAACTATTTGCATTTGATTCTCATTGTTTGATGGTGAGTTCCTTGAAGGCAAGACTGTCTTTAATCTTGGTGCTTCCTTTACCTAGCATAGTACCTGGCACAATACCCAATGAATTAATTACTTGATTTAAAAAAGGAGAAGAGAACTTGGCAACTTCAAGAGAGTCTCAAAAGAATAAAGAATCAAAGGTCACCCATAGGTTTGAATCCAAGACTTTAAGGCAATGGTGGTTTCATTCATACAATGAAAAGCTAAATTTGGAAGGTCAAGAAAGCAATGAATTGAATTAAATATGGTATTTTTCAGGTGTGTGTGTCTAGGTGGATTTACTTTGGATTTAAAAAGGAAAAAAAAAAGGCAAGAGAAAATAAAGGAGGACTTATAAGCTTCCTGAATAACATAAACAAGAAGTCAAACTCTGGGTATGGTCTTGACATTATTTGGACTAAGAAAAGTGCAAAAAGACCCCAGTGAACAACAAATGGCTGTTCCCAGATGGAGAGAAGACAAAATGAGGTTATTCTCACCAAGAGTTACAGTCCCAAGTTCTTCAAAGATACTCTTTGCTAGAGCCTCTGTCTCTGCCATCAGCTGAGATATGATGCGTTTAAATCTGTCTGTAGTCCGTGATTCCACTTTCCTGAAAACTAGAGCCATCAAAGGAAAATTAGTATTTCTCAGGAAGAACACATCATAGTTCAAAGCAGGTATCTCCAAACCTTTCTCTGCCTTTGTCTCTTCCTCTGTAAAACCCGAGGCCCCAAGCTCACAGGCAGGTCATCTGAATGATGAAACAAATACTCAAGACACCTTCAGCCACTCCCTAGTGTTTAATGCACTCATTCTAACATTTTTCATGGTCCAAGTCTAATTCAACTTTTTTTAAAATAATTTTATTTATTTATTTTTGGCTGTGCTGGGTCTTCATTGCTGCATGGGCTTCTCTCTAGTTGCGGCGAGCAAAGGCTACTCTCTAGTTGGAGTTCGTGGGCTTCTGATTGTGGTGACTTTTGTTGAGGGGCACAGGCCCGAGGGCATGTGGACTTCAGCAGTGGGCTCAGTAGTTGCAGCTCCCAGGCTCTAGAACTCAGGCTTAGTAGTTGTGGTGCAAAGGCTTAGCTGCTCCATGGCATGTGGGATCTTCCCGGAACAGGGATTAGGTGGACTCTTTACCACTGAGCCACCAGAGAAGTCCTCAGGCACATTTTAGATTCTAGTTTTCCACATGCGTATCTGGTGAAAGAGGTCAGAATCAAGAGGCCTGGGAGCTGGGAGTCCTCAGCCACACTTTAGACTCTGCATCAAAAGCTCTGGGGCCTTTGGCGAGCACCTCAACTTTCCTGGGACTGTTTTCTTCCCTCAAAAATGCCCCGCAGCTGCTTTTTCGTCACAAAGTCATGTCCAACTCATTCATGACCCCATGGACTGTAGCCCTCCAGGCTCCTCTGTTCATGGGATATCCCAGGCAAGGATCCTGGAGTGGGTTGCCATTTCCTTTCCCTAATTCAACTTCTTACTCGGGCTTTCCTGTTAACTCAACACAGAGCTTCTGCTCTGACTAGGCTGATATCCATCTTGTTTCTGTAAATACCATATTTTAAGCCCTGTCTCTGTTCTTTGATCTTCTCCCTTCCCACCTAACCCCCAGGGGTGTTCACAATGCTCCAAATATTCATTTTTGCAGTATCCACAGAACATGCTGGGTTCTGGTGATAGCTGAAAAGAACATGCTCTGCGCTCCAGAGAAGGCTATCTTCTTAGCAGAGAAAGATACACAAGCCAGATGACCAGGCAGAGAGCTGTGACACAGTAGGTGCAAAGTGCCATGGAGCACAGGGAGGCTCCTCTCATTCTTCCTGGGGCGGCAATGTCAGGGGATAAACAGGGGAGAGGCGAGGAGGAGTGAACACAGTCATGTGCAGAGGCTGGGATGGACAAAGCTTAGAGGGAGAACACACGTGACTCCTCCATCCCAGGAGCCCAGAGAAATGCAACTTGGTTGGGTTTGTGGGAGGTGAAGCTGAGATGAAGCTCAGCGTGTGGGAGAGACCAGATGAGAAAGAAATTTGTGCCTACCCAACTCTTTGCAACTCTTTTGGACTGTAGCCCACCAGGCTCCTCTGCTCATGGGATTTTTCAGGCAAGAATACTGGAGTGGGTTGCCATTTCCTTCTCCAGGGGATCTTCCTGACCTGGGGATCGAACCTGCGTCTTCTGTGTCTCCTGCATTGGCAGGCAGATTTTTTTTTTTTTTTAAACTGCTGAGCCATCGAGGAAGCCCAAAGAAATTTGTATACGACATCAAAAGTGGTAGGTTGAGTGCCTTGTCTAAATTCCTTACAGCCGGCGCCCTGACCGTCTTTGGTGCGTTTGTTCTGCCTTGTAGTCATTTGGTCGTGTGCTATTTAGAGAGCAAGGGGTGAAGTCATACTTGTCTTCCGTACCCTCTCTCCCTTGCTGGGTTAGTATAGCATTGATATTCAAGAAATATCAATCTTTGTTAGTCAATCTTAGTAATCAAATCATATTCTGATCTTTTGAGGAAGGACAGGATGAGTTCAGATACTTTCACTTCAACCAAAATTCCAGATACAAATTCAAATAATGGATAGGAACTCAGTATCGTCCTCAGGCACAGAAGGCGGAAGGACCGAGCCACGTGCGTGCCAAGATGTTTTCAGCACCTTTCACTGCCAGTACCTTTGTTAAGGTTTATGGAAATGAAGAGTAAGAATGATTGCTTTTTACAGGCCACTCCTGAGCTTCACTGGGGAGAGAAGCGGGAAATATGATTATTTTCCAAGTTTGCAGATAAATATTTTGCTCTAAACAGAGAAAGGGTAAGAATTCAGTGTTCATCTACATGACCCTGAACTAAGAATAGCAGAGGGTAACAAAGTCCCAAAGGGCTTGTGACTGAATCCCACTTACACTTCTGGGGCTTGTAAACAACCTCCTCCAGTTCCTCCAAGTTGTCTCTGACTGTTGTTACCACTGCTGTGTCGAGAGAAGCACACAGTTTGCAGATATATTCTGTGGCTTCGGCTGTGTTTTTGGCATCTCCAACGCCAACTGAGGCAGTCAGCCCAATGACCTGTGAGGAGCATTCCAAATCGTCAGATGTCTGGGAAATAGCAAGATGTTTCCACAGTCCCTCATGTAACTCTTTCCTGATAATGTAGGGTTTTTATTTTTTAAACTAACCTCAGATAAAGAACAAGAATTTTTTTTTTTTCTGACATTCTCTATGACATCAAAAATGGAAAGGTCCCCATTAGGTGAAGCACTGAGTAAATGCGGGAATCACTGCTCTGCAGCTGAACACGAATCAGCACAGAACCCCAGAGAAGAAACCCTTTCCAGGCAGGACTGCTCTCAACTTTATCTTTGTTTCCCCGTGACACATAGAACAATACGCTGAAAAGGGCAAGGACTAAAATCAGACATGCTTCCATTTCAATCTCAGCCATGTCACACTGGCTGGGTGTCTTGGACAAAAATCTTTCTCTCTCTGTAAAGTTGGGGAACTTTAGCCATTTAAACTGGAAGTTGTGTGACATAGAGAACAGACTTGTGATTGCCGAGGGAGAGAGTGGTGGGGGAGGGATGGACTGGGAGTTTGGGATTAGCAGATGCAAACTATTATATATAGGATGGATAACAGCAATGTCCTACTGTGTACACAAGGAACTATATTCCATATCCTGTGATAAACCATAATGGAAAAGAATATGAAAGCAATTGAATTTCTTTGCTGTACAGCAAAAATTAATACAACAGAAATTAATACTGTAAATCAAATATGCTTCAATTTTTTTTAAATGGTAGCTTCAATTTTAAAAATGTGATAACTTCAATTTAAAAAAAAATGGTAGCTGGGTGACTTCAATAAGATGACATTTGTAAAGAATTTAGTTTAATGGTCTTCTAATAAATATTTATTTCTTCCTCTAAGAGTCACTCAAATATTGAATGACTGAATGACTGAATCATTCAAATAAACAAGGAATCTAGTTAACTATCAATTTTATTCTAAAAGAAAAAACTGTAAGAAATGTGATTTCTACTAAATTCTGTCTGAATTTTGGGCACCATACTGGATTTCTTCTAACCTGTGCTTCCTAAATGGTTAATTGTTAAGCCTAGACAGTGCAACACAGAGGTGAGACTGGTAAACCAGAGGCGTGGTTTCCAACCTCATTTGGCCTCAGTAATACCAGGCCACTCATCTGTGCTCCTGTCAGTTGTGTCTCCCATTTCAAATCTTCTCCATGCACCCTGAGCTCCCACCTCCATTCTCATCTTGATTATTCTCAGTGAACCATCTCTCTCTCCTTCATTCAAGAGAAAACGCCAGGGATACCATACCCTTCCTGCCCCCACCTATAAACTATTCTCTGTCTTGACTCCTCTCAGCCTTTCCCCTCTGACGACACCAAAAACAATGCCTTGTCCACTCTCCTGTACTAATGCACCTACGCAGCCCATACCCGCTCGTCTCTCCTGGCATCTTGTTCTGCCAATCATTCCCTCCCTCCCATCCTGCCCCACTGGTGGCTATCTACAGCTTCATACTCTGCACTCAGGCAATATTAAGAACTTCATGATTCTTGGGGATTCCCTGGCAGTCCAGTGGTTAGGACTCAGCACATCCACTGCTGTGGCCCGGGTTCAATCCCTGGTTGGGGAACTAAGGTCCCCGTAAGCCATACAGCACAGCCAAAAAACACAAAAAAACAAAACTTTAAGCTTCTCGAGCCCTTGTGCATTTTCATATCCCCGTGCCTCTAGACACACAGTAGCCTTTACTGAAAACCATCCAGCTATTTTCCTTATAAACTCTTATTAGTTTTTACCTATCCTAACTTCTATTAGGTCTCACTTTACTTTCATAGCACATTTAAGATCACTTTCATTTCTTTTCTGTACAACTCCATCGCGTGTTATTACCATAAATTATGACATAATTCTCACATATTTGGCTCCCCACAAAACTTAAGCTGCTTGAAGGCAAGGACTATCTTTTTATATTTGTGGCCCAGTGCCCAGCACAGGGCATGACACATGGGGGTACCTAATACATATTTGTTAAGTGAATGAATGAATGAATCAATCAAAACTAACCTAATGAGTTGTACAGTATGCAAGGATCTAAGAAGGACATCCTCAATATGGCCACAAGGGTAAGTAAAGACGATTCAGGAAGAAATCCATCTGACTTTGGACACACCTGGGGCAATGAGTCTGAAGATCCTCCCAGTTTCTGATCCAGATAATGAAACATGATCATATTATATGGATGGTGTTTATTGGTGTTGTGACATTCATCAAATATCATCAAAGTAAAGATGGAGAGTGATGGAATAGTCCCATCTTTAAGGCTGTTCACAAGAATCTGTGGTGTTAAAATGATGATGTCATTGTTCTCAACAATCTGTTCCACAGAGATATTGTCAGCTGTCTCTCCAGAAATGCCTGAAACTTTGTACCTGGAAGATGACAGAGATTTCCCATTAGCAACCATGATGTGAATAAGGAACCACAAAGATCAGAACGTCAATTAAATTCTCCCTAAGTCCAAAAGGAATGGATTTGGAGAAAAGGTAAGTGCTTGGAACAAAGCCTGACACATAGTAAAGTGAAAAAACTGAAAGTGTTAGTCGTGTCAGACTCTGGTACCCGTGGACTGTAGCCCACCAGGGTCCTCTGTCCATGGGATTCTCCAGGCAAGAATACTGGAGTGGGTAGCCATTCCCTTCTCCAGGGGATCTTCTCGACCAAGGGATTGAACTGGGATCTCCTGCACTGTTGGTAGATTCTTTCCTGTCTCTGACATATAGTAAGTGATCAATAAACATAATCTAGGAAGAATTTCTAGTATTGATAGAATATATTCTATGTGGCACCTGAGGATACAGAGGGCCAACCATAATTCTTTCAAGCCACCATGAAAGAACATAGAAAAGAGTAATATTAAATAAATTATAAAATCATTTAAAAAGTTAAATGTTCGATTTAAATATAAAATTCACCTTAAGTCATTTATTCACTCTACAAGAGCTAACCAAAGGAGTTTAGGATTTCAGGTGTATTCATGAAGGAGTTATATCTAAAAAATAAAAAAGCTTAATCTACCATAAGTTTTTTGAATCATGGTTTTCTAAAAGCAAAACAAAGCACAAAACACATCGGTTACATGACCTAGAGAAAAAAAAGCTGGACCAACTTATACCTACCCAAATCTTTCAAAATGTTCTGAGAACACAGATTTCTGCTGTTCATACAGTGGGACTTGAACAGCAAAAATGACAACTTTCCCCTTTCGTCCTTGTGGAAATTTCTTAAGATGATGTTCGCATATAAGAAGGGAAACAAAGGTTTTTCCACAACCTTTTAACATATAAAGAGAAAGACAACACGTAACTAATAGTATAGTAAAATGCTTCTGTAGAAAGGTCATTATTGGGGGCTCCTCTAAAACCACAGAGCTAAAAGCAAACAGATGATGAGGGTAGGTTAACAACTGTAGAACTCACACTCTGACTCAAAACCCAAGCTACTTCCTAGGCACTCGCACACAGCCAGGGACTGCAGGAAGCTAAAAAAAAAGCATTCTCTCTCCTTCCTCATGTCCCTGAAAACACCACGAAACCATATGAATAATGTTTTTTTCAAAAGATCAATGGAACAATGAAACAATTGAAACTTGCTACTTGGTCCCAGTGTTCAATAAAGTGGAAAAAAGGAAGCAAACAGAGAAATAAACTATTTCAGTAATTGCATCCGCTTACCAGTAGGAGCACATATTATTGTATTCTTTCCCTTCTGAGCAGGTAAAGTGAGCTCTAGTTGGTAATTTCTTGGTTTCAATGGGCTATAAGTAGGAGGCACTTCTGTAATACAACAGAAACTAAGTTAGCAAATAGTGACCACTCTGAGGAATCAAGTCAACACTATCCTCCAAAGGACAAGAAATTTGACTCTAGCAAGAAAGACCTCATTTAAGAAAGTTTAGAATTCTTGTCTCTAATTAACCATTCCAGCTTCTAAACTGATTTGAAATACAGAATTCTCCCTCAATAACAAAGTACCAATGGCAGGAAGAAAAAAAAAAAAAAAAAAAAACCACAAAGATTTCTTTCTGAAATAATCATGGAAGACTAATCAGGAGAAATTAAAGCAAGAACGGCCTAATCCAGGGCAAAACAGATAGCCACCGATTAAAGGAAATGCTGCATGAGACAAAACAACAACAAATCCCTCTAAGGTCTTTGAAAAACACCAAACTGAATACCAAACTCCAAAGCAATCTCTTACTGACAAGCAACCGTGCTTTAAAATTCTGCAGGCTCTCACATGGTATTCTCTCTTAACAGAATCAGAAGTTTTAAAAAAATAATCAGAGGTATCTCACTAACAGATAAGTGTACAGAATGTTAAGAGCTAGAAAGACCTTGGAAATCATCTGTTGAGTCGAACCTACCTATTTTAAAGTAAATGGAAATTTCTAAATGGTTAAGTGAGTTCGCTAAGGACCTTTACCTGTCAGAAAACTTAAAACAATTGACAGTCACTGATTTTATTCTGGAGTGACAAAAATGTGTATCATTTTATTGCAGAAACAGTCCATCAATTCTCACCTTATGTTCTTATCCCCAAATCACATCCTTCTTCCAACACTTCTTTATTGATCCTATTTTTTTCTCTGATGCCCTTTTATAAATAACTCTTTGCTTAATTTGTTATGCTGCTTTCTGGTCTCCTTGTGAAAATATGCTTCTAGAAACATAAAGTGGGCCTTACAGGGACACAGTTAACTCACAGTGCCTTTGTGTGAATTAGAGAAAGGACTCCCTTTCGGAGGATATAGCCCCTCACCGCACTGCGCTGGCAAACAACACAGGCTGGATCCCAGCCCCAGCTCAAGCTCTCAGGCCCACACATTTGTACAGTGCACACACTTATCAACATACACTGCAGCCCTGGGATCTTGAGAGGAAACTGAATAAGTGACTCACAAAGAGCAGAAGCATTTCTTTAGAAAGCAGGGCTGATTTCAGATGTCACAGGTATTGAGCTTCTGGGAGGACTCTATTTGCATTTTCAATGTAGACATGCACATCCTTAGTGATAAAAAAAGAAGGAAAAAGAAAAGGGAGAAGCTGGCAAGTGCCATGGAAGGGAGAGAATGGTATTTCTAGTTGTAGGGAAAATATCTGTTTTAACATATATTCTCTTTTTGTTCTGATTTTTCCTTAAAAACCTTTCCATTAGGCTATGACTTTTGGCACTGCAAGACACGACCCTACTCGAAATACCTCAAGAGCATCATTACGGAGAAGAATGAACAATGCTGAGTACCTGAAGAACAGGAATTCTGGCTAAGATTCTGGCTTTCTGGTTCTTCTTTGTAGACAATGTGTACATCCAAAGTTTTCATTTCATCATCCTCAAGATCTTTCATTTGAACATTTTCTGCACCTTTATGAAAACAAAACACATCTCATAATCTTTATCTGATTATGATCTTGATGGTGAAAGCCCTACAAAGAGGTCATAAAATTTTAAACTTCCATTACGACTTATTATAACCATTCCCTCTACCTTTTAAAACAATTAAATGAAATCTTTTTTAATTTGAAATCTTGATTTGAAGTTTGAACTCCAGTGTCATTTAGGACTTTATTATTCAAAGTGTGGAATACGGACCAGCAACTTCTTTAGGAGCTTGTTGGAAATGCAAACTCTTGAGCCCCAACTGAATCAGAAGCTTCATTTTAACAAGATCCCTAGGTGATCCACAACCACACCAAAGACAAGCCCTATTAGCAGAAACACTTTTGTCTTCCATTCCTGACCCGACCCAAGACAACAGATGTGTATTTTGACAGATAATTTCTGAAACAATTTATGATCTTAAAGAAGACTCTGAAAGGCTAAGACCAGACACTCAGATGGTTTATCAAACTCAGCTCTTAAAATAATGCTCTGAGAAGATGTTATTAGCTTCAGGAAGACAAGGGATAGCTCAGCCACTTAATCGAAACAGATTCTTCCTTTCAATCTTGTTCTAGTTTGGTTCCAGATGGATTCTAAACAAGAGAACCACCATATAGTGTCTAAGATGATTCTATTCTGAAAAGGCAGTGAGTTGTGGAGTTTGAACCTTTAACTCTAGAATTTTCAACCTATTTCTCTCATCATCTAAACCCAGAGAGTGAGCTCAGACTCTGCCTTTCCCCCAAATACTCTGGGCAGATAGGCTAATTCTGGATGAAAGGGTTTGTCCTGATCCATTTTCAGGGGATATATACAACCCAACTAATTCTGTAGACAAAAAAACCACCTACCTCCCAGAACTCAACTTCATGCGGGCCTCTCACTAGAGATATAGCCAAGAGTATTTGAAGGGAAAATGCTTCTGACAGTGAGTGAAAAGCAGGTAGGAATGCAAGAAGCTCCAAGCAGAACTATGAAGAAGGGCCTATTTTCAGACCCTCGCACCCTTCCAAGTATCCTACCTTTCTCTACCATCCACAGTTCGCTGAACTTGCTCTCTTCTTTCTCCAATGCAAGTTTCAAAGTTTTGGGCCAGTTCTCCTTGTCTGATCTGAGAAGGCATTCAACCATTTTCTCTGCACCTGCCATCAGCCCCTTGTTGGAACTTATCTAAGGAAGACAATTGTAGTGGACTGATCAAGTGTTTCAAAAGTTTTCATTTTATGAGTTTTTACTGAAGAAACGTCAATTCAAATACTATCAAATTTAAGATCACTGTATACTCTGGTTCACTAGGTCTCTTTCATGACCGTTCTTGCCCCAGTGCAACTTGATCTTTTAAGATACACTTCCCTTTATCCTTGTCCTCTTACACATGATATCACCATGTCAAGCCCTGTGTTCTTACCTCCTCTGAGATGTTATTATATTAACATCAGCTATATCAGGAAAACAAACTACTTCACACCTATTCAAAATATGGGTATACTGGCATAGGCGTATTTGGAAGAATATAATAAAATATTAACAAATAGTTTTTTCTGGATAGTGAGACTTACATGGTTCTTATTATTAATCATGATAATTAAAATTCATTGAGCAATTACTATTATGTGCCAGAGATTTATAAGCACTTTACATATATTATCTCATTCAAAGCCTATAAAAATACCTGACTAATACGGTACCATTAGTATTCCCATTTCATACAGGAAACAGAGACTTAGAGAAACTAAATGTGCCCAAGATCACACCACTAGTAAGTGGCTGAGCTTGGATTAACAAAATTGATCTGTGTCCAGAGACTGAATACTTAACCACTGGAGTCCATAACCTTTTTTCTTTTTATTTGCTAAACTGTTTGATTTTATTTAAATTTGTATAAAACATTATTCACAAAAGTAGTAAAGTAATTTTAACTGAAAATAGGGCAAACCTGAAAAAAATCTGTGACACAAATTGATTACTCAGATCACAAATAAAAGTATCCTTCTAGGTAATTATGCCTTAGATTTGAGGACTTTAAATGATCTTGTTCAGTTCTAAAATAACATAGAAAACAGAAGACATTCCTCATGGTCAAATTTTTCCCCCAAATTCAATATTTAATATTAAGTAAAATACCTGAATAATTTCTTCACATTCTTGATTAAGTAAACATCCAGATATTTCAGGAAGGATATCTTCTGGATTGATTGTGGTTTTAAATTCTGGTTGTAAACGCTTTAAAAGTAATCTATACTCCTCCAATTTTTCAAGTTTTTGGAAATCCCAACTTTCAATGGCTTCATAAAGTCCAGAATAACCTGAAAAGTAGGGGGAAAATGGGGCTCTTAGGACACCAACTAAAAAAATATGTTGAGATTAAAATTTAGAAGTCATGTTTGTATGTATTGTGAGAGAGCTGAAAACAACTGTAAATCACTTCCATTATTTATGATCTTTCAAAAAGAAAATTCAATATTCATTTTAGGCACCCCACATTTAAGGTGGAGCTAGTGGCAAGAACCTGTCTGCCAATGAAGGCGATGTAAGAGACTTGGGTTCAATCCCTGGGTCAGAAAGATCCCCTGGAGAAGGGAATGGCTACCCACTCCAGTGTTCTTGCCTGGAAAATCCCATGGACAGAGGAGCCTGACGGGCTACAGTCCATGGGTCACAAAGAGTTGGACACAACTGAGTGACTAACACTTTCACTGAGAATAAATTTGAGGTCTTATATTTGGTCTTAGTAAGACCTCTTCCTTCCAAGGTACCCCATGGACTTCACCTACAATCTCTGATCTGCCTTTCAATTGAGTCAAACCATCATGCTAAGTATCTTCTCAGTGCAAAGTAGTAAAAAGGGCAAAAAGAAATATAAATGTTAATTCCTGCCCCTCAGGGCCTTACTGCCTACATTATTCCAAGGAAAGAATAGTAAGTACAATGGGAAATTTGAGTGAAAAAATTATTTCCAACTAGAATTATCCAGGAATGCTTGGCTCTAAGTTTCTCTTCAGAGAACCACCAGGCTTGTCTGACTGTCAGGCCCACACTCTTTTCACTGGGCTATAAAGACCATATTAGCACATATGACTTAATACCTGGAATATTCCAGTACCTTTGTGGGTGTGTGTCTCCTCTCTCTCGCTCTTCTATCTTCCTGCAAAGATAGCACTATCCTGTATTTGATTTATCACTCTTGATTTCTTGGAATAGTTGTGTGGCATATGCTCAATTCTCTAAAGAATACATGTTTAGTTTAAGCTTGTTTGAAATGTTTTAATTTTATTCTTCACTAAATGCAATTTTATCTGACTTTTTAGAAAGTTTAATATTGCATTTCTAAGTTTCGCCTGTGCTGTCATCTGTAGCTCTGTTCATACATCTCCACTGCAGGATAATCGACTCTTGTGTGAACATCACAAAATGGATTTATCTATTCTCTTTCTGAAGGATACTGGTGTTGCTTCTAGTTTTGTTTCTTTGCTTGCTTGTTTTTGGCATTACCAACTGATTATAGTATGAACATTCTTTGTATGTGCATTCTGGAATATATGTGTTAAGAATTTCTCTGGGCATATACTTAATACTGAAACTGCTGGACAGAAGGAGAGTTGTAACTATACGAGCTGATGCTGATTGTTTTTCAACAGTTGTAGCATTTACACTCCCTATTGTCATCCTTCAGATTTCCCATTATTAAAAATCCTCTTTGAGCCTTCCCACTGTTGGACTTACTAGATTTTGCTATTATGTTCCTAATGTACAACTTCCTAATTGCTGATTGGGCTGAGAGTCTTTTCTCATGTGTATTAACCTTTCATGCTTCTTATTCTTTGAAAACTCAGTTCACATCTTTTGCCTTGTAAATATTTTCTTTTTTTTTTAAATTGATTTTAAGCCTTTTAAATATATCATGGATACTAATTCCTTGGTGATAATGTAGTTTGAAAATATCCTCCCCTAGTTTGTCTCTTATTTTTTCACTTTCTGTATACTGTTTTTTGATAAACATATACTCTTAATTTTAATATCCTCAAATTTATCAATTTAGGTTAATGTTTTAATGTCTTATCTCATAAATCCTATCATACTCTAAGGTCAGAAAAATGCTCTTCTATATACTGGTCTAAAATAGTTGATCTTTTGCTATTATGAATTAAGTCTTGAATTCTTTTGACTTATTGTGTGTGTGCAAGTGTATGTATGTACATGGAATGACGTAAGGAAGACAAGTTTATTTGTATCCACATGGATATGAAAGTTAGGGTTTGCCTGGTTTTTACTCATTGCCCCAGGTGTGTCCAAAGTCAGATGGATTTCTTCCTGAATCGTCTTTACTTACCCTTGTGGCCATATTGAGGATGTCCTTCTTAGATCCTTGCATACTGTACAACTCATTAGGTTAGTTTTGATTGATTGATTCATTCATTCACTTAACAAATATGTATTAGGTACCCCCATGTGTCATGCCCTGTGCTGGGCACTGGGCCACAAATATAAAAAGATAGTCCTTGCCTTCAAGCAGCTTAAGTTTTGTGGGGAGCCAAATATGTGAGAATTATGTCATAATTTATGGTAATAACACGCGATGGAGTTGTACATTATCCCATTTTAAATGGCCCACTGCAATGTATCAAAAAGTCCCTCCTTTTTGAATAATCCTCTTTTCCCAGTGATCTCCAGTACATCAGAGTTCCATAAATATACGAGTCTGATTGAAGGCTCTCCATTCTATTTCATCGGTCAGTTGTTCAATACCAGGACCAGCATCACAATGTACAGTTTAGAATACAGTTTAGAATCTGCTTGTCAAGTTCATAAAGTAGCATGCAGGATTTTTATTTAGAATTGTATTGAATGTATAGCTCAGTGTAGGGAGAACTGACACTTCTTTGGTCTTCCTCTCCACGTGCATAGGTAGATATCCCCACTTAGCTAGGATTTTTTTTTTTCCGGTTTTGCCGCACAGCTTGCAGGATCTCAGTTCCCTAACCAGGGATTGAATCCAGGCCATGACAGTGAAAGAACAGAGTTCTAACCATTCGACAACCAAGGAATTCCCTAGAAGTTCTTTTATTTTTTCAAAAACCTTTTGTCATTTTCTCTATTCAGACTCCACACACCTTTGGCTAGATTCATTGCTAAATATAACTTTTGTTACTATTAGAAATGGTATTTTATTTTGGATTACATTTGCCATTTTTCCCAGTGGGTGGAAATACAACTAATTTTTGTATACTGATCTTATAGCCAATAAACATGCTAAACTGTTCCATTAGTTGTAATAACCTCTCTGTAGATTCCTTTGGAAATTTCAAGTAGGCAGTTATAGCATCTGCCTGAAAATAGTCTTTACATTGCCTCAGATTGAGACATAAATTAAACGTGGATACTTATAAATTAATAGAATTTCACCTTTACAGAATCTTTAAACAGTCAAGTAATAACTCTGATTTGTGAGTAAAAAGAAGGAACTAACCTGCTTGTTGAAGGGCATCCAAAAAGCCGCGGAACCAGCCTTCCTCCTGGAGCTCCAGTAGGACCTGGAGGAAAAGGGAGGCAGCCTCCATGGGCCCCTTGTTGTTTTTCTTGGCCTGAATGTGCTGCACCACATCTACAAACAGAGGCAAGAGGGACTCATCAAACTGCAGAACCGCTAATCCCTGGAAGTAAAACCACTAATCACTGGAAGGGTTGTCAGATCTTCTCAAACGGGGCTGGGGATTCACAGCAGCGGAAGGACCTGCAGGAAAGCAGCAAGTTCTCCATCTTGGTCAATCATACCCATTCTTCACTACCCCCAACCCTACCCCCAGCCTCTCTGGAAACTTCTCCTAGTCTGTTGTGGAAGTCTGGACACACACTGGAGGGCAGTCCTTAAGAAAAGGAGTCTCTTAAAGATGTCTGCAAGAGTCTCCCCTTAACAAGTGAGAACTCATGGTAGCATCAGGTTAGGTAGAAAAACCATGGCTTCTTCTAACATTTGAAAGTTTCTTGTTCAAAAGTCTGAATTAATCGTAGGACTAAAAGGGTGTGAGGACAGGGCCACTCCTGTCATCAGTGACAATTACAGTGGACACAGCAACCAGAAATTTGGAAAACCCAGCAATGGCCACAGGACTGGAAAAGGTCAGTTTTCATTCCAATCCCTAAGAAAGGCAATGCCAAAGAATGCTCAAACTACCGCAAAATTGCACTCATACACACTAGTAAAGTAATGCTCAAAATTCTCCAAGCCAGGCTTCAACAGTATGTGAACCGTGAACTTCCAGATGTTCAAACTGGATTTAGAAAAGGCAGAGGAACCAGAGATCAAATTGCCAACATCTGTTGGATCATTGAAAAAGCAAGGGAGTTCCAGAAAAACATCTACTTCTGCTTTATTGACTATGCCAAAGCCTTTGACTGAGTGGATCACAACAAACTGTAGAAAATTGTGAAGAGATGGGAATACCAGACCACCTGATCTGCCTCTTGAGACATCTGTATGCAGGTCAGGAAGCAACAGATAGAACTGGACCTGTAACAACAGACTGGTTCCAAATCGGGAAAGGAATATGTGAAGGCTGTATATTGTCACCCTGCTTATTTAACTTACATGCAGAGTACATCATGAGAAATGCTGGGCTGGATGAAGCACAAGCTGGAATCAAGATTGCCGGGAGAAATATCAATTATCTCAGATATGCAGATGTCACCACACTTATGGCAGAAAGCGAAGAACAAAAGAGCCTCTTGAAGAAAGTGAAAGAGGAGAGTGAAAACGTTGGCTTAAAGCTCAACATTCAGAAAACTAAGATCATGGCATCTGGTCCCATCACTT
>NW_011494695.1:812242-812583 GCF_000754665.1 Bison bison bison | reverse complement strand
AATTGCCAACATCTGTTGGATCATTGAAAAAGCAAGGGAGTTCCAGAAAAACATCTACTTCTGCTTTATTGACTATGCCAAAGCCTTTGACTGAGTGGATCACAACAAACTGTAGAAAATTCTGAAAGAGATGGGAATACCAGACCACCTGATCTGCCTCTTGAGACATCTGTATGCAGGTCAGGAAGCAACAGATAGAACTGGACCTGTAACAACAGACTGGTTCCAAATCGGGAAAGGAATATGTGAAGGCTGTATATTGTCACCCTGCTTATTTAACTTACATGCAGAGTACATCATGAGAAATGCTGGGCTGGATGAAGCACAAGCTGGAATCAAGA
>NW_011494695.1:804824-812142 GCF_000754665.1 Bison bison bison | reverse complement strand
CAGAAAGCGAAGAACAAAAGAGCCTCTTGAAGAAAGTGAAAGAGGAGAGTGAAAACGTTGGCTTAAAGCTCAACATTCAGAAAACTAAGATCATGGCATCTGGTCCCATCACTTCATGGGAAATAGATGGGGAAACAGTGACAGACTTTATTTTGGGGGGCTCCAAAATCACTGCAGATGGTGATTGCAGCTGTGAAATTAAAAGACACTTGCTTCTTGGAAGAAAAGTTATGACCAACCTAGACAGCATATTAAAAAGCAGAGACATTACTTTGCCAACAAAGGTCCATCTAGACAAAGCCATGGTTTTTTCCGGTAGTCATGTATGAAGTAAGAGTTGGACTATAAAGAAGGCTGAGCACCAAAGAATTCATGCTTTGAACTGTGGTGTTGGAGAAGACTCTTCAGAGTCCCTTGGACTGCAAGGAGATCAAACCAGTCCATCCTAAAGGAAATCAGTACTGAATATTCACTGGAAGGACTGATGCTGAAGCTGAAACTCCAATACTTTGGCCACCTGATTCGAAAAATTGACTCATTTGAAAAGACCCTGATGCTGGGGAAGATTGAAGGCAGGAGGAGAAGGGGACGACAGAGAATGGGATGGTTGGATGGCATCACGAGCTCGATGGACATGAGTTTGAGTAAGCTCCGGGAGTTGGTGTTGGACAGGGTGGCCTGACATGCTGCAGTCCATGGGGTTGCAAACAGTCACACACGACTGAGTGACTGAACTGAACAGCAACCAGAGTTAGAATAAACAGAGGTCCTTTCATGGTCCTATTTCCAGACTTTTGCTGCTGCTGCTACTAAGTCGCTTCATTCGTGTCCAACTCTGTGCGACCTCATAGACGGCAGCTCACCAGCCTCCCCCGTCCCTGGGGTTCTCCAGGCAAGAACACTGGAGTGGGTTGCCATTTCCTTCTCCAATGCATGAAAGTGAAAAGTGAAAGTGAAGTCGCTCAGTCGTGTCCGACTCTTAGCGACCCCATGGACTGCAGCCCACCAGGCAACTCCGTCCATGGGATTTTCCAGGCAAGAGTACTGGAGTCGGGTGCCATTGCCTTCTCCGAGGCTTTTGCTAAGACATGTAAAAAAAAATTAGTAAACAGAAATCACAATAGAGTCAGGAGACCAGAAGGGGGCGCTCTCATGCCCTGTGCCCATAGCAGAGCCCAAGAGGAAGAAGTCAGACTTCCTTCCTGGCAAGGACTGAGCCAGGGAAAAGCCAATGACTGTTTACTACAGCCCCTCCCAGACTCCTTTTCTCCTCTATTAAAGTGTTCTTCCTTTGCCCTGCAGGGACCTGCATGGGCCTGCGGTGATTGCAGATTCCAGACTGCAGTTCTCTGCTGATCCTGAAAAAGTGTGTCTTTGCTGGAGAAATATCTGACAGTCTATTTATTTCATGCCCATAGGAAATATGGTAGAAAAGAAAAAGCAGGAGCTAAAGAAGACACAGTGAGGCCAGGTAACAGACAACTATCCACCAACCAGCTGGTGGTCTTACTGATTTTGCGCAGTAACTCCATGTCTGGGCTGATAACCAAACAGTTACCTTCGTATGACCTGACATTTGATAATTTTCCCCACTGTCGAAGCAAAGCGAAGTCACTTGCTCAGTCGTGTCCAACTCTTTGTGACTCCATGGACTGTAGCCTACCACGCTCCTCCATCCATGGGATTTTCCAGGCAAGAGTACTGGAGTGGGTTGCCATTGCCTTCTCCAGAGGATCTTCCCGACCCAGGGATTGAACCCAGGTCTCCTGCATTGTAAGCAGACGCTCTACCATCTGAGCCACCAGGGAAGTCCTAGTGCCAGTGGGATGTAAATTCTAAGGAGTAATTCCAATTGTCTGGCAGGTTAACCTCTGTATTCTCAGAGTTTAGAAGACCTAGTACTCAATGTATACTTAACAAAGGTATGCTGAATGAATGTAAGGAGACAGGAAGGAACGCCTCCCTTTTCTGCCAAGGTCTCTGCAACAATAAAACAAACCCTTTTAAAGTATAAAATTCAATGGCTTTTAGAGCTGTAAATCCATCACCACTATATAATTTTACTGCCTTTGTATTACTGTAGAAAGAAATCTTATACCCATTAGCAGTCATTCCCCATTTCCCCCATGGCAACTATGGATTTGCCTATTTTGGATATTTCATATGAATGGGATCATAGAGTAAGTGGTCCTTATGGCTGGGTTCTTTCACTTAGCATAATGTTTTCAAGTTCATCCATGTTGTAATCATGTATCATATTTAATCCTTTTCCTTGCTGAATAATATTCCATTGTATGGATATACCAGTTTTGTCTATCTGTTCATCAGTTAACGGGCATTTAGGTTTCTACATTTTGTCTTTTATGAACAGTAATGTTATAAGCGTTCATGTACAAGTTTTTGTGTGGACATATATATTCATTTCTCTTAAGTACATATACTGTTAGGCACAAGATTGCTGGGTCTTAAGGTCACATTCTGAAGCCTGGGGTTAGGATTTAACCAAAAGAGCTGAGAAAACAAGGCAGGGGAGGGATAGATAATTTAATCAGTGTAACAGAAACAGAAAAAGTGGGGTGGAAAAGCAAAGAGTTTATGTGATAAAATACAAAGAAATGAACAGGAAAGATGTCAACCAACTATATGAGAACAGCTGTCTATGGGGCTGGACTTGAAATAAGAACTCTACGGTATTGTTAACATTCAAAAATAAGATAATATTATACACAGTATTTTTAAGCTTGCTTTTAAAAAATTATTTACTTCTGGCTACACTGGGTCCTCATTGCCACGTGGGCGGCTCTCTAGTTGCAGAGAGCTGAGGCCACTCTCCAGTTGTGTGGAGGCTTCTTACTGCAGTGGCTTCATTTGCTGTGGAGCACACTCTAGGCATGCAGGCCTCAGCAGTCGAGGTAGGGGGCTCAGCAGTTGTGGCTCTCGGGCTCTAGAGCACAGGCTCAATAGTCGCGGCGCACGGGCTTAGTTGCTCCGCGGCACGTGGGATCTTCCCGGATCAGGGATTGAGTCCATGTCTCCTGCGCTGACAAGCAATTCTTTACCACTTGAGCTACCTCAAGCTCACTTTTTAAACTTACCTTTTGGGTTTTTTTTATTTTATGAGGAGTTTATTGTCTTTTTTTTTTTTTTTAAGGTTTATTCAGGGAGATAACATACTCCACAGAAACTTTTGGTATTTTTATTGTGCTGTATTATAACTATAAATTAAAGTTAATATGTATTAAAAAACAATCCCACCCATGCACTCCCATAAGCACACTGTGGTTTTCCATCAACGCACTCATCACACTTTATTAAGTTCAGTTACCTGACTTCGCACAGGCACTCTAATCTCAGGGCAGAACCATTCCTATCGATCCTTCATTTCCTAAAAGGATGCTTCCTATTAACTAATACGTGTAGTAATGTGTGTTAATGCTAGCCAGTGCTAGCCTAATGCCTGACGCACACCTTAACTGCTAAGTTGCTGGTTATTAAATCACTACACAGTACATGAAAGAATGGGATTCACATCCCTGATAGTGTTTCACTCTTTGGAGGATTTCTGGAAGAGACAGATGTCTTGCTTGCATGGCTTACATTCTTCAAGGGCCCCAACTTCTCTACCATCATTAGGATGTTATTTTGTTACTTCTCTCTGAGCATAGCTACAAAGTGGGAGTCCTTCGTGTTGGTGGCATTCTTTCACTCCTGGCTCCACAACCTGTGCTTTGGTTGTACGCAGCAATTAGCACGCAAGTTACCTGTCTGCTTTAATACAGTTTCAAAAAACTGCCTCACATCAGGAAAGTTATGTAGGCGTTTGGAGCACACTCCCTCTTTCATCTCAACTCTTTCCAGGCACCCCCTCCCTTCTCTTCTCCCCAAGGCTCTGCTCACCTCTGGCACAAAGTACCTCAATACAAATCTGTAAAATGGCCATTATCTATCATCATGGGACTCATTCGTTGTGGGGAAACACCTGAACTGAAGCCTAAAGCCGTTCCCTCCAGTGAGTCTTGATCCTCTCATAATTTGAAAAGATACATGCACCCCAGCATTTATTGCAGCACTACTTACAGTAGACAAGACATGGAAGCAACCTAGGTGTCCAATGACAGAGGAATGGATAAAAAAGATATGGTACATATATCCAATGGAATATTACTCAGCCATAAAAAAGAATGGCATAATGCCATTTGCAGCAACATGGATGTACCTAGAGATTATCATAATAAGTGAACTCAGACAGAGAAAGACAAATATCGTATCATATCAGTTATATGTGGAATCTTAAAAATGATACAGATGAACTTATTTACAAAACAGAAATAGACTCACAGACTGTGAAAACAAACTTATGGTTACCAAAGGGGAAAGGTGGGGGAGAGAGATAAATTAAGAGTCTTGGATTAACATACACACACTACTATATACAAAACAGGTAATCTACGGAGCACCACCTACTGTATAGCACCTAGAACTCTGCTCAATATTCTGTGATAACCTATATGAGAAAAGAATCTGAAAAAGAATGGTATAGGTATAACTGAATCACTTTGCTGTATGAAACCAGTGCAACATTGTAAATCAACTATACCCTATATAAAATAAAAATCAAATTTATAAAAGTTTCCAGTCATTTGCTGATAAGATCCAGATCTGGCAGAGTGAGTCTCAACTTATCATTTGTGTTCTTCGGTCCTCACCTGTCTCCACCAACCCCTTGGACTTTAAAGTATTTTAAGGAAGGGCTTGTATCTCATTCTGAATCTCTGATGTCAGCGCAAAGACCAACACAGTAGACGGACACAAGTATTAGTAGAAATAAATGAAACGGACAGCGACATGTTTCCCCAGCTTTAAGTCTAAACAAATGTGCAGCTCTAAGCAAGTCATTTCACTTCGCTAGGACTCAGTTTCCCCATGTGGGCTTCCAAGGGCTTCTCAAACTCTTGATAATCCCCAGTCTAAAATATTGCGAAGATCTCGCCACAAACCTGGCGTTAACTGTATTGATTGAAAGACCGGGATGGGGGTTGAGCAGTGGAATAAGAAAGAAATCCTGAACTGTTTTCTTGCACCAAGGGGCAGGCGGCAACCACTCACCGTCCCTAAACCAGGGGGTCATGTAGCTCAGGATGTAGGTAGGGTCCAGGATCTTCCTGACATAGTCGCGGAAGGCGTGCAAATTCCGCCGCTGCTCTGCCGTCATGCCTGCTGCTCCGCTCCCCGCGACCCCCTGCTTCGCCTGTGCTCTGCTGGGCTCCGCTGAGCTCGGCTCCGCTCTTCCTAAACACAGCCGTGAAGCGCGAGAAATTTGCCGAGGCGAGCGCCCAGCGCGGAGGCGGAGCTGCAGGGGAAGACGGGCTGCGGAGGGAAAATCGAAACTGAAACTAGGGGCAGGGCACCCCCAGGCTCCCTGATCAACCTGCGCCATTATGTTTTCGTTTCCTCGCCAGCTCGCGGATCCCGAGGGACCCAAGGGGACCCCTGCGAGTTGCTCTTTGGTGTTCACTTCATCCTACTTTGTGTTTGGCTTTTAGAGCCATGAAATTTAGATACGGTAACATGCATAGGTGTTAATTTATAATTCTCTGAGTTTGGGGAAATGCATGCGGGTGTCACCACTTTGCCCAGGTTTCTGGGTCCTGCGGTCTAGTGTCTTAACTTCACAGGACACTGTCACCTGTTTTCCAAAGTGGCCATCCCGTGGTGCATTCCCACCTGGAGTGTGAGAGAGCTGCAGGGGATGCAAGCCCAGGAAATACACAGCTGGTCAGTTTGTTGTTCGCTTGTTTGGTTTGGGCTTTTGCCTGGTATGAAATAGTGCGCTGTTGTCAAATATATGTAGTCCAAATATCCTCTCCCAGTCGGCGACTTAGATCATTCTCTTTAAGGTGTCTTTTGAGCATCAATTTATTTTGGTGAAACCTAATTTGCCACTTTTTTCGTTGTTTACTGCCTTTTGTGTCCTTTTGGTGAATCTTTGCCTACTAAAGATATTCTGTGTTTTCTTTTAGGGTCTTTGTGTTTTCAGCTTTTACCTTTAGGTTATGGGCATCTCAAATTAATTTTGTTGTGGGAGGAGGTAGAGGTTAAGCTTTCACTTTTTCCATACTTGTACTTGATTCACACAAACTATTTCCTCGAAAACTTTTCCCTTTGAAAAGGCTTGGCACCTTTGTCAAAAAAAATCAACTGACTGTGCACTACTCTAACTTTACTCTGTTCCACTTATCTATTTGTTGATACTGCTTTATGTCTCTTTGTAAAGACTATATTGGGACTTACCTGGTGGTCCAGTGGCTAAAACTCTTGCTCCCAGTGCAGAGGGCGTTGGTGTGATGTCTTGTGGGGAGCTGGATCCCACATGCTGCAACTAAAGATCCCACATGCTGCAACTAAAGATCCCACATACTGCAACTAAAGATCCTGTGTGCTGCAACTGAGGCCTGATACAGCCAAATAAATTTAAATATACGAAAGAAAAAAAAGTACATTGACTGTTCTGGGATCTTTGGATTTTGCTATGAAATTTTCTTGCCTGGAGAATCTCATGGACAGAGGAGCCTCGCGGGCTGCAGTCCAAAGGGTCCCAGAGTCAGACACCTCTGAGTGACTGTTACTTTCATGAAATATTGTTTGCTAATTCTTATTTTTAAAAAAGCATATGGGGATTTTGATCAGAACTACATGAAACCTACAGATGAACTTGAGGAGAAATGATATTTTTAACAGTATTGAGCCTTCATGGAGTGGCCATCATGGTCAACAAGAGAGTCCGAAATGCAGTACTTGGATGCAATCTCAAAAACGACAGAATGATCTCTGTTCATTTCCAAGGCAAACCATTCAATATTACAGTAATCCAAGTCTATGCCCCAACCAGTAACACTGAAGAAGCTGAAGTTGAATGGTTCTATGAAGACCTACAAGATCTTTTAGAACTAACACCCAAAAAGATTTCCTTTTCATTACAGGGGACTGGAATGCAAAAGTATGAAGTCAAGAAACACCTGGAGTAACAGGCAAATTTGGCCTTGGAATACGGAATGAAGCAGGGCAAAGACTAATCGAGTTTTGCCAAGAAAATGCACTGGTCATAACAAACACCCTCTTCCAACAACACAAGATCAGACTCTATACATGGACATCACCAGATGGTCAACACCAAAATCAGACTGATTATATTCTTTGCAGCCAAAAATGGAGAAGCTCTATATAGTCAGCAAAAATAAGACCAGGAGCTGACTGTGGCTCAGATCATGAACTCCTTATTGCCAAATTCAGACTTAAATTGAAGAAAGTAGGGAAAACC
>NW_011494695.1:801858-804724 GCF_000754665.1 Bison bison bison | reverse complement strand
ATTCAGACTTAAATTGAAGAAAGTAGGGAAAACCACTAGACCATTCAGGTATGACCTAAATCAAATCCCTTATGATTATACAGTGGAAGTGAGAAATAGATTTAAGGGCCTAGATCTGATAGATAGAGTGCCTGATGAACTATGGAATGAGGTTCGTGACATTGTACAGGAGACAGGGATCGAGACCAACCCCGTGGAAAAGAAATGCAAAAAGGCAAAATGGCTGTCTGGGGAGGCCTTACAAATAGCCGTGAAAAGAAGAGAAGCGAAAAGCAAAGGAGAAAAGGAAGGATATAAACATATGAATTCAGAGTTCCAAAGAATAGCAAGAAAAGATAAGAAAGCCTTCTTCAGCGGTCAATGCAAAGAAATAGAGGAAAACAAGAGAATAGGAAAGACTAGAGACCTCGTCAAGAAAATCAGAGATACCAAGGGAACATTTCATGCAAAGATGGGCTCGATAAAGGACAGAAATGGTATGGACCTAACAGGAGCAGAGGATATTAAGAAGAGATAGCAAGAATACACAGAAGAACTGTACAAAAAATATCTTCACGACCCAGATAATCACAATGGTGTGATCACTGACCTAGAGCCAGACATCCTGGAATGTGAAGTCAAGTGGGCCTTAGAAAGCATCACTACGAACAAAGCTAGTGGAGGTGATAGAATTCCAGTGAAGCTATTTCAAATCCTGAAAGATGCTGCTGTGAAAGTGCTGCACTCAATATGCCAGCAAATTTGGAAAACTTAGCAGTGGCCACAGGACTGGAAACGGTCAGTTCTCATTCCAATGCCAAAGAATGCTCAAACTACTACACAATTGCACTCCTCTCACACGCTAGTAAAGTAATGCTCAAAATTCTCCAAGCCAGGCTTCAGCTGAACTGTGAACTTTCTGATGTTCAAGCCGGTTTTAGAAAAGGCAGAGGAACCAGAGATCAAATTGCCAACATCTGCTGGATCATGGAAAAAGCAAGAGAGTTCCAGAAAAACATCTATTTCTGCTTTATTGACTATGCCAAAGCCTTTGACTGTGTGGATCACAATAAACTGTGGAAAATTCTGAAAGAGATGGGAATACCAGACCACCTGATCTTCCTCTTGAGAAATTTGTATGCAGGTCAGGAAGCAACAGTTAGAACTGGACATGGAACAACAGACTGGTTCCAAATAGGAAAAGGAATACATCAAGGCTATATATTGTCACCCTGTATATTTAACTTATATACAGAGTACATCATGAGAAACGCTGGACTGGAAGAAGCACAAGCTGGAATCAGGATTGCCGGGGGAAATATCAATAACCTCACATATGCAGATGACACCACCCTTATGGCAGAAAATGAAGAGGAACTAAAAAGCCTCTTGATGAAAGTGAAAGAGGAGAGTGAAAAAGTGAGCTTAAAGCTCAACATTCAGAAAATGAAGATCATGGCATCTGGTCCCATCACTTCATGGGAAATAGATGGGGAAACAGTGGAAACAGTGTCAGACTGTATTTTTTTGGGCTCCAAAATCACTACAGATGGTGACTGCAGCCATGAAATTAAAAGACGCTTACTCCTTGGAAGGAAAGTTATGACCAACCTAGATAGCATATTGAAAAGCAGAGATATTACTTTGCCAACAAAGGTCCGTCTAGTCAAGGCTATGGTTTTTCCTGTGGTCATGTATGGATGTGAGAGTTGGACTGTGAAGAAGGCTGAGTGCCGAAGAGTTGATGCTTTTGAACTGTGGTGTTGGAGAAGACTCTTGAGAGTCCCTTGGACTGCAAGGAGATCCAACTAGTCCATTCTGAAGGAGATCAGCCCTGGGATTTCTTTGGAAGGAATGATGCTAAAGCTGAAACTCCAGTACTTTGGCCACCTCATGTGAAGAGTTGACTCATTGGAAAAGACTCTGATGCTGGGAGGGATTGGGGGCAGGAGAAGGGAACAGTAGAAGATGAGATGGCTGGATGGCATCACTGACTCGATGGACGTGAGTCTGGGTGAACTCCGGGAATTGGAGATGGACAGGGAGGCCTGGCGTGCTGCAATTCATGGGGTCGCAAAGAGCCGGTCACAACTGAGCGACTGAACTGAACTGAATTGAGCCTTCAAATCCATGAACGTAAGTTTTCATTTATCTGGGTCTTTAATTGCCCTCAGCATTATTTTATAGTTTTACAAGTATAGATCTTCTAAATATCTATTAAACTTATTCTTAACTATTACATTCTTTGATGCTTCTGTAAATTGAATTGCTTTTCAAGTGTCATTTTAAATTTTTTGTTGCTGGTATATAGAATTTACTAATTCGCTTGTATTATGCAATTCACTAATTCACTTATTAGCTCTAGAGTTAATGTTCTGTAGAGTTCTTAAAAATTTCTATGTAAACAGTATGCCATTTGGGAATACAGGGTTTTATTTCTTTCCAATCTTTATACCTTTTATTTTGCTTCTTTCCCATATGGCACCTACTAAGGCAATGGCACCCCACTCCAGTACTCTTGCCTGGAAAATCCCATGGGTGGAGAAGCCTGGTGGGCTGCAGTCCATGGGGTCGCTAAGAGTCGGACACAACTGAGCGACTTCACTTGCACTTTTCACTTTCATGCATTGGAGAAGGAAATGGCAACCCACTCCAGTGTTCTTGCCTGGAGAATCCCAGGGACGGGGGAGCCTGGTGGGCTGCCGTCTATGGGGTCCCACAGAGTCGGACACGACTGAAGCGACTTAGCAGCAGCAGCAGCACGGCTTCAAAGGAAAGCTAAATAAAACTAGTGAGTTGACACCCTTGCTGCTGCTGCTGCTGCTAAGTCACTTCAGTTGTGTCCGACTCTGTGCGACCCCATAGACGACAGCCCACCAGGCTCCCC
>NW_011494695.1:791058-801758 GCF_000754665.1 Bison bison bison | reverse complement strand
TGACACCCTTGCTGCTGCTGCTGCTGCTAAGTCACTTCAGTTGTGTCCGACTCTGTGCGACCCCATAGACGACAGCCCACCAGGCTCCCCCGTCCCTGGGATTCTCCAGGCAAGAACACTGGAGTGGGTTGCCATTTCCTTCTCCAATGCCTGAAAGGGAAAAGTGCAAGTGAAGTCGCTCAGTCGTGTCCGACTCTTAGCGACCTCAAGGACTGCAGCCTACCAGGCTCCTCCGTCCATGGGATTTTCCAGGCAAGAGTACTGGAATGGGGTGCCATTGCCTTCTCCTACCTTACTACTAATCTCAGCAGGGAAACAATCAATGTTCACTTTAATTACAAACTCTAACAGAGAAGAACAAACCTGATTCCATACTGAATCCATTCCTTTAGCTCTAACTTGTGTGGTCTGTCGCCTGTGCTTAGTCATACTGACTCTGCACCAAGGGCTCCTCAAACTCAAAAGAATGCTGCCTTGAGCCTGAAATATACAGGATAGTCCATTCTCAAGACTCCGATCTTTAGAGGTGTAACACCTTTCTATTCATAGAGAGATAAAAATTTGAAAGCAGAGCATAATATTTGTCTTGTCGGAGGTTTGTAGGAACATTATGCCAGACCTAGGTCAACAGCAGTAAGAACAAAGGATTCCAATGCCATGAAGTTTGCAACCACCAGCCACACCCCTTCCCCTTTTAATATAGAAGAAGTGAAGTGAAGTTGCTCAGTTGTGTCTGACTCTTTGCGACCCCATGGACTCTAGCCTACCATGCTCCTCTGTCCATGGGATTTTCCAGGCAAGAGTATTAGAGTGGGTTGCCATTTCCTTCTCCAGGGGATCTTCCTGACCCAGGGATCGAACCTGGGTCTCCTGCATTGTAGGCAGATGCTTTACCATCTGCACCACCAGGGAAGTCATAATATAAAAGAAGGCTTAGTTTTAACGTTTGAAAGATGGTTCCCTAGGACACTAGTTCACCATCTTCTTGGTCTGTTGGCTTTCCAAACAAAGTCATTATTCCCTGCCCCAGCAACTTGTCTCTGAATTTATTGGCCAGTCATACAGAGAGTGGTACAAGCTTGGATTCAGTAAACAGGTTGGCTATTGGTTTTTCCTAGATGCCTTTTATCAGATTGATGTTTTCTTCATTTCTGCTTTGCTCAGTTATTTTTTTTAAGTCATGAATAGGTGTCAAATTTCTCAACTTTTTAATATCTATTGAGGTGATCATATATTGTTAATATGCTGAATTTCATTTATTGATTTTTTAATATTAAATCAACCTAGAACTCTCAGGATAAATCACATTTGATCATGAAGTAGCACCCTTTTAAAAATATATTTCTGGATTCAGTTTGCTAATATTTTGTATCTATGGTTATTTATTTGTATCTATGGTCATACATTTTCTTATAATTTTAGGCTTATGCTGACCTTATAAAACAAGTTTGTATAAGACAGGTATTGTTCCTTCCTTAAATATTTAACAGAATACACCAGTGAAGCCACTTGGGGTTGGAGTTTTGTTTGAAGATTCTTTTATTATTAATTTATTTTCATTGAAGGATAATTGCTTTACAGAATTTTGTTGTTTTCTGTTAAACCTCAACATGAATCACCCATAGGTACACATATATTCCCTCCCTTTTGAACCTCTCTCCCATCTCCCACCCCTCTAGATTGATACATGAAGATTCTTCATAACAGTTCAATTTCTTTACTGGATATAAGGCCATTCTAATTTTTTGTTGTTGTTGTTGTTGTTTAGTTGTTAAGTTGTGTCTGACTCTTTTGTGACCCCACGGACAGAAGTCCCCCAGGCTCTTCTGTCTATGGGATTTTCCAGGCAAGAATACTATAGTGGGTTGCCATTTTCTTCTCCATGGGATCTTCCAGACCCAGGGATTGAAAACTCATCTCCTGCATTGGCAGGCGGATTCTTAACCACTGAGCCACCTGAGAAGCCCTAATTTTTTACCTAACGTCAAATCAGTTTTGGTTAAGTTGTGCTTATTAAGGAATTTGGCCATTTCCTCTAAATCATTAAATTTGTTGGTATAAAGCTATTCATGATATTCTTTATTATCTTTTTACCTTAAAAAAATCAGTCTTCTAGAATCTAAAATATGACACTAATGACTTATCTGCAAAACAGAAAGAGATTCACAGACATAGAGAACAGACTTGTGGTTGCCAAGGAGGAGCAGGGTGGCGGAGAGATGAACTGAGAGTTTGGGGGCAGCAGATGCAAACTATTATACATATGATGAATAAACACTATATGTTGTATATATGTATATATATAGCACTATATGTTGCTATATGATGTATAGCACTGGGAATTATATTCAATATCCTGTAATAAACATAAAGGAAAGGAATGTAAAAAAGAATATATATATGTATAACTGAATCACTTTGCTGTATAGCAGAAATTAACACATTGTGAATCAAATATACATCATTTAAAAAAATCAGTCTTGCCAGGAATTTACCAACTCTGTTTTTTCAAAAACCAACTTTGGCTTTGATAGCTTCATTGTTATTCTATTTTCTGTTTCATTGATTTCTGCTCTAATCATTATTTTCTCCTACATCCACTGGGTTTAATTTGCTCTTCTTTTACTAGTTTGGTAAGTTAGAAGTTTAAATCACAATTTTATACATTTTTCTTTCCTAATAAAAGACATTTAAGGCTATAAATTTTCCTTTCCTCAGCTGAGAAGTTTTAAAATCCCATCAGTTTGATAGATTTTATTTTCAACATCATTCCATTTGAAACAGTTTCTAATATCCCTGTGATTTCTTCTTTAACCTATGAGTTAACTAGAAGTATGCTGTTTATTTTTCAAATATTGGGAATTTCCCAAATAGCTTGATGTTATTGACTTCCGATTTTAAACTGTTGTGATCCAAAAGCATATGTTGTATGATTTCAATCTTTTGGAATTTATTGGAATTTGCTTCATGACCCAGCATATAGACTATCTTGATATACCTTTCAGATATACTTAAGAAGAATGTGTATTCTATAGTTCTTGAGTATAAGATTTGACAAATTTCAATTATGTCAGGTTGGTTTATGAGTGTGGTCTAGTCTCCTGTATCCTTACTATTCATAGTTTTGTTGACTTGTTGTATCAAGTACTGAGAGGGGGTGTTAAAATCTCCAGTTATGATCACTAGTTTGTCCACGTGTCCCTTTTGTTCTATCAATTTTTACTCCATAAATTTTGTAGCTCTGTTACTAGATGCATACACATTTAGGATTGTTGTTTTCCTGATAAATTTTGTCTTTATGAAATGTCTTTTTGTCTGTATTGATACTTGTTATATCAAAGTCTACTTCATGTGTTATTACAGAACCTGTAACAGCTTTCTTATGCTTACTGTTTGCATGGTATATCATTTTCCATCCTATTATTCTCAACTTCTCTGTTAATATGTAGAGGGTACCTTTAGTATACAGTTTATAGTTAGGTGCTCCTTTTTTATCCAGTCTGACAATCTCTGCCTTTTAATTGGAACATTAAATCTATTTATATTTAATCATTTTATGGGTTTAAAACTGCAATTTTGCTGTTTGTTGCATCTGATTTTGTTAGCTATGAATTGTTTTCTTTTTAGTTTTGTCCCTGTGTGTGTTTGTGTGTGTGTGTATATATATGTATGAGCAACCATATATAGTGGTTGCTCTTATTGATTACAATGTGCATATTTAACTGATATCAGTCTACTTATAATTAATATTATACCATATCAAGTAAAAATATAAGATCCTTGCAACCATCCATCCCAGCCCATCATTTTATTGTCCTAATTTTTACTTTTTTATGCATTATAAACCACATAATACAATGCTATAAGCTTTATTGTAAAAAGTCAGTTGTCTTTTAAATAAAATAAGAAAATTATTTTCTTTTCTATTTTCCCATTTACAATTTCTAGTGTTATGCATTCCCATTTGTAGATAATGGTTTTTTCCCATCTGATATCATTTCTTTTGGTTCCTCCAATATGTTGTTTAGACTTCCAATGAGTTTATCATTTTTAATTTTGTTTTGAAGAGTTCTAAGATTTCCACTGTTTTTTTCTTCTTTCAGTTTCTCAGCTGAGAAACTCTATGTTCATCACTATAGCTGTCTTTTAAGTTCATGTATATATTTCTAATTATATCTTTAGAGTCTTTGCTAATTCCACCATGTGGATTATCTCACAGTATGTGGTTGGGTTTTTTCTTTCTTTTTACTTTTTTGGCTATGCTACACAGCATGCAGGATCTTAGTTCCTTGGTCAGGGGTCAAACCTGCACACCTGCATTGGAAGCACCGAGTCTTAACAACTGGACCATAGGGAGGTGCCACACTATGGTTTTGTAACTTTTTTCTCTTGACTCTGAATTCCCTCACACATTTAATAATCTTTTATTTCACACTGGACATCACAGATATGCTGTAGAATCTCTGGATTCTGTTATTTTACTTTGGGGAGTGTTGCTTTTTGTCTAATATACTAACTTACCAGCTATTAATTTTGAAATTATAGAGGCCTTGTTTCACAGTTCTGGTGGGTTTCACACATCTGTTAAAGGTTTGCCTTTATGCAAGGTGATTCCCTTATTTGAGGATACAGTCTTTTCTGTTAAGGTGCGGTCCTGAGGGGTTTCAGTGAAAAGCCCTACATGTTTCCACTGCCTTTCCAAGTTGGTGAAACTCAGACTCCAAATTCTGCCTTCCCTTTCCAGCTATCTTGTTGAGCTTTTCCAGCCTTCCAGCCGTTGCTTACCTGGGCCCTTGGATTCTCCCCTCCATGGAAGGATTTGAGTGAATGTTATATACAAATTCTAGGGGTACCTCTGTTTCCTTTCAGAAATTTCCCCCTCAGTATCATCACTGTGGCAGCCCCAGGGTTCAGCTTCTAATTCAATGACTGCTTGTCATTGAATTCAGTGACTCTCTGCTTGTGTTCAAAGTGAAGATGGACTAGTGAGAACCCTCAGAAGAAAAGTCAAATGCAGTTCTCATGCAGCACAGTTCCTGTCTTTCAGTATTCTACTTCCCTCTAGTTTCTGCTTTTTTTTCCAATGCCTTCAAGTACTTGTTCTTTATATTTTGTCCATTTTTATCAGTTTTCTCATACAAGCTATTCTGCCACTAATTGGGTTTAAATTTTTAACTGAGGAAGAAAAATCAGATCTAAAATTCCTTAAAAAAAGAAAGTCATGCCTCCTTTTATGCTACAGAGCTTTGAAGAACAATGAATTAATTAAACATCAACAATTACAGTGTAGAATCTGAAAGAACTGAAGTTCCATAGACAAGAGTCATTTGAGAGGTCAGAGAAGAAGCGGAAGAAGGAAAGCATCACAGAACGATGAGAAGAAAGGATTTGGATTCGGCAGAACTGCTAGCTCACCTGGGCATTAATTTTAACCAGAACATTTGCAGAGTATTTACTATATCAGGGGTATTGTGAAAAGAACTGGGTATGTGGAGATAAGTGAAAAAAAGTTTCCCTCAGGTGGAAAATCATAAATAAGAAATTGATCAATGTGAAATAATGCAAAGAAAGCAAGTAAAGTCATGAGTCAGAAAATAATGGACATTGGGAAAAAACTTTTAATACAATTGTAAGGGTATATTTTTCTGAATAGGCCACATTTCATTCAGCTGGATCTTTAAGAATGAGAAGGAATCACTATTCACAAAAAGCTGAGGCAGTGGATTTCATGCAGGGGGACAGAAAACAGAAACAGGTCAACAAGAAAAAGTAAAAAACACTGGTAGCTGGAACTTCAAGAACAAGGGGTAAATAGTAGGCAGTGCTGCTAAAGAGGCAAGCAGGGCCTTGTAATGCAAGGAATGAAGGGCAGTGGTTAACACACCGCAAGGTTTTAAGCAAAACAACATAATCTGATAACATTTTTAAAAGAACTCTCTGGTTCCTATGCAGAACTAGTAGTTCAGTTGGGAGATGACTCAAGTAAGATATATGAAGGCTTAGATAAGGACTGTGGCAGTGGAGAGTAGAAGAAGAGATATATTTTAGAGACAGGATTGCATCAATAGCAGAAAAGAAGAGGGAAAAGAATCCAGCCTACAGTTCAGGTATCTGGTCTGAATGACTGAAAATGGTTGCACTGTGACTAAAATGGAGAAGGTACATTTAGACCTTACGACATTCTAGTGTGGGAGGCGGACAAGCAACTAGATGTCAGGTAAGAGCAGTGAGCAGAATAAAGCAGGATAAGGGAATAAAGAGTAAATGGGGGCTGCTTATGCTACACGAATTGATCAGGGAAGATTCATATCAAGTGAGAACACGCCAGCTGGGTGAAGAGCAGTCTATTCAAAAGGAAGAGAAACTGCAAAGTCTGGAAGGTGGTAATAAACTGAGTCTGCAGAAAAAAAAAAAAAAAGGTAAGCAGGGCTGTGGCAGTGGGATGGACTGGGAAAAAAGAGGGGAGAGAGAGGTGGCCAAGGCAGTTCACATAAGGCCTGAAAGAAGACAAGGACGATTTCGATCCTTAGTACACTAGGCAACTAATGCAGGATTTTGAGTGGGAGAACAGAAAACAAACTGCAAGGGGGAAGGTGGGAGCAGCGGCCTGGTAAGAAGCGACAGCACTGGTCCCAGTGAGAGAGAATGGAGTCTTGAACTAGGGTCAAAGCAGTAGCAGTGCTGAAGTTGCTGGATGTGTAACCTTAAAACCCCCATGACAATTTGCTGACGGACTGGATGAAGGATACGTGGAGTCAAGGAGAATGCCCGTTGGTTTCCCCTGAGCAGCTGCAAGAGTCGGGGTGCCATCTGCTAACATGGACGCTGGAAGAGAGGCGAGCTTGGAGGAGGAGATCAAGAACAGGCTCGCTCATTTGCTGACGAGGACAACCCACAGGTGGTGCTTCTCAAACATCAATGTGTGCACGAATCATCCTGACAAAAGTACAGATTCTAATCCAGTGTACCTGAGACTCTGCATTCCTAATAAGCTCCCGGGTGATGCTGACGTTGGTGGGCCACAGACCTCAGTCTAGATAGCAAAATCAGAGATAAGGGAAAAGGAGGAGAACTGCAAAATCAAAGTTGTTATTAAAGTGAATGGAAGTGAAACCCAGAGCACACAGGGAGGGATGAGCCTCAACTAGTGGTTCTCAAACTGGTGTGCAGGCCAGTAGCAGCGGAACCACCCAGAGACTCATGAGAAAAACACATTTCTTGGCATCCCAGACCTTCTGAATCATAAACTGTGTGGGTGGAGCCCAGCAATCTATGTTTTAACAAACTCTCCCAGTGATTCTGATGCATGTGAAAGTCTGAGAACAGAGGCCAAGAGAAAGAGGACTTACTTCACTGAGGGCAAAGATGAGTGCTATCACAGGTTGATAGCAAAGATCCCAAGTCACTTTTCTCAGTATTTACAACCTGCACCCCAGTGTTCTTGCCAGGAGAATCCCAGGGACAGCGGAGCCTGGTGGGCTGCCATCTATGGGGTCGCACAGAGTCGGACACGACTGAAGCGACTTAACTGCAGCAGCAGCAGCAGCAGGTAACTGCAGTTCCCCTCATCAACAGTAGAGTCACTTTTTCAGCCCCTTAAGTCTGCTTGGAATTACGACTTTGAATGAGGAAATGACAGTGTGTCAATACTGAGTCGGGTTTCAAGCTTCCGCTCTCTCTTGGAGCCCTGTGACCATGATATGAACAAGCTCAGGCTAATGTGCTACAAGATAAATGACCACATGGAAAGTACCCTGTAATCCTAGCTGAGGCCACCCTAGGTCAGCAGACCCACCAGTTAACTGGACACATGAGAAAGCCAGTCAAGACCAAGTAGGCAGGCAGTGTCTCTAATAATGTGCTAGAGGTTATCATTTTTGATACATTTTGATAATAATGTGCTAGAGGTTTTTTTTTGTTTTTTTTTTTTGGCCTGAGCTTAGCACTGACCAGAACTGCCCAGTCAATATGGAGTGTTGGGAGAGAAATGGAAGGTTTGAGGAGGAAAAGGTAAGAAATATCCATTGTATCAATGAGGAAGAATAATAAACTTGTCCACTAATGTGTATCATCTGGAAGTTCTTGGTTCATGTACTGTTGGAGCCTGGCTTGGAGAATTTGGAGCATTACTTTGCTAGTGTGTGAGACGAGTGCTACTGTGTGGTAGTTTGAAACTTCTTTGGCATTGCCGTTCTTTGGGAGGCAAGCTAGGCTTTCAAATTCTCCGAGCTAGGTTTTAACAATATGTGAACCGAGAACTTTGAGATGTTCAAGATGGTTTTAGAAAAGGCAGAGGAACCGAGATCAAATTGCCATCTGTTGGATCATCAAAAAAGCAAGAGAGTTCCAGAAAAACATCTGCTTCATTGACTACACTAAAGCCTTTGACCATGTGGATAACAACAAACTGTGGAAAATTCTTCAAGAGATGGGAATATCAGACCACCTTACCTGCCTCTTGAGAAATCTGTATGCAGGTCAAGAAGCAACAGTTAGAACCAGACAAGGAATGGACTGGTTGCAAATTGGGAAAGGAGTAAGTCAAGGCTGTATACTGTCACCCTGCTTAAATCAAGATTGCCGGGAGAAGTATCCATAAGCTCAGATATGCAGATGACACCACCCTTATGGTAGAAAACAGAGGAACTACAGAGCCTCTTAGTGAAAGTGAAAGAGGAGAGTGAAAAAGCTGGTTTAAAACTCAACATTCAGAAAACTAAGATTATGGCCTTCAGTCCCATCACTTCATGGCAAATAGATCGGGACACAATGGAAACAGTGACAGACTTTCTTTTCTTGGGTTGCAAAATCACTGCAGATGATGGTGATTGCAGCCATTAAATTAAAAGATGCGTGCTCCTTGGAAGAAAAGTTATGGCCAACCTAGACAGCATATTAAAAATCAGAAACATTACTTTGCCAACAAGTCTGTCTAGTCAAAGCTATGGTTTTTCCGGTAGTCATGTATGGATGTGAGAGTTGGACTATAAAGAAAGCTGAGTGCCAAAGAATTGATGTTTTCAAACTGTGGTGTTGGAGAAGGCTCTTGAGAGTCCCTTGGACTTCAAGGAGATCAAACCAGTCAATCCTAAAGGAAATCAGTCCTGAATATTCATTGGAAGGACTGACGCTGAAGCTGAAGCTCCAATACTTTGGCCACATGATACAAAGAACAGATTCACTGGAAAAAGACCCTGATGCTGGGCAAGACTGAAGGCGGGAGGAGAAGGAGACAATCAAAGGATGAGATGGTTGGATGGCATCACCAACTCGATGGAAATGAATTTCAGCAAGCTCCGGGAGTTGGTGATGGACAGGGAAACCTGGCATGCTGCAGTCCATGGAGTCGCAAAGAGTTGGACACGACTGAACAACTGAACTGAACTGAATGTGTATCATACGAAGTTTGGGCTGGTGACTGGTTTTATGTTAACAATCTATAGGGTTATCGATTTCCTTCAGGAACACTTAGCAGGATGTATGTAGGGACAAGTCTAGAGATGGGTTCACCCAGATTGAGATCTTGCTAGATAACAGGTTAATAAGCTATTACTTGCAGGACAAATCTAGCATGTGGCTTGGTTTTTACAGGCTGCAAGCTAAAAAATGCTATAACATTTTTAAAGTGCTATAGGAAAAAACTATAGATCATACTATTAAAAACTATACAACAGAGGCTACATATGGCCCCTAAAGCTGAAAATATTTACTATTTGACCCTTTACAGGAAACAACTGCCAACCCCTAAATGATATGAATGAGGACAGAAAGTTGGAGGGTATTGCAATGAACTGATTTAAGTATAATCCAGAAAATCATAGCTGGGTATGAAGGAAAGTGTAGCAAAGGGTGACTTAGTAAGGTCAAAAGATGGTCACTCCTAGTCCTGAATTCTGTCTAAGTCATATTAGATATCCTCAAGGCATTCTAACTTGATCTACCCAGAGCAGTAGTTTCTGATATAATGATCACATGAAGGTACAGTGAGGTACTCTCAAGAACTTGAAAATAAAAGACACTTCTTGTGTTGTACCGTGTGTAGGACACTGTATTTATTTGTCACAGGGGGTACCATATAAAATTGGAAACAAAGTATACGAAACTAGAGGAAACACTTCTTAGTCTCTTTGGAAAGCATTTCCTTTTATCAGCCTCCTTTAGTGTGTATTCTCCAATACTTTGGCCACATAATGCAAAGAACTGACTCATTTGAAAAGACCCTGATGCTGGGAAAGATTGAAGGCGGGAGGAGAAGGGGCCTACAGAGGATGAGATGGTTGGATGGCATCACTGACTCAATGGACATGTTTGAGTAAACTCAGGGAGTTGGTGGACAGGGAGGCCTGGCGTGCTTCAGTCCATGGGGTCGCCAAGAGTTGAACATGACTCAGCACCTGAACTGAACTTTAGGTTGTATTCTCTAGATTTCTCACTGATCTCTCTTCTTGCTCTGCCTCTCCTCTCTGGGAGGTCTCATCCATCCCCACAGCCTCATTACTACTCTATTACCAGTGACTCTTCAATCCTGTCTCTAGCCCCAGTTGTTCTTCCAAGATGCACACTCCTACTTCCAGCTACCCACTGGAAATCTTCATCTGCATCAGATCAGATCAGATCAGTCGCTCAGTCGTGTCCGACTCTTTGTGACCCCATGAATCGCAGCACGCCAGGCCTTCCTGTCCATCACCAACTCCCAGAGT
>NW_011494695.1:790170-790608 GCF_000754665.1 Bison bison bison | reverse complement strand
TTTCCCATCTATTTCCCATGAAGTGGTGGGACCGGATGCCATGATCTTCGTTTTCTGAATGTTGAGCTTTAAACCAACTTTTTCACTCTCCACTTTCACTTTCATCAAGAGGCTTTTGAGTTCCTCCTCACGTTCTGCCATAAGGGTGGTGTCATCTGCATATCTGAGGTTATTGATATTTCTCCCGGCAATCTTGATTCCAATTTGTGCTTCTTCCAGTCCAGCGTTTCTCATGATGTACTCTGCATATAAGTTAAATAAGCAGGGTGACAATATACAGCCTTGACGTACTCCTTTTCCTATTTGGAACCAGTCTGTTGTTCCATGTCCAGTTCTAACTGTTGCTTCCTGACCTGCATACAAATTTCTCAAGAGGCAGATCAGGTAGTCTGGTATTCCCATCTCTTTCAGAATTTTCCACAGTTTATTGTGATCCAC
>NW_011494695.1:787511-789745 GCF_000754665.1 Bison bison bison | reverse complement strand
TCACCTCCACTAGCTTTGTTCGTAGTGATGCTTTCTAAGGCCCACTTGACTTCACATTCCAGGATGTCTGGCTCTAGGTCAATGATCACACCATCGTGATTACCTGGGTCGTGAAGATCTTTTTTGTACAGTTCTTCTGTGTATTCTTGCCATCTCTTCTTAATATCTTCTGCTTCTGTTAGGTCCATACCATTTCTATCCTTTATCAAGCTCATATTTGCATGAAATGTTCCCTTGGTATCTCTGATTTTCTTGAAGAGATCTCTAGTCTTTCCCATTCTGTTGTTTTCTATTTCTTTGCATTGATCGCTGAAGAAGGCTTTCTTCATCTGCATAGGTAGCCTCTATTCCATGTTGTGCAAAGAATTTTTGTGGACATGCTTTCTACTTGTACTGGCCAATATGATAGCCTTAAGCCTTGTGTGACTACTAAAGAAAATTCAAAAGTCCTCTAGTTTTTTGACTTATTATTTATTTTTGGCTGCTCTGGGTCTTCGTTGCTGCTCCAGGGTCTTCAAGTGGGCCTTCTCTAGTTGCAGAGAGCGGGGGCCACTCTCTAGCTGTGGTGCCTGGGCTTCTCACTGCGGTGGCTTCTCTTGTTGCAGAGTGCCAAGCATGGGCTTTAGGCGCACGGGTTACAGTAGCTGCAGCACACATGCCCAGTAGTTGTGGCACACAGGTTTAGTTGCCCTGTGGCATGTGAAATCTTTCTGGACCAGGGATCGAACCTATGTCCCCTCCCTGCACTGGACGACCACCAGGGAAATTCAAAAGTCCCTCAGTTTTACTAATCACATTTCAAGTGGTCAATACCCACATGTAGCCAGTGGTGAGTTTATTGGATAGCATAGCTCTAGGCAACTCAAACATCTCAAACTGAACTCGTTTTTCTCCCACAACTGTCGCTAATTCCTATTTCTTACCTTGAATATTGTCAGTATTCTCTCTCACATGGAAAAAAAAAAAAAATACCTGGTCCTACCAGACTCTTCCCTATCCCTCACAGCCCAGCCTCATCGAAATGCTGCCCACATCTTGTCTGTTCTACCTCAGAAATCTATTGACTCCAGCCTCTCCTCTGGGTCACTGCTGTCCTACAGGTCCTTTTGATTGAACTGCTGCAAAGAGCTTCTCAAACATTTTTTTTGGCCACCCCAAGAGACACTGACATTAGTGATGTCCTTGGAGATGGCAGCAGCCTTGATTGATAGCTCAGTTTGAAAAGAAGACATACTGGGCTGGTTTTCCAAATGAGAGGCATGAGGAATCTTAGTTCCCTGACCAAAGATCGAACCACACTCCTTGCATTGGAAGCACGGATTTCCAACCACTGGACCACCAGGGGAGTTCTCAAATTTTTTTTTACTGAGATTCTCCCTACTCTAAACCTTCTTCATTATTTCTAGTTTTTTTTTTAACAACTTGATTGTTCCATTCCCACTTTCTTTAAAACTCTTGTCTTCCCAACCCAGAGATGGAACCCAGATCCCCCGCATTGCAGGTGGATTCTTTACTGTCTGAGCCACCAGGGAAGCCCGAAATTCTTCTCAGTACCATCTTTTTCATCCTTATTACCCTAGCACTTAGCATAATCTTGGACGAGAGGTACACAGTATCTGATGCAGAAATGAATTTTGCAGATAGGAAAGCAGAGACATAGCCTCCTGCCTAGGAGAGAACTGTTACCTATTTGAAGTACAGACAACCTTGCAGGGAAACAGAAGCCAGCCTACTCCAGGCAAATACTGGAGGCTTTAATTTTGTCCCATGTCCCTATGAAAGCATACAACTAGCGTTCTAGCAAACATCACAGCCACAGTTTCTACTGGGGTGAATGTGGACTCAGACCTTGGTCTAAGTTGAATTCTCTCTTACCTCCTGCTTTTCTCAGGTACAGATCCAATGGTACTTCTCATCCCCCAAGTAAAGTAGGAAAAAATTTCCTAATTTCTGTGACGTTGTAACACTGAACATTACTGTACTTTTTAAAACACCCATATACCACTTACTGCGACCAGCGCGCTAAGCGCAGGCTGGTGCAACCGGCACGCTAAGCGCCGCCGAGAGGAGCTACCCCACGTCCGAGGTGAGGGGCAGAAGCCGGGAGGACCACATGCCCGAAGGGCGGTGGCCAAGAGGAGTTACCCCACGTCCGAGGTCAGGGGCAGGGGCCGAGAGTGCCAGACTGCAACAGCGCAGAAACGGCTGAGAGGAGCTACCCCGCGTCCGAGGTC
>NW_011494695.1:786340-787262 GCF_000754665.1 Bison bison bison | reverse complement strand
GGCCATGAAGAGATACCCCACGCCCAAGGTAAGAGAAACCCAAGTAAGACGGTAGGTGTTGCAAGAGGGCATCAGAGGGCAGACACACTGAAACCATACTCACAGAAAACTAGTCAATCTAATCACACTAGGACCACAGCCTTGTCTAACTCAATGAAACTAAGCCATGCCCTTGGGGCAACCCAAGATGGGCGAGTCATGGTGGAGAGATCTGACAGAATGTGGTCCACTGGAGAAGGGAATGGCAAAAAACTTCAGTATTCTTGCCTTGAGAACCCCATGAACGTATGAAAAGGCAAAATGATAGGATACTGAAAGAGAAACTCCCCAGGTCAGTAGGTGCCCAATATGCTTCTGGAGATCAGTGGAGAAATAATTGCAGAAAGAATGAAGGGATGGAGCCAAAGCAAAAAGAATGCCCAGCTGTGGATGGGACTGGTGATAGAAGCAAGGTCCAATGCTGTAAAGAGCAATATTGCATAGGAACCTGGAATGTCAGGTCCATGAATCAAGGCAAATTGGAAGTGGTCAAACAAGAGATGGCAAGAGTGAATATCGACATTCTAGGAATCAGCGAACTGAAATGGACTGGAATGGGTGAATTTAACTCAGATGACCATTATATCTACTACTGCGGGCAGGAATCCCTCAGAAGAAATGGAGTGGCCATCATGGTCAACAAAAGAGTCCGAAATGCAGTACTTGGATGCAATCTCAAAAACGACAGAATGATCTTTGTTCGTTTCCAAGGCAAACCATTCAATATTACAGTAATCCAAGTCTATGCCCCAACCAGTAACGCTGAAGAAGCTGAAGTTGAACGGTTCTATGAAGACCTACAAGACCTTTTAGAACTAACACCCAAAAAAGATGTCCTTTTCATTATAGGGGACTGGAATGCAAAAGTAGGAAGTCAAGAAAC
>NW_011494695.1:771025-786110 GCF_000754665.1 Bison bison bison | reverse complement strand
ATACAGTGGAAGTGAGAAATAGATTTAAGGGCCTAGATCTGATAGAGTGCCTGATGAACTATGGAATGAGGTTCGTGACATTGTACAGGAGACAGGGATCAAGACCATCTCCATGGAAAAGAAGTGCAAAAAAGCAAAATGGCCATCTGGGGAGGCCTTACAAATAGCTGTGAAAAGAAGAGAAGCGAAAAGCAAAGGAGAAAAGCAAAGATATAAACATCTGAATGCAGAGTTCCAAAGAATAGCAAGAAGAGATAAGAAAGCCTTCTTCAGCAATCAATGCAAAGAAATAGAGGAAAACAACAGAATGGGAAAGACAGAGATCTCTTCAAGAAAATCAGATACCAAAGGAACATTTCATGCAAAGATGGGCTTGATAAAGGACAGAAATGGTATGGACCTAACAGAAGCAGAAGATATTAAGGAGAGATGGCAAGAATACACAGAACTGTACAAAAAAGATCTTCACGACGCAGATAATCATGATGGTGTGATCACTGACCTAGAGCCAGACATTCTGGAATGTGATGTCAAGTGGGCCTTAGAAAGCATCACTACGAACAAAGCTAGTGGAGGTGACAGAATTCCAGTGCAGCTATTTCAAATCCTGAAAGATGATGCTGTGAAAGTGCTGCACTCAATATGCCAGCAAATTTGGAAAACTCAGCAGTGGCCACAGGACTGGAAAAGGGCAGTTTTCATTCCAATCCCAACGAAAGGCAATGCCAAAGAATGCTCAAACTACCGCACAATTGCACTCATCTCACACGCTAGTAAAGTAATGCTCAAAATTCTCCAAGCCAGGCTTCAGCAGTATGTGAACCATGAACTTCCTGATGTTCAAGCCGGTTTTAGAAAAGGCAGAGGAACCAGAGATCAAATTACCAACATCCGCTGGATCATAGGGAAAGCAAGAGAGTTCCAGAAAAACATCTATTTCTGCTTTATTGACTATGCCAAAGCCTTTGACTGTGTGGATCACAATAAACTGTGGAAAATTCTGAAAGAGATGGGAATACCAGACTACCTGATCTGCCTCTTGAGAAATTTGTATGCAGGTCAGGAAGCAACAGATAGAACTGGACATGGAACAACAGACTGGTTCCAAATAGGAAAAGGAGTTCGTCAAGGCTGTATATTGTCACCCTGCTTATTTAACTTCTATGCAGAGTACATCATGAGAAACGCTGGACTGGAAGAAGCACAAATTGGAATCAAGATTGCCGGGAGAAATATCAATAACCTCAGATATGCAGATGACACCACCCTTATGGCAGAAAGTGAAGAGGAACTAAAAAGCCTCTTGATGGAAGTGAAAGTGGAGAGTGAAAAAGTTGGCTTAAAGCTCAACATTCAGAAAACGAAGATCATGGCATCTGGGCCCACCACTTCATGGGAAATAGATGGGGAAACAGTGGAAACAGTGTCAGACTGTATTTTTCTGGGCTCCAAAATCACTACAGATGGTGACTGCAGCCATGAAAGTAAGACGCTTACTCCTTGGAAGGAAAGTTATGACCAACCTAGATAGCATATTCAAAAGCAGAGACATTACTTTACCAACAAAGGTTCGTCTAGTCAAGGCTATGGTTTTTCCTGTGGTCATGTATGGATGTGAGAGTTGGACTGTGAAGAAGGCTGAGTGCCGAAGAATCGATGCTTTTGAACTGTGGTGTTGGAGAACTCTTGAGAGTCCCTTGGACTGCAAGGAGATCCAACCAGTCCATTCTGAAGATCAGCCCTGGGATTTCTTTGGAAGGAATGATGCTAAAGCTGAAACTCCAGTACTTTGGCCACCTCATGCGAAGAGTTGACTCATTGGAAAAGACGCTGATGCTGGGAGGGATTGGGGTCAAGAGGAGAGGGGGACGACCGAGGATGAGATGGCTGGATGGCATCACTGACTCGATGGACGTGAGTCTCAGTAAACTCTGAGAGTTGGTGATGGACAGGGAGGCCTGGCGAGCTGCGATTCATGGGGTCGCAAAGAGTCGGACACGACTGAGCGACTGATCTGATGTGATCTGATACCACTTACTGTTTCCCAACACCTAAAAGATTCAGTTATTGACTGAAAACTCAAAATAAGGAAATTAATCATCTCCCAAGGTTTGGTTACCTCCGGTGCAAGAGTCAGCTGCTGCAGCAGAAATGAGTGTAGTTTAAAGGACAAGATGTAATTAATATCGTTTTCTTCTCCATCCGGTTATATCCCAGCATCACCCAGTGTTCTTCCATGTAGACAATAGCCTCACAGATCACTGTCCTTGAATCCAATCACCTTCACCTCCAGTCACGTTGGGTACTTTAAATGATGGCTAGAAATTAGGCATTCTCTAAAACATTTTTCAGTCTTCTGAAAAAGGCATAACCCCACACATACATACTTGAACCTCACTGGAAAACGAATCCCTTGACAATCAATTCTCTAACAGTCATCTCATAGCTTCACTTCCTTCCCTACCCAGCCCAGATGCCAGAATACACAAATTTAACTACACTTATCTCACTCAGCCCCCTAGGCCACCCTTTCTTTTGCTACTTACATTCAGCGATACTTTAACCGTGGATAAATCCATTTGTTCATTTGCTGTATAAACACTGAATGCATACTCCATGTCCAACTTTAATTTCTGCTTCTATTTCCATACTGTTGAATGCTACCAGAGCAAAACCACAAGTTTCAGGGCCCCATAGACATTCCATTATCACCATGCCTCAACATTCGCCAGCAATTTGTGGCTAATCCCTTCACACCCCTTAAAAAGCATTTTTCCACTCTTCTCCTGAAGCCCAATCCTATTGACCATCCATCTTTCTCAGAGGATGGCACTGCTTCCTACTTCATGGGGGAACAGAGGCTTTAGATAATGAACTACTTCATCATAACCATCTACCCACCAATGTCTCTGTGCATTTTTACTTCCTTCTGCTGCTGCTAGCTCATGTACCTCCGCTCTGCAACCACCCCTCTCCATTTTGCTTCGCCAGCTGTCCCTCTCCTTTATTCTCAACTCTTCCTATTCTAGGAGTATGTGTGCACGTCCCCAGTTGTGTCTTGCCTCTGCGACCCCATGGACTATAAACTGCCAGGCTCCTGTGTCCATAGAATTTTCCAGGCAAGAATACTGGAGTGGGCTGCCATTTCCTTCTAGGAGCTCCTTCCCCAAAATCTTGCCTCCCTCCCATTCAAAATTTTAAAAATTAAGCAAACTCTCCTTTGGTTTTATACCCTCACAAGCTTGCTTCTGAGCACAGAACCAAGAGTAGTTAACTGTGTATCTCAGGCAAGACCCTCATCCTCAACAGGTCTAGCCTTATAAACGGTCTAATGAGTTCTATTTTCCTGAAGAGAAAATGGCTTTAATAGTTAATTTCCTTTATCATTTTTGCCCCCTTTTGGAAAATATTCAAGGCTGGTAACTAATATTCTCATATGCAGGCAACCCTGAAGGCCTGGAGGCACTTTTGTTTTGAAATTACTTCATCCTTATATAAAAATTACCAAAAAAAAAGGTACAGAGAATTCCTGTATTTTACCCTCGTTCACCAATTTTTAAATTTTGCCACAATTTATCATTATTCCTCTCCAACTATATTTTTTTTCTGAACCATTTGAGGGTAGGTTACATAATGATTATGATTCAGATGCCCAAGTGGGTTTTCCTAAAGGCACCAATCACCAGACAGACCTATACAAATTCTGGTCTCTGTATTATCATAGTAATTAATCAGTCACCATTTCAGTAGTACAAAGGTCTATTTAGCTTAATGTTAGAAATGGATCCACGCTCTGAATACTGATGAAATCTGTTTTCTGTGAAGAACCCCTTCCCATTTCTCATCCCCTGACATCACTGGTAGGGACAATGGGTGGTGGTGGTTTCCAGCACCCAAAAGCACCTTCTGAAAAAAACTTTCCAAGTTCACAGACACATTACCAGCTAGCTCAAGTGTCCACAGCCTATGCTAGAGGGGACTGAAATTATTCTCCATGATGGAAGAATAATTCCCAATAAGCAGAGGCCATCAAATGGCCTTGTATAAACCCTCGCCTTTGTACACACCACCCTTTGTTATTACAGACTAGATGGGTTAGGAAAGCCCTTGGATTACCTTCCTCAAGAGCTAAGGCTGAATTTAACTATTTAGACTAAGAAGCAGTTAAGTTTTCCTGTTTATCAGAGGATAAGTACAAGCACAAATGCTTGCATTTCCTTTACACAAATAAGTCACAAAAACTAAAATCCTGAGGTAAAAGAAAATGACTCGTTGACAATAGATTTGGATGAATAAGCTAAGTGAATGTAATGTTTGGTTGAAAGTTTATTATGTAGCTTCATGAAAGCAGGTCTCAGGCAATTTTTAAAACCTCTAGCACCTACCTATACCTCCACCCAGTAAGGGTTTTAAGCATATCTTATGTGAAAGAGAAGGAATACAGCAGAACACAGAGTTGCCAAAGAACTTTCAGACTGGTGAGAGAGAAAAAAAGTCAAAGTCACTCAGTCGTGTCTGACTCTCGGCAACCCCATGGACTATACAGTCCGTGGAATTCTCCAAGCCAGAATACTGGAATGGGTAGCCTTTCCCTTCTCCAGGGATTTTCCCAACCCAGGTATCGAACCCAGGTCTCCTGCACTGCAGGTGGATTCTTTACGAGCTGAGCCACAAGGGAAGCGGTGAGAAAGAGGACATTAGTAACCAATTGCAACCAGTGATGCATGCTCTAAAGGAATCCAGGGTTGTTAAAGAGCAAATGATTGACAGGAATGGAGTGGAAGGGCACATTAACACTAACCTAGTTTAGCTACAGAGTTTAGTTTCCAGTAGAAGAAAAATGCTATGCATGAAGGCTGTGAATTAGTGGGGAGCACCATGCATACAGACCCAAAGCATGTCAGTGAGGCCCAGGCACAAATGAAGTGAGAGAAAAGCTGAAGATGGACTAGAGTCTCTAATTAAGCAGGTGTTTGTAATTCATATTATTTTGGACTTTTGTTTCCTTTTAATAAATATCCTAAGAATAACAGGAAGCTACTGAAGGATTTTAAGTAGAATGAAAGGATAAAAAATGTTTGTAAAGGTCTTTTGAAAGCTATTATCAAGAAACGATGGAGGCAAATAGTGGATGCAGGCAGACCCATTATGGTAGCACAAGTGAAGAGATCATGGCTGTCTAGACTGGATGATGGTACAGACACATTAGAAATATTAGAAAAATATCTAATAACCAGGATTTACTGATTGGATGAGAAGGCTGAAGGAGAAAAAAGAATCAAAGACTTGGAAATTTGGGGCTGGAACACCTAGAATGATGTAATGGAGCCATGTATGAAGATGGCTTTTCACTAGTGCTTTGAGCTTTTTCATTAAAATACTATGCAAAAGCAGAATGTGCAATAAAACAGCACTCTTAAATTTTTCCGCACTCTTACATACTTCAGAAACACTAGTCATTTCATAATTTCAAAGTATATTTCTTGATTAACTATAATCATCCCACAACTTCTCAATGTCTGAGCTTACCAAAATTGTCGATATCAACTTTAGATTTTCGTCACTTTAAACCAGTTTCCTACTGCCCGTAGGCTAAACACAGACTACAAAGCTTGGTCCCACACTCTTGTCCCTTAACGAAACCTGCCTTTAGTTCCCGGAATATACCAGACTCCTTTTCACCCCTGGATTTCTGTACATCTCCTTTACTAACAACTCTGCTCCTGCTTAATAGCTACTTGTCTCAACCATCACTTCCACCTAAGATTAGGCCCCCACTGTACGCTCTTACAGAAAATTATACTCTCAAGAGAACTTATAGTCTGTAATATTCATAAATACATATACATAAATGTCCCATGAGGACAGGGAACATACCTGCTTTGTTCTGTCACCGAATCTCTAAAAACCTAAAACAGAACGTGCCACACAGCAGGCATTCTAATTTCTGTTGAACAATGAACGAACATTGCAGCCAGACAGTGACACCTAAATTTAGACCTAATCCAAGTTCCACTGTTCATTGGCAATCAATCCTACATCAATCAGGCCACCAATACCGAGCAGTTTTTATCACCTCTGAAACAGAAGAACACAAACACAGCCCTCTTTTGTATAAAAGAACTATTTAAGTAAAAGAAGTCAGAGAAGGGTTTTGTTTTTAGTAAGCTGTAACTGCACTTTGCTGAAGACAGAAAACAAGAAAGATACTCTTCATAATCAGATTAAAAAACTAAAATAATCATTAAAACTGTTTGAGGTTAAATGCAGTTCACATTAAAACTGTGAAATTCAGTATTTATAACACAAGGATAGCCTTAACTATTTACAAGATTTTAGCTCCACTAAAATGATTTTAAAAAAATACTGCATAAAAAAATTTATGGATTGTTTTTAAGTGTTACTGTTTTATTTTTTTTCTTTTGTTGAATACACATTTGCTTTACTGGCAGTCCAGATAAACAAGTATATAAAGGAAATATTTAAATTTTTCTTTTGGCAGATGTCAAGATAAGCTGTGCGGATTAAAATGCCTCAATTTAACCTGAAGAAATGGTTTTGAATCATACAAATTTTTAAGAAGAAAAATAAAGACTGTCCAAAGGGATTCTTCTAGCTTATAACACATTTCCAGAATAACTCTCAAAAAGAAATTCAAAAATACTCATTGGCTACTTTAAAAATATGTCAATACCATATGGCTTTACGAAATAACTTCTAAAATTTTTATTTTTTATTTAAAAAGGATCCCAAGTTTTAAATAAACTGCTAGCAATATCATTTTCTTCACTTAAAAGTGCATATCTCTGAGGGTGGAACATACATACTTTTTGAACAAATAATGATTTTTACAAATTTTTAACACCAAAAAAAAAAAAAATCACAAAATATTTTTAAGGGGGAAAAGAGTTTTCACCAAGTGTCACCTCTAAACAGACTGCAATAGATGACACTGATCTTTTTTCTTCTTTTTATACCATCAGAATTCTCAAAGAGATGCTTTGGCAGTTTTAAGACACATCATGGTCTCTACCAAGAGACACTGACATTAATGATGATGTCCTTGATGGCTCAGTCTGAAAAGAGACAGTACTGGGTTGGTTCTCCAAATCAGAGGCCAGAGTGCTCTCTTCTCTTACATCAAGAGTTTGTCCAATTGAAGCTGCCTGGGGTGATATATTATCCACAGTTTTATTGGCATTATTCAAGTTGTTATTAAGTATGGTAATATCACACTCCTTGCTCAGGACACCAAATTCATCTTCTATTGTAACTACATCTTTAGATTCAAACGGAGCCAAAACTTCACTTTGGAGAGGGCCTTGAGGACCACTAGGGTCACATTCTATATCCTCCTTTACTTCACAGTCTTTATCACTGTCACTGTCAATGGTAATCACAACTGGGGAATGTGAAGCATTATCACCATGGTGTCTCTTATGCTTCCTCTTATGTTTCTTCTTTTTCTTTTTATGGTGTCTGGTTGTATCGGTAGCTTTCCCTTCATAAACTATCTCTACACTCAGGCTGCGGGTCCTCCTTTTTCTCCTCTTGTGCTTTGTCTCTCTGTCTGATGACCGGCTATCTGAAAAGCTATCACTCTCATTTTTGTAGCCTCCATCCAATTTTGATGAAGATTTTGAATAATGACCTTCCTTTACTTTAGAAGCAAATTCATGACATGGTTGAGCAACATCATTAGTACCCTCCAAATGCCGTGTTTTGTATTTTCGTTTCCCACCAGGCTTTTCATTTCTCACCCGGTCAGGCCCTGTAGATGCAGTCTTTGATCTACTACTAGATAGGCTCCTTGATCTATGCCTTTCATAGTAGTAGTACTTCCTTTCACTGTGATTGTTTTTCTTCCGAGCATTTGTTCTTTCAGAAAAGGACTGAATTCTAAGTTCTGGACTTGATGATTGTCTGGAATAGTGAGCTCTGGACAGAGTCCTTCTCCTGTAAGATGACTCGTAGCCATCCCTGTCCTTATTTCTACTATAGTAAGTATATTCCCACTTATATCTGCTGCCATAATTATTTCTCAAGTAGTAACGATCTCGATTTCTGCTCCGTGATCTTCTTTTACCACGATCACTGCTACGAGATCTTGATCTGCTAGAGCTTTCACTACTTAGAGACAGAGTTTGGCTTCTTCTTGACCAACTGCTATCTCTGGTTCTTGATCTCTTTTTATCTCTTCTACCTCTAGGTCTACTACTCTCCCTGCTTCTGGATCGCTTGCCTTTCATTCTTTTCTTCCCATGATGCTTTCTACGATTCTTCTGATCATGCCCACTTCTACTCTGGGAATATGAATCTGAACTTCTCGATCTTCCCCTCTTTCTGTGTCTGCGGGTATATGGTGAATATACTCTGTCTCCTCTGAGGGATGAGCTCAGGTCTCTGAGAGAGGACAATGATATAGATCGTTTCTCTTCCTTCTTTGAGTTGATTTTTGTACCAGAATCACAACGACCTTTATTTATTTGTTCATCTTTTCCAACGACAGAGTGGGGAGACGAACATCTACTAACATCACTATCACCAGAACTGTAAGACTGCTCTTGTTCTTGTGTCTTCATGGTCTCCATTTTCTCATAAGAACCTAACTCTACCTCAGAATCAGAGGACAGTTCAACAAGTTCTGGGGTCCTCTCAGCTAGTGGTTTAACAAATCCAACAATGACACAGTTATCTGAAGAAGAATCACTGTCATTATTTAGGTCCTCATTGGTCTGTACTCCTTGTATCTGAGATGTAGCTCTTGCTGTTACAAGTTCTTCATCTGAACTGTCAGAAGTATTTAAAAGGGAAGACATGGCAGCATGCACCTGCTCTGAGCTTGAGTAAGAAGGTCCTGGAGTCTCATCATCCCATGGTGCTTGACTAACAGTGGCTACATTAACATCCAGCTCTTGGGTCTCAGTTTCATCGGGAGATATTGTTATGACTGAAGAATCAGAATGGCTACCTTCTTCATATGAAGGAGCAGGGCAATCATAATTAGCATGCTGATCAAAGGCTGCCATATTAAATGGAGAGCGAGCAAAACTGATAAATTCATGTATAAAATGCTCAGTCCGATTAAGCAAAAATGGCCTCAAATCAGACACAAATGCCTGACTCTCCAAGTCATAGCGAGTAACATTACTCATGATGATGTGCTGGACGATATTTACTAAAGATCCGTGAGCTCCAAAGAGAACTGTCAGTTCACGTTTTAACCAGGGGACTAATCTGTGAAGGCAAGCTGGATTTCTACGGAAAAATTCAGCTGAAATGTCCCTGTAGCGACCACCATCTTCAATATTTCTAACTCGAGCACCAGCACGATAGAGAGTTCGCCTAAAATTAATGATATCCTGTTCTTGAATTTTCCGCAAAGATCTCTCATCTGTAGTAGTTGGCCTTCTTATTGAAATCTGTCTCATAAATGGAGGAATTTCACCATCTCTATGTCTTGCTGAAATGCTTAACCCTTCAAATAATACTCCACTGTCTGGTGGAGTTGTTGTTCTTCTATTCACGGTACTACTAGGTGAATGAACAGAAGCACTTCGTTCCCTTGTCATAGTTGTGCGATAGCGGAATCGTCGGACCTCAGGAGTAGCAAAAGAGCCATTGTACGAAGGTCTTAGGACATATTCCTTGAAGTCATCTTCTGCCCTCACAGAATGAAAAATAGAATCAAAGGGCTGCTTACACAGTGGGCATTCAGCTTTGTTTTTTGACCACTCCTGTACACAGCGAAAACAGAACTTATGTAAACAGCGATCTAAGTAAGACACATTATCAAATCTATCCAAGCATATAGGACACTTAGAATCGGGAGATGCATCAGCTGGTACTGTCTGTTGCAATTTGCTAGTGCCAGCTTTAGGTGAAAAGTTGTCCATTTTAAATTCCTTAGCGGCTGATGCCATTATCTGTAAAAGGGAAAAAAATACATCAGTAACCTGATAAAAGTGAAATGACTAAATCTGAAAAAAATGCAAATGACTGAAACATACTTCAGTGAAAAGTAGTACATGTCTGTAACATAAAGGGACAGCGTAGCATAGTAATATAGTACTTAAAGCACAAGCTCTAAAGTCAGATTTCCTGGTTCATATCCTGGTTCCACACTACCAGTGTGATTATAGACTAGTTATTATCCTTATACTTCAATTTCATCTGATGAGCACTAATACTAGAACCTACCTCACAGGATTTGTGAAGCTGTTTAAAAAAAGGAAAAGGTCTTAGAAAAAGTGCCTGGTACATAGTAAGCTCTCAAATATTCTATACTATGCATCATTCCTTTTTAAAAGATAATTTGAGGAAAATTTGATATATACAAAAAAGTGCAAAAGAAAATATACCAAGTAGCCAAATATCCACCACTCAGATTTAGCGACTTACATTTTCTCATGGTTATTTGAGATTTTTTAAACCGTCCCTTTATGTGCCCCTCCCCCAAGCCCATCCTTCTCCAGAAAACAAAAACCCAAAATATCACAATTCTCAGTTATTTCTATGTATGGTTTTATATCTTTCATACATACACCCCAAACAATATGGACTACTTGTTTTGTTTGTGGTATTATGTATGTACCTTTAAAAATAGCTTTAGTGAGAAAATTTGTATACCATAAAGTTCCCCTATTTCAAACAGTTCTGTGGATGATTCTTTCAAACACAAAAAAGGATATTAGTGAAGATTATTAAATGTAATAATTGTAAAAGCATTCAAGGCCAGTCCCTGGCTTACAGCAACTGCTAAGTAAATGTTAACTAGTTACTCTTATTATTGTTACTATTCAGTTCATCACTGACTCCTTCCAATATCCCGAAGAAGCTTTTCTTCGCCTTCCTGTTTAATCTAGTCACTCACAAAGTATCTTGAAATCATGCTTTCAGCCTCCTCCCCTTATCTATTCTCACTAGGATCACTAGAATCTTAAAAATTCGTTGTTTTCTTGAAATTTATCAGTTTACATTGGCCCATAACTTACTAAATGAATTTTCAAGAGCTGAAATCTAGTTGCATTACATCTGGGCCTTGTTCCCTGTTTAGTTGCTTTCTATCCTAATCATTTTATAAATATTAAATGTTCGTTTCTTCTTCTATGTTTTCCGGGCCTATTATCCATCTTTCTGCACCTCCTCTATCACAGGAAGTCTCATGACCAGTCAACTGCTATCTAGTCAAATAATAAAACTAATTTTCTAAACAAGAGACTCACTGGCCATATCTAGCTCTAACAAAATACAAATAAAACCCACAACAAAAATCTGTGATTGCAGAATGTAAGTATTTCACCACAGACTTCAAATTAACTTGCTCATCTAGTGCATCTTAGCTTTCTCAGAGCTGTATCTTAATAGGAAATCAATTAATGCTGAACAAGTTTCTTCAAGGGGGTCCAAATACCTCCAGTCCTCTGTCTTCTACAGTGGGATGCAAAAATTACCACTGTTCTTAACTAGAAGAGAATTATAAATATATTAATACTAGCTGCATTTTTGCAAATGTATTTAAACTCTGAAAACAATATGACATAAATTTCTCAGCATTTCCCCCTACTTCTCATATTTTTAAATTCTCCAACTCAGGGGGGAAAATCTTTTAAAAATAAAAACTGTTAAGAGACTCTGTGGGCATTAGGGAAAACAGTGGAGAGGGCATCAGATCTGGACTAATGACCAAGTTTCACCAAAAACTAACTGTCAACTGGAGAAATCCACATTAACTCTGGACTTTAGTATGCCTCTCTATTTAAGAAATCACTAGACTTTTTAAAACGACTGGAGAATTTCTAGGTAATACAGTTTACCTTAATTTGTTTTTCTGGAATACAGAATTTTGGTGTTTACTGAACATTTCCAGGTCACACAAAGATTTATAACCCAGAATAAATTTATTAAAGAGAATTACTAGATAATTTCAAGTTCAAATAAAACAAAATTTCACTAATTATAAATTTTTTAAGATGGAATTCTAGTCCTCCTTTCAGCACAAGTGTATAAAGAATGATGAGTAACATTAATGTATAGTAGGTAAAAAGAAAAAATTCTTAGTTCTGTTTCATATTTCCACACAGGAGTTTCTTTAGCTATAAAGAATGGTATTCATGAGAAACATCATACAATGGCAATGAATGTAAATCATAAGGGATTTACTCTTTTGAAATCACCACTAAATACTAAAAATATGTGCTAATTCAAATAAAGTAGAATTACCACATGACCCAGCAATCCACATCTATTTATCCAAAAGAAACAAAACCACATGCCCACACAAAAACTTTTAAAAGAATAGCCGTTGTTGCTAAGTTGCTTAAGTTCTGTCTGACTCTCTGTGACCCAAGGGACTGTAGCCTGCCAGGTTCCTCTATCCATGGGATTCTCCAAGCAAGAATACTGGAGTGGGTTGCCGTGCCCTCCTCCAGGGGATCTTCCTGACCCAGGGAAAGAACCCACGTCCCTTAAATCTCCAACATTTACCACTAATGCCACTTGGGAAGCTAAAAAGTGTTTTAATAGCTAAAAAGTGTCAAATGCTCATCAACAGATGAATTCTAAAATTTATCATATTTAGAATTGGGGGTGGAAGGGAGGGTGGTAGTGCTGGCAGGTGGAGGCTGCCTCTACCTGTGGTATACCCATACAATGTGGTATATCCATGTAATGGAATATTTGACAATAAAAAGGAACAAAGTTCTGATGTATGCTGCAACATGGACAAATCTTTTCATTATCAATCACAAAATATCACATTATATGCTATTTTATATGAAATGTACAGAACAGGAGAACTGATAGAAATTAGACTAGTGATTCGGAGAAGGCAATGGCACCCCACTCCAGTACTCTTGCCTGGAAAATCCCATGGACGGAGGAGCCTGGTGGGCTGCAGTCCATGGGGTCACTAAGATTCAGACACGAATAGGCACTTTCACTTTCACGCACTGGAGAAGGAAATGGCAACGCACTCCAGTGTTCTTGCCTGGAGAATCTCAGGGACGGTGGAGCCTTGGTGGACTACCGTCTATGGGGTCGCACAGAGTCGGACACGACTGAAGCGACTTAGCAGCAGCAACAGCAGACTAGTGATTGCTGGGTGTGTGTAGGGGAAGCCTGGGTACGGATTATCAAGGTTTCTTTCTAGGATGATGAAAATGTTCAATTATAACTGCAGAAATATACTCCATAAACACATTAAAAACCACTGTATTACAAATTTTAAAGAAGTGAACTTTATAGATGAAATACAAATTATATCTCAACAAAGCTGTTTCAAAAATACAAATTAAGGCATAAAACAGAGACAGCAAGGTGACAGATTTGAAGGTCTGGGGGACTTCTCTGGTGGTCCAGGGGCTAAGACTCTGCGCTCCCAATGAGTAAGGGGCCTGGGTTCAATACCAAACCAGCCAACTATATCCCAAATGCAACTAAGATCCAGCACAGCCAAACAAATATATATTTAAAAAAAAAAAAAAGATTTGTTTTGCTGGAAGAATTCTGGGTTAGGCAGCAAAGGCAGACCTGATGACAGATTTAGTGCTTCAGATTCTAGAAGCACCCTATGAGAAAAGTTTCTCTATCCTAGTACTCTAGGAATTAGGACTTCAAATTAATTTCCCCATGAAGAGAAGATTAATCAATTCTTCTGAACCCTTCCCCTTAACTGCCTCCCAAATTCTAATAAAATGTATCATCTTCAGAATTGAGGGGAGGGGTGACAGGTGGAGGCTGATAAAAAGAGTCGGGAGGCTGGAAATCTAAATTAGACCTTAGACTAGACATTTAAAAACACCTCACATTTAAAAAATTTGACAGAGTGATGTTTTCATGGAGTGATGTTAATTCTAACGCAAAGTCAGGGCTGAGAATCAAAACACTTATTAGGGGTGTGATCTGCAGAAAAGTCAATTTCTCAAAACCTTACATTTTTCTCAATTCTAAAATGTGTTAAGTAACAGTATCCACCTGAAAAGTGGTTGTGTGAAGAGAGAGATTCCACATAAACCCTTGGCATAGTGCTTGGTGGGGAGTAAGAATTTAATAGTTATCTCATGTTATGTGAAGATAAAATTAATTTCTGTAATTTCCATCACCCATAACTGATTATAAATGCCCAGGAGGATGACAAGCGAATGATCCTCATATTTGTATCATTATCGTATTTATTATATCTAAGAAAAATGGTTAAAAAGGGTTCACAGGTGGATCAACTAAACAGTCCCAACTATTATAAACAATCTGGGCCCTTATCTCTTGTGACCTTAAAGAAACCGTGTCCCTCTCTGCACTGCAATCTAATCAATACCAAGAAATCAAACAGAATTTAAACGATCAATTAACCAGACCCTAAAAAATTTAAACACTGACCAGACCCAATGAAATTTAATTCCAGTTCCAGCAATAAAAGGAACTGCTTGGGAACCATTACCCTCTAAAGCCGCTCTTTCCAGGTAAGCATGACTGCTTTGGCTGACTGTATAGCTTTCAAAGCCAGAGACTAAAAGCAAACAAAACCCCTAACTCTCACCGTTATTAACTTAAATCTTCGGTAACTCCTTCTGCATTTATCTTCAATTAACTTCAAAATTACCTACCAAAAATTCTATTCACTTTTCCTCGCAAAGCACTATTTAATGCCTCCTCTCAATACTGCCCCCTTCCAGTCTAACAAAGTAGCCCGTGAAGAGAGATGCACTGAGTCGACGGATGAAGTCACAGGCTCAAGGGGTGTAACAGACAACTACAAGAGTTACAGAGACAGTCGCTTCCTTTGGTTGAGAACTGCCACCTGCCAGGATCTAAGGTAGGCACCCCGTGCATTACATAATCACAACGAACTCCAACACTGTTACTCCCATTTTACAGACATGCTCAGAGATTAGGGGGCCATCCAAGGTCACAACTCTGGCAGCAGCGATGCCACGACTCAAGACTCGAACGTTTCGTGCTTTGTGTCAGGTTCCCCCCACCAACCCCCCAACCCAGAGACCAAGCGCCTTCCAGTACGCGGCTGGGCTCGCGCTTTCGGGAGCGCCTCTCGGAAAGCAGCCCTCCCCCGCCCACCGGCACGGATCCA
>NW_011494695.1:758898-770925 GCF_000754665.1 Bison bison bison | reverse complement strand
CCCACCCGCCGCCACGGATCCACAGGTGCTCCGCAGAAGCCGCTCGCCCGGAGCCTGGCCCGCCGGCTGACCGCGGCGCCTCAGGCCCGGACCGCAGCTCTCTCGCCCTTGGGCCTTGCTGCAGGCTGGAGCTCCTGCTCTCCCGGCCCCCTGCCGACCCCCGCGCCCCATTGTTCCCGACCTCACTCACCTCAGAGGATGCCGGCGCAGGCCGGACTGGAGCGCTCGTGGCCAGTTCGCGGCGGCCCAGAAGGCTGGGTCGGTGACGGCAGGATCCACGAAGGCGAACTCTACGACTTCTCCGCCGGCCCTCCGGAGCCGGAGTAGGCCGGGGCGCTTCACCCTCCTCGCGAGACAGCGGAGACCCCGGCGGTTGCTGCGACCCCTGTGACGTAAAGCGCCCATCACCAATGGCAGACAGGGGGCGGGGGCAGAAACCAAAACCCACTTCCCGGCCCCCAGCGCGTCAAAACACAGCACCCGCCCGCGTGACGCATGCGCGGTACAGGACGCCGGCGCTGAGGGCGGGGCTTAGAGCTCTCGGCCTGAGCCCAGCCCTTCCCCCACTTGCCTCCGCTCCCGGAAGCAGAGCGACGTGACCCCCTGAGGACGAAATCGCTAACGTACGGTCAACTCGAATAAATACCAGGGGATTACAAACTATCTTAAAGTTCGCTTCTAACTTACCCGGAAGACACAATAACTAGCTTGGTCTCATTTGAAAGTTAAAGTCACTCAGTCGTGTCCGACTCTGCGAGACCCCATGGACTATACAGTCCAGGGAATTCCTCAGGCCAGAATACTGGAGTGGGCAGCCTTCCCCTTCTCCAGCGGATCTTCCCAACCCAAGGATCGAACCCAGGTCTCCCGCATTGCAGGCGGATTCTTTACCAGCCGAGCCACAAGGGTTGTGGTCTCATTTAAACCTTGCCAAATTCTGCGAGAAGTTCCTCAAACTATCTCTGGTGTTCGATAAAGGAACCAAGTTATCCGGAAGGAAATGGACTTGGGCTGAAAAGTTAAGAACCACCACCAGGATTCCAATGGAATCCCAAATCAATCTTGAGAGATCAACTCCAGTCCGGATGAACTATCATCTGACGTAAAATCAGTGGGAATTGAAATCTTCCCGAAACAGATAACGTCTTTTCCTTACCCGCTCTCCGAAATATGCATTAAAACCCTGTTTAGGTGATAGCTGAGATTACAGAAACAAAACGTCTGGAGCCTAACGCGGCCCCGTTGTCCCATTCTTCACTTCAAATATAAGCATCCCGAACATTCTAGAGCTGAACTTGGTACAAGGGCCCGCGTGCCAAACCCCATCCTTTGGCTTGGTATTTGATCGTGCTACAGTTCTAAGCATACAAATGCTCGATGAGCACTTGCTAATTGGCAGCTACATTATGCCGGGTAATTCGTGCCACGTTATTTCTTCTTAAAAGTAGCTGATATCAAGCCACTGCATTCTTAAAAACTTTTAAGAAAAGCTCCAGTAACTGGGAGTCCCACAACTACTCATCAGTTATACAAAAGCAGGTTGTACTCTAAAAGGTGAATACACGAACTACCTATACCGTGGTAACAGATCCGGTTAGAAACATTCTTTCAGTGCTAGACGTCGGCGTAATACTTAAACCGTGGATTATTTTTCCAAATAAATTTTTAAATGCACATGACGGTACCTTATCTCGCATTAATACTGCTCTACAACTGAAAGACCGGTTGACGAGTCAAGCCTCTCCCTCACAGCGGCAAAATAAACCCATTTCCAGCGTTATTTTCTCGTTTCTCTCACTTCCTCCCCTAAAGGCGGGATAGGCCCCCGGACACGTGACACCGCCCCCGCCCCCCAACTCCGGGCGGAAGAGGCCGGCCAGGCGGATGGGAAACGCGCGTGGAGGCGAGTGGGCGGGCGCTCGCGCCCGGCTGAAAGATGGCTGCCGCCGCCCGGCAGCCACCGCCCCGGAGGTTACTGTAGGGCCTGCGGCTTCCGCCCGTGCTCGCGGACCACCGCCACCGCCTTACCATGAAGCCCGTGAGTCGCCGCACCCTAGACCGGATTTATTCCGCGGTAGGTCCTGGGCTCGGCGGGCCTCCACGGGCTCTACGCTCGAGGCCCGCGGGTGGAAGGTCCCCTATATCTTCAGCGCCCAGAAACTCTAAAATCCATTCTTGAATTAAGCCTTTCACTCCCTAACCTCGACTCCGCCTCTTCCTGGAGGACACGGTCTTCCGCTTCTTACGTAAGGGCTACTGGGTGAACTCGCTTCCGGAACTACATGTATTCGAGTTTGTCACTAAAATCCCCACCTTAGCAACGTGCACGGCAACCTGATGGGGGCCGGGAGGACGTGCCACTCACAAGTTGTTTTTACGCCTACTCTTGCATTTCCTAGTTGCTCCTCGCGGTCGTATTGCTCTCCTGGGGATACGTCATCTATGCATCAACTGTAGCTGCACGACGACAACTAAGCAAGGAATACCCAGACAAAATCTTCGGGATGAACGAAAATGTGTAATTCCTCTGGATTTGACTTCATGCATATACAGTTCTTTACCTCTGTCTGGTACATGTCTCGATTTGAAGTAAAATCTTTAATACAATGATTCCAAATTCACTTTTGTATACCGTCCGTTATAGTAACCATTAATTCTCGATTTTTCATATACCAAGAGGTTTGTCTTTTTTAAGTTTTCATATAACAAAGCACAAGGATCTTAGGTGATGCAGTTGTAAAGAATCTGTCTGCTAATGCATGAGACACCAGTTCCATCCTTTGGTGGGGAGGATCCCCTGGAGCAGGAAACGGCAACTCGGTCCAATATACTTGCCTGGAGAATTCCAGGGACAGAGGAGCCTGGCGAGCTACAGTTCAAAAAGAGTTGAAGGAAAAGAACACGGGGAAGGATAACAAAGCAAAGTAAATCTGACAGTCTTTTGCTCTAGAGTTTCTAAAATACTTCTGAAATGTCTCCAGAAAGCCTTTAAAGCAAAGTGTGCTGTAATTTCTGTACTTATTTTTATTGCAGCATTTCATTCCGTTGTATACTTTCACATCAACTAAAGTACAGTGTAAGAAAAAACTATCATGTGACTAAACAATTTTTTACGTTCTGTTTTCCAGATTAAAAATGGCCAGAAAAAGTAGGTGACTGACCATATTATTATTTAGCCTGTCCAGTTTTTACTTATTGTTAGATAATTCAGTCTCAAATTGTACAGAGAGAATGGCACAGGTTGGGAAGAAACAGACAACACATATGTGAGTAAATTTTATTACTTTTCCAGAAAATACTTTAAATAAGTTGGTAATGTAGCAACAAACTTAGGCCCATACACCTTTGAAATTTTAAAGTAATCTTCAATGATGTTGATCAGGAAATTCTTTCATGGGTGGGATTACTTCTCCAGTCTCCAGAATTGTATCACCCTAGAAAAACAAAGGTGCATTAGTGATAAATCTTGTCAGCAGAGGTAACAGTTCGCCTTCGAGCTCATCTGGAAAACCTAGCTCAGTTCTGGCATTCAAACTTTAAAAATGACATAGGTAAAATAGAAGCTGTCTAAAGATAAGAAACCAGTATCCAAAATCTTAAGGAATAAGGAACAAATAGGGGAAGTTTTACTCGAACCAAACAACCACAAAGAACATGAAAGTTGTGTTTACAAAGTGACAGAAGGATGATCTTTATTTGCTTGGCCCCCCAAAATAGGAGAAGCCCTAGAAAGAAGTTGTGGGAAACAGCTTCACTTCAATACAAGGTGGTATATATTCCCAGCAACTAAATATGGTAGGCAGCCACCAGTTACTGTTTGGCTCGGAACAGATATTAGAGACAGACCTGCAGACTTTGCCCAGGCAGCTGGTCCAGCTGTCTTTCCAGCTTTCCAAACCTAGATACAGCGTGTGTTGCAGAACAGGAGGGGACTTTAAAGCTAGAACCAAGTAGTGTGAATCTTGGAACCCTCCACTGACAAGCTGTATAATTTTAGGCAAAGTACTTAGTTTTCACTTCAGCTCTCTCTTTAAGACAGCAGATTCCATAAGCCTCACAGTCCATGAATTGACTGAGTAGGGCAGAATTATCCCATCACCACCTGCCATTCCCTGTCCTGGTTGCTCAGGACTATAAACTTGTATTAGTGTAAGCCAGTAAACATTTTGGGGAAAACCTGTTTCCACAGCTAGCTTTACCCTGACACAGAAATTAATAACCTGAACTGGTATGAATGCTGCTGTAATAAAAATTGAACTATATGGCACTGGCTTAGCAAATCTGGCTTCAAGCCACTGGCACTGGAGGCTAAGAGATGGAAACAAAAGGCACTAATCACTTAGAAGCACCAATAACTTAGAGGTTCTAGGAGAAGTACCTGGAAAAAAGAGTATGGGTTTAACTACTACACTAATGGCCACCTTAGGAATGTACTTTAAGAAACGTAAGCCCAGGTTAAGAAGTGGCTGATTTGAGAAGAGAAATAAAAATAAGAATCTAAAAATTCAGGACCATGCAATATTAGAAAATCAGATGAATTGTTTCTGAATCTCTAAAGAGTAGGAGCTAACACTGAGAAGATTCTGAGAAGCCCATAAAGCTGAGTAAACACAGGGACCCAGCACCATGCAAAGATCAGACTGAAGCCAAGGTAGCCCTTGAGCCAGAGTATGTCTCAGTGGCTTCCACACAGCTGCCACTGAGTAGACAGCAGCAGGGTGAGGACAATGGAATGAAAGAACTTGGTAACTATGTACAAACCACAGATACTGGCAGGTGGGGCTGACTAGAAGCACAAAGATTAGACTCCTACCAAGTTTTTCTTTCCATGCCTGCCAAATGTGAGAACTAGATGGTCCAAGAACCCAAACATACAGAAACAAAAGCCTGTGATTGTTTTCTCTGGCCCTCAACCTTCTGTGAACCTGAGGTGGACTTTAAAGGCTGTACAACCCTAAGAAGGGCATGTTTCACAGTCCTCATTTTAGATGTGGTCTAGATCGATAAAGAAAAACAAAGGATGCGCCCCCGTGACGCTCCCCCCCAGGAGTCAGGAAGAGCAATGAACAAAGGTGTTTCCTCCAGAAGCAAAATCAGTCCCATTCAAATAAACTTCCCACACACAGGGGTTAGGAGTCTTCACAGTGTTTGACCAGTGGGGTTTCAGAACCAAGTGACTGCTATGCTGTCCACAGCATAGCATAATAATGGCCGTGGTTGGGGGGACAAGGGATACAGTTCACTTGTCATTGATCCTCAAATCTCTAAGAGAAGAATCTCCAAAATTAACCCTGACAGATATTACTGTGCATCATCTGGCAGTCTAAGGTTGCATTGATGGAATGGGATCTTGGGGTTTCTCCCAAGGAAAAGGTCTTGTGTTACATGTATGGGAAGAAGGAAGCAGAGAGCCATTTGTTGACTAGAAAGACAGACTGTGGCAGAGACTCCAGGTATGGGAGGCTGGGAAATATAAAATAGCACAAAGATATCTGGGTCCATAAGAATAAGTCCTGGCCAATAGGACTTGAAGTGATGTAAGCTACATCCAAGCTTAGACCTTAAAATCATCCTCTGAGATATTCAACCCTGTGATCTTGGAGCTGCATATTCTCAATGGCCTAACTGTAATTGTCTGATCTATACTAGTCTGTGATATCAACAGGAAATAAACTTTTGGTAAGCCATTGAGATTTGGGGGTTTATTTCTTACTGTCTATCCTATTCCAAGGTATGTACAGATGAGCACTCTTCAGGTCCTCAAAGGAGCAACTTCTCAAATGGGTCAATGGTACAGAAACAGGAAAGAACCACAGTAGCAAAAAATACTGGTCTTCTAAAGAGATCCTCCCCCTTTTCCTTCAAACAGTAATGGCAAAATAAATAACAAACATATAAATGGAAGAATAAATAAATTACCTAACTGGTTGAAACCAGCAAGATAAATGAGGCTAACTGGGCCCTGACAAACACCAATTATACACAAATACAGAAGAAATCTCCTTTTTCCTAAAGCAGAATTCCAACTGGAAGAGTTAGCCAATTTTGGTGGTTCTCCCTAAAATTCCCTTCTGCTGCAGTTGTCAATGGATTATTGTGACTATGTCATTTGATGGAAGCAAGAATCTACAGTTTTGTCTTCTAGAAGTACATAAGTTAGAGATTGATGGTAATTCATTACCTGTGACTAGAAATGGGAAAAGAACATAACATGTATTTGACTCTGCTAAACAATAACCTCATGAACAGCCAGCAAAATACCAACTGACTAATAAGTAACCTTTTAATGGTAAAAAAAAAATCATTTTAAATTAGGTTAATAGCCTACATATCCATAGTGTACAATTTAAAGCACACAATAACATTTTAAATTCACATATGGAGAGATTATGGTCAAACTGTCACAGGAAATGATAATAAGTCTGAAAATAATAAAAGAATTCAGTTGCTCTTGTAATGCCCAGGTGTCTGCTCAGGACAGTGCCCTAAATCCTTAACCCACATGAAACGGCACCAGTGAAAAACTATTGGGACTTTCAATTCACTTTAGGACTACAAAAGTCACACAAGTTTTACAGCCAGGGTGAAAAGAATGTGCCCATGTCCTAGGTTTAACTCCAGTTGCTACATCACACTATTTCCTCCCCCTTTTTTTTTTTTTTAAAGAGTATGCAATAGGTACTTAAAACTTTCAGCAAGAAGAATTTTAGTCTAATGATCATTTGGGAAGGGAGAGAGAAATATAAGCAAAAGAAAAAGTAGATGTTTTAAGACTTACTGGAAATATTCTGGGCTTCTTTTCAACGATGGTATATGGTTTTGTCTGCAATAAAAGTAATTCTGTTAATTATGGTTTTAGAGTTTTTTCTAAAATACATTGATCATATCCCAAATTTTTACTAAGCTTCAGGCTCATATATTCAATTATTTACTCAAGACTACTTGATCAAACAGGCATTGCAAACTTAGCCAGGCCCAACACTTAACATCCCTCAGCCCCAAACTATTCCCAATCTCTGCAACAGTACTTTCATTCTCCTAGTTACAAAGGCCAAAACCCCGGGCTTGGTAGATCCTGCTGACTCCACCTTGAGGATTTATCCTGAATCTCAGTGCTTCTCACCACTTCTAATATACTACTACCCTTGTCCAAGCTGCTCCCATTTTTTCACCTACTAGTCTCTTGACTTCTGCATGTGCCCTCCTACAGTCTATTCTCCACACTGCAGAAAGAGTGATTTTTTTTTTATATTTATTTACTTGGCTGCACTGGGTCTTAGTTGCAGCATGCAGGATCTTTAGTTGTGGCATGCGGGCTCTTAGCTGCAGCATATGGGATCTAGCTCCCTGACCAAGGATCGAACCTAGGCCCTCTGAATCGGGAGCTCAGAGTCTTAACCACTGGACCACGACGGAAGTTCCTACAGTGATTAAGATGCATCACTCCTCTGCTCAAAGTTGCATAATTCTTAAGAAAAAATAAAAAAGCCAACGTCCTTGGCCAACTCTCCGATCTCATACTACCTCCCCCACCCCACCGCCTGCACTGTAGTCGCAGTGGCTCCTCTGCGTTAGTACAACCTGTAAGGCCTGCCTGTGCCTCAGAACCCTCCCACCTCATGATTCTTCTGCCTGAAGCGCTTTTCTCCATATCCTCAGTTCATTAACGTTTTTCAAAGAGCATTTCCTCAAAGAAGCTTAATTAGAATAGCAGTGCCTGTCATTCTCTAGTCTTTTACCCTTAAGTTTTTCTTCTACAGACTTAACCACCTCCGGTAGCATTATCTTACAACATTTGCTTATCTATTTACTGCCAGTCTCCAAGACTAGAACAAACATTTCATGAAGACAGGGACTCAATCTGCCTTGTTCAGTGCTGTATCCCTACAGTGTTTAGAACAGTGCCTTGTACACGGGAAGTGCTAAATAAATGTACTTATTAAGCACACACATCTGTACAAGATACCACACCAGAAATTTAAAAGATTATTGGCATGATGTAAGACTTAGGCAAATTGGAATCAAAAGCAGGAGAGAAGCTCATAAAACAATGTGAGGACATTCAAATGTCTCTAAAAACTGCCACCAGAGGCAAGAAGATACTGAAATATCTTCACAGAGAATGTTCAATTTAATGCAGCATAAAGGTATTAGCTGAAGTGAACTGGCTGTAACAGTACTGAGGATGCAGGCCTACCCAAACCAAGAGAAAGAATAAGGTAAAGGAGAGGCCTGTGGACATCTACTGACCCCAAACCTGTAATTATGTCCATCTGTCCAGGAAAAATCATCTAGAAGTATGAATTCCTCAGATAAGCCACCATATCAATGGCTCAAATTGTCAACCCAGCAACTGCAGGTAGTTAAAATCTTTTTCTCTGAGGAGATAAGTATTTTTTCCATCCTAGAAATATTCAGTTAAATATAGCTATGACAAGGTAAATTAAGCCAGGGTATAAACAGGTGAATGTCAAATTTAATAAGGATTCTAGTTAAAATGCATTTAAATGTGTGAATTTTAAATTTAAAAAGATTTTCCTTTGAGTCTCAGTGAACTCCGGAAGTTAGTGATGGACAGGGAGGCCTGGCGTGCTGCGATTCATGGGGTCGAAAAGAGTCAGACACGACTGAGCGACTGATCCAATCTGAATTGTTTTTCTCGATTCATGGGGTCGCAAAGAGTCGGACACGACTGAGTGACTGATCTGATCTGATCTGAATGTGTCCTGTAAAATTCAGCAGTCCCCAACATTTTTGGCACCAGGGGTCAGTTTCCTGGAAGATAATTCTTCCATGGGGGTGAGGCAGGGAGTGGTTTCAGGATGATTCAAGCACATTACATTTACTGTCACTTTATTTCTATTATTATTACATCAGCTCCATCTCAGATCATTATTTCTATTATTATTACATCAGCTCCATCTCAAATCATTAGGCATTAGAACCTGGAGGTTGGTCCTGAGGTTGGGACCCCTGTCATAAATATTTAAAGATAAAACTGAATATATAAAATATATAAATGCAGCTTAAAACATTTAAGAGAATTTGATGATGTTTCTAAGTGGAATTGTTTTATGGAAATTCAATTTGAATTATCCAAAGATAATAAGAACAAAGAAAAAAGACTGTTCATATTTTACTAGATGTATTATCTAGTTAACAGAATTTTAAAATTGAATTAAATCAAAAGTTTTTAAATTTGAAACTAAGAAATTGAATATTAATTTATATTTCAGGTAACTGGAACAGTTATTCCTGCACATAAAAACCACACTTAGATGTTTAAAAAAAATTTCACAGACAGTAACATTTTTTCTTCCCTAGGGTCCTGCATGTTAAGACATTGAAAAAAATAAGAGGTATAACGATACAAGGCTACCCTCATAGCTCAGTCAGTAAAGAGTCTGCCTGCAGTGCAGAAGACCCAGGTTTGATTCTTAGGTTGGGAAGATCCCCTGGAGAAGGAAATGGCAACCCACCCCAGTAATCTTGCCTGGAGAATCCCATGGACAGAGGAGCCTGGCGGGCTGCAGTCCATAGTGTCGCAAGAGTTGGACACAACTTAGTGACTAAACCACCACCACCAGGATACAAAGCCGGCTGTGGACGTGTAGGTGAACATGGATACAAAACTTTGTTTAAGCTCCTCAACGACAGAAATGTAAACCACACTCTGACCCTTAGCCATGCACTGTTCGCCCCCTTTCCATGGCTGAAGAACGATTTTCTGTTGGTTTATAAAATGAAACACTAACCCCCAGTTCTTCATCCCCCTGGCCTCCACTAATCTCATGTTTCTACCATGTGAGACAGCCCACGTCCACTCAGACTTCCACAGAAACTGACCGGGCAGCACACGCGCCTAAGCACATTTACCTCCTCCCCATTTCCAGAAAGCCTTCCTTCACAAAGTCCTACTTATAACTTAAGTTGTGGAGGAAGAAATTTTCCTCTACCTTTCTAGGCTCTTCTGGTTGGTCTAAGAATTAAGTTGACATGAGACAGATTAATAGGAGAAAAGCAAACAAAATTCAGTAACATGTACACATGGGAGAGACCCAGGAGAACCAAGTAACTCCCCAAATGAGTTAAATACCATCTTAGGCTAAAGACAAAAAAGGACGCTGGGAGTAAGTGTTTGGGACTTCACTGGAGAGGAAGGCAATTCACATGGAGATGGAAAAGCAAAAGTTCGGGAAACAAGCGTCTGCTGGACCATGAGAGATGATGGAACACAGTAGGGAATTTCAACAGCCTTTGCTAGGTTCCTTCCTGTCTACCACATCTAGAGTTCATATTATAGTTATCTATGGTGATAGTTCCCTTCTTGGAACAGGTCTTCTAATCTACATTATTTTAAGAAGTTAGTGAAAGTGTTAGTGGCTCAGTCTTGACCAATTCTTGTGACCTAATAGACTGTAGCCCGCCAGGCTTCTCTGTCCATGGAATTTCTCCAGACAAGAACACTGGAGTGGGTAGCCATTCCCTTCTCCAGGGGATAGTCCTGACCCAGGGACTAAACCGGGGTCTCTTGCATTGCAGGCAGATTCTTCACCATCTGAACCACCAGGGAAGCTCTATCTCTTGTCTAACACTGACCAATAGAAACATAATGGGAGTGGCTTATGTCATTTTAATCTGCATGCCAAAGAGACATTGTGGAGTGGCAAATTTTGCTACCCTGAACTTTCAAGGCTAAAAATTTTAAAGTCAAAATGACTGTGAAATTTTATTTCATCCCCACCTTGCGTTATTTCTTTAAAAAGTATCTTCTGGCTCACTACTACCTAATCAGATTCTCATCAACTAACATCCAGTAAACTGAAACAGCCTCTGCTGATTTGCTTGACATCAGTACTTTCCTCCCTCCAACTCGCCCTACAGTTCTATGTTTTTATGTTTTCCTAAATAGATGACTTCAGTTCAGTAGCTCAGTTGTGTCCGACTCTTTGCGACCCCATGGACTGCAGCATGCCAGGCTTCCCTGTCCATTACCAACTCCCAAGCTTGCTCAAACTCTTGTCCATTGAGTTGGTGATGCCATCCAACCATCTGATCCTCTGTTATCCCCTTCTCCTCCTGTCTTCAATCTTTCCCAGCATCAGGGTCTTTTCAAATGAATCAGTTCTTTGCATCAGGTGGCCAAAGTACTGGAGCTCAAGATCCAACCAGTCCAGGGGACTCTCAAGAGTCTTCTCCAACACCACAGTTCAGAAGCATCAATTCTTCAGTGCTCAGCTTTCTTTATGGTCCAACTCTCACATCCATACGTGACTACTGAAAAACCATAGCCTTGACTAGACGGACCTTTGTTGGCAAAGTAATGTCTCTGCTTTTTAATATGCTGTCTAGGTTGGTCACAGCTTTTCTTCCAAGGAGTGTCTTTGACTGCAGCATGGCTGCAGTCAAAATCTGCAGTGATTTTTGATCCCAAGAAAATAAAGTCACTGTTTCCAAAATAGATCAAGCCCCCTACACACAAACCTCCAAGTTACAAACTTTCAAAGATGTAAATGTGTCTGCATACCCAATCATGTAAGGCCTGAGTGAAATTGCAGCTTGCCCTCCATCTCCTATTGCTGATAATCCTTCAGCTCTATCATCTTCCACCCCCTCTCCCTCCTCCAGTTAGTAACTCTTTTTACTCATTCACCTGATGCCAGCCCCTGTATGTCAGCTGTTGTACTGTACTCCTGTACTTTTCAAGGTACTGTTGTTGTTCACTGTCACTTTTATGTATTATTTGTGTGAAAAATACTATACTGTACTGTTGTACTGTATATTACAGTAGCTCTTTCAAATCCTGAAAGATGATGCTGTGAAAGTGCTGCACTCAATATGCCAGCAAATTTGGAAAACTCAGCAGTGGCCACAGGACTGGAAAAGGTCAGTTTTCATTCCAATCCCAAAGAAAGGCAATGCCAAAGAATGCTCAAACTACCGCACAATTGCACTCATCTCACACGCTAGTAAAGTAATGCTCAAAATTCTCCAAGCCAGGCTTCAGCAATATGTGAACCGTGAACT
>NW_011494695.1:758156-758798 GCF_000754665.1 Bison bison bison | reverse complement strand
ATGTTCAAGCTGGTTTTAGAAAAGGCAGAGGAACCAGAGATCAAATTGCCAACATCCGCTGGATCATGGAAAAAGCAAGAGAGTTCCAGAAAAACATCTATTTCTGCTTTATTGACTATGCCAAAGCCTTTGACTGTGTGGATCACAATAAACTGTGGGAAATTCTGACCACCTGACCTGCCTCTTGAGAAATCTGTATGCAGGTCAGGAAGCAACAGTTAGAACTGGACATGGAACAACAGACTGGTTCCAAATAGGAAAAGGAGTATGTCAAGGCTGTATATTGTCACCCTGCTTATTTAACTTCTATGCAGAGTACATCATGAGAAATGCTGGGCTGGAAGAAGCACAAGCTGGAATCAAGATTGCCAGGAGAAATATCAAGAACCTCAGATATGCAGATGACACCACCCTTATGGCAGAAAATGAGGAGGAACTCAAAAGCCTCTTGATGAAAGTGAAAGAGGAGAGTGAAAAAGTTGGCTTAAAGCTCAACATTCAGAAAATGAAGATCATGGCATCTGGTCCCATCACTTCATGGGAAATAGATGGGGAAACAGTGGAAACAGTGTCAGACTGTATTTTTCTGGGCTCCAAAATCACTGCAGATGGTGACTGCAGCCATGAAATTAAAAGACGCTT
>NW_011494695.1:746183-758018 GCF_000754665.1 Bison bison bison | reverse complement strand
AAGGAGATCAGCCCTGGGATTTCTTTGGAAGGAATGATGCTAAAGCTGAAACTCCAGTACTTTGGCCACCTCATGCAAAGAGTTGACTCATTGGAAAAGACTGATGCTGGGAGGGATTGGGGGCAGGAGGAGAAGGGGACAACAGAGGGTGAGATGGCTGGATAGCATCACTGACTCGATGGACGTGAGTCTGAGTGAACTCTGGGAGTTGGTGATGGACAGGGAGGCCCGGCGTGCTGCGATTCATGGGGTTGCAAAGAGTCGGACACGACTGAGCAATTGAACTGAACTGAACTGTATATACAGTATTATACAGTATATATAAAACAGTATATAAAACTGCCTATACAGTATTATACTGTATGATACTGTACTATTATACAGTATATATACTGTATAATACTGTGCTGTTACAGTACAGTACTTCATAGACCACTGTGTTAGTTGGGTACCTAGGCTAACTTGGTTGGACTTAAAAAAACTGGATTTAATGAACGTGCTCTCAGAATGGAATTCATTCATATGTAGGAGACTTACTGTATATCACTTTATCAACTCACTCCCCTATTTAAAAATGGAAAGCTTCTCACTGCCTGCCACACAGAATTCAACATGCATAAAACCAACCTCCTATCATCATCACTACCACACTCCAGTATAAATAACCTCCTCACCTCATTCAGGTTCTGACACTTTACTCTGGCTTGCCAACTCCATCACTGCCCCAAACCACATTTCTCCCTGATGTCCTCCTCCCCAGGCTTAGGTTCCAATCTCCTACCCCAGGTTGCTGCCGCTGCAGCTCTCCAAACAGGTACACTCATCAACCCGCCACCCCCCAACCCATTCAGGACTTAACACTCATCACTGGGTACGAGAATATCCTCCTCAGTCTTTGGGTTATAAAACTCCACGCTGGGCAGGCAACTATCACCACTCTTCTTCCATTCCACTCCCTGAAATGTACTCTTTCCTCACCGTGCCTGGGATCTAACACCCTACACCAAGGTATGCTGGGCTAAGTCGCTTCAGTCGTGTCTGACTCTTTGCAACCCTATGGACTGTAGCCCACACCAGGCTCCTCTGTCCATGGGATTCTCCAGGCAAGAATATTGGAGTGGGCTGCCGTGCCCTCCTCCAGGGGATCCTCCCAACCCAGGGATCAAACCCGTGTCTCATGTCTCCAGCATTGGCAGGCAGGTTCTTTACCACTAGTGCCACCGGGAGAGCCCCCACCAAGGTATCCCGAGCCTTTAAAATAAGGCAACAGGCTGAGTTCCATCATCACATGCAGATGTTCTGGACACACTGAATTCTAAAGAAAGTAAGTTGTGAAAAACCAGATAGAACAAAGGAAAAGGAAATGATGACAAAGACCTTTATCCATTTTGAATTCTATCTTATATCAGATCTGTGCTCAAGAAAAAAGGAGCAGAAATTCTGTTCTCTTTTCCAGACTCAGGACCCCAATTCTGCACCAGTATTATTAGATCAACTACATTCCTGATCATTAAAACATCATTTCTACAAGGAAATACGATTCAAGTTGTAACCAACTAATATAAAGATTAAATTTTCTGGGACATTCCTGGTGGCTCTGTGTTAAGTGCATCAGGCTGCCAGTGCAGGAGACATGGCTTCGATCCCAGATCTGCGAAGACCCTACATGCTGCGGGGATGCCCGTGCATCACAAATACTGAAGCATGCGCACCCTCAAGGCTGTGCTCTGCAACAAGAGAAGTCACTGCAGTGAGAAGCCTGCATGCTGCAACTAGAAAAAGCCCCCGCGAGAAAAGCCCGTGTAGCAATGAAGACCCAGCACAGCCAAAAATAATACATAAATAAACTTATTTTTTAAAATTAACTTTCTGAAAAACCGTGCATTAGTTAAGTTTCATTAAACCATCTACTGAAAAGGACTCAAAGTAATTCAAGATCAGTTATAAGGTCTTGAACTTATAACTTATAAGTTATAAGATCAGAGGAGGGTAAGGCAAACCCATAGAGGAAATAATTTTGTACAATATTAACAATATATTCTGGGATTTCCCTGGTGGTCCAGTAGTTAAGAATTTGCCTGTCAATGCCGTGGACACAAGTTCCAACCCTGGTCGGGAAGATCCCACATGCCATGGGGCAACTTAGCCTATGTGCCACAACTATTGAGCCCACTGCCCTAGAGCCTGTCCTTCGCAACAAGAGAAGCCACCACAATGAGAAGCCAGTGCCCTGCAACGTAGAGCGGCTGCCACTCGCTGCACCTAGAGAAAGCCTGCCCACAGCAACAAAGACCCAGCACAGTCAAGTATACTCAAATAAATAAATATTTTTAAAATAAATAAATTCTGGAAAACACATACTTAAAGCATACTTACAGTCACGTGATACTTGAGATAATAATGAATAATCCAGACAGGAATAAGTACATGAGTAAAAGCAAAGATACTGTGTCGATATGTCTTATAGATCTGGAGGAGAAAAAAAATACATGAGATAAATAGATTTCTCACTTTTTTTTTGCCAAACTACAGTAATATATGCATAGATGCATGCCTTTAAAAAGACTTCTAAAAATATCCTTAATATAAATTTATGATAAAATGTGGCATTAAAAAATGAGAGTAAGTTTCACTGATTTAACCAGAGTAACCAAAACTATAGAATTTTCAGGTAAACTCATTTCCTTGATTTATCAACTTCAGATACGCACGATCAACACCATTTATCAACGTCAGATACGCACGATCAACACAACACATTCCACGTGTAGGGTGGACAACCTTGAGTACACTAATGCTAGAAAAAGAATGTTTTACCTACTGGGATAAGGGTGGCCCAAGCTCACTTTGAGGTGCCTTTACACATGCTGTTTTTAAAAAGAAAGGCAAAGGACAGCTAAAAATGGAGTTTTTCCATGGCAGCCAATTTCAGTGAAAGAGACCTATCCTTTCAGGTAATGGATAACCTAGATTATAAGTGCTATAATAGATATGATTATGGAAGAGAACATTAACTCTTAAGTAAGGCAAGACAGATTTCAACAAATGATTATTTCCTTAAATCACTGGCTGTCAATTTTCAATCAGTGGCTGCCAGTGAGTAATATCAGAGATACAAACTGGGAGAGGGGAGGAGAGTTGAATTTTACCACCATAAATTAGCATTGAATACGTTCTTTGACAGACTTTGTAGCACAGTAAGAAAGTAGATACACATGGATTTCAAAGTGAACTCCTTCTATTACTAGCCCTGTGACCATGGGTAAATCACTGAATTTTTGTAGGTCTCCATTCCCACACACTTACAATAAGGATGAGGAAAGTTTCTACGTTACAGCAGTAAAAACTTAAGTTTTTTATTTATTTTTTAATTTAATTTAATTTTACTTTTTAACTTTACAATATTGTATTGGTTTTGGCATATATCAAAATGAACCCGCCACAGGTATACATGTGTTCCCCATCCTGAACACACATAAAAGTGCCAGGCACAAAGTAAGCACCCAAGTGTTATTTATTACCACTATTATTAGCCAAAGTCCCAAGGAATTCTGAGATACAGTATTCATCACCCATAACTGATGTGACTTAACAACGGCTTTAAGAAAATGTGAAGAGACCCCGAAAATAAAGACAACACTTGAATGATCTTCTGCAGAGTAAAGCCCAGGAATGACACCCTTAAACAAAAGAATGCGTTAAATGTACATGGTGGTTAAGGAAGTTCAGTTCAGTTCAGCTCAGTCGTGTCTGACTCTTTGCAACCCTATGGACTGCAGCACGCCAGGCCTCCCTGTCCATCACCGACTCCCAGAGTTTACTCAAACTCATGTCCATCGAATCGGTGATGCCATCCAACCATCTCATCCTCTGTCGTCCCCTTCTCCTCCCGCCTTCAATCTTTCCCAGCATCAGGGTCTCTTCAAATGAGTCAGATCTTCGAATCAGGTGGCCAAAGTATTGGAGTTTCAGCTTCAACATCAGTCCTTCCAATAAACACTCAGGACTGATCTCTTTTAGGATGGACTGGTTGGATCTCCTTGCAGTCCAAGGGACTCTCAAGAGTCTTCACCAACACCACAGTTTAAAAACATCAATTCTTTGACACTCAGCTTTCTTTATAGTCCAACTCTCACATCCATACATCACTACCAGAAAAACCGTAGCCTTGACTAGACGGACCTTTGTTGGCAAAGTAATGTCTCTGCTTTTGAATATGTCTGCTGCTGCTGCTGCTGCTGAGTCGCCTCAGTTGTATCCGACTGTATGCGACCCCAGAGACGGCAGCCCACCAGGCTCCCCGGTCCTTCGGATTCTCCAGGCAAGAACACTGGAGTAGGTTGCCATTTCCTTCTCCAATGCATGAAAATGAAAAGTGAAAGTGAAGTCGCTCAGTCATGTCCGACTCCTAGCGACTCCATGGACTGCAGCCTACCAGGCTCCTCCGTCCATGGGATTCTCCAGGCAAGAGTACTGGAGTGCGGTGCCATTGCCCTCTCCATTGAGTATGTCTAGGTTGGTCCTAACTTTCCTTCCAAGGAGTAAGTGTCTTTTAATTTCATGGCTGCAGTCACCATCTGCAGTGATTTTGGAGCCCAAAAAAATAAAGTCTGACACTGTTTCCACTGTTTCCCCATTTATTTCCCATGAAGTGACGGGACCGGATGCCATGATCTTAGTTTTCTGAATGTTGAGCTTTAAGCCAACGTTTTCACTCTCCTCTTTCACTTTCATCAAGAGGCTCTTTAGTTCTTCTTCACTTTCTGCCACATAGGTGGTGTCATCTGCATATCTGAGGTTACTGATATTTCTCCCAGCAATCTCGAATACAGCTTGTGCTTCATCCAGCCCAGCATTTCTCATGATGTACTCTGCATAGAAGTTAAATAAGCAGGGTGACAATATACAGCCTTGATGTACTACTTTCCCGATTTGGAACCAGTCTGTTGTTCCACGCCCAGTTCTAACTGTTGCTTCCTGACCTGCATACAGATTTCTCAAGAAGCAGGTCGGGTGGTCTGGTATTCCCATCTCTTTCAGAATTTCCCACAGTTTATTGTGATCCACACAGTCAAAGGCTTTGGCATAGTCAATAAAGCAGAAGTAGATGATTCTCTGGAACTCTCTTGCTTTTTCGATGATCCAGCGGATGTTGGCAATTTGATCTCTGGTTCTTCTGCCTTTTCTAAAACCAGCTTGAACATCTGGAAGTTCATGGTTCCCGTATTGTTGAAGCCTGGCTTGGAGAATTTTGAGCATTACTTTACTAGCGAGTGAGATGAGTGCAATTGTGCAGTAGTTTGAGTATTCTTTGACATTGCCTTTCTTAGGGACTGGAATGAAAACTGACCTTTTCCAGTCCTGTGGCCACTGCTGAGTTTTCCAAATTTGCTGGCACAGCATCATCTTTTAGGATTCGAAATAGTTCAAATGGAATTCCATCACCTCCACTAGCTTTGTTTGTAGTGATGCTTCCTAAGGCCCACTTGACTTCACATTCTAGGATGTCTGGCTCTAGGTGAATGATCACACCATCGTGATCATCTGGGTCGTGAAGATCCCTTTTGTACAGTTCCTCTGTGTATTCTTGACACCTTTTCTTAATATTTTCTGCTTTTGTTAGGTCTATACTATTTCCGTAGTTTATTGAGCCCATCTTTGCATGAAATGTTCCCTTGGTATCTCTAATTTTCTTGAAGAGCTCTCTAGTCTTTCCCATTCTATTGTTTTCCTCTATTTCTTTGCACAGACCACTGAGGAAGGCTTTCTTATCTCTCCTTGCTATTCTTTGGAACTCTGCATTCAAATGAGTATATCTTTCCTTTTCTACTTTGCTTTTCGCTTCTCTTCTTTTCACAGCTATCAACAGCATATCAACAGAACCTCTTCTTTTACAGTAATTAACATGGAGCTGCATTATCAGCTAGAGGATTATCCTGCTTTCGGGTAGTCGAGTGTAGTGTTGGTCTGTGTAATCTCAACCTCAAAAATCACACAAGTGTCCTTGGATACTAAAATCATTGAATTTTAACTCTAGTGAATCCTTGGCCATCCTTCTGAGGAAAGGTTTCCTCAGTCAAAGGCAAACCTGTACGTCCTGTATAATCTAAGCAGAGATTCGCCTCCTTATCACACTTGAGAGCCAAAGGGCAAGACAATCCCAAAGCCATACAAGCTCCGAACTCCTGACTTCCAGTGCATGACTCTTGGGACCAGACGGAGTCCCAGACAAGCCTCAGTCTCGACTGAACCTGACTCTCCCTTGGGGAACTTCCGGGGGCAACGCGGCTATAGCGAACAGGTTGTCTCAGCAGCCAGGCCGTGGACTGCGATGGGACGAGAGTGGGTTGGGGTTGGGAAGGGCGGTCACTCACCACGTTCTTCCAGAGAGCTCCGTCTTGCAAAAATTTATTCCAGAATCGCTCCACAGGCGACACCCTCTGCGGAGGCAGCACGGGTTCCCGGGGGCTCAGCTCCTGATCTTTCAGCCATCGCCTTCTTAGCTCTCGCAGCTGCTGCAGCCGCAGTTTCTCCTCGGGCGTATACCCCGACATGTCGCTGCTGATACCAAGGCAGCAAGAGACGGCGCGCACCCGAACCAGGGTCTTGTCACTTACGCGCGCTCCCGCTCTGCAAAGCGACCTTGCGAGGACGCCTGGGAGCGGCGCGCCGTTATAACGTCACTCTGCTCCTGCCTCCGAGCGACTCCAACCTGCACGTAGTGGCTGGGCATGCGCAAAGCCCCGCACACCTCGCCGGCTGTACTGGTCTAAATTACCAGAAGGGGCGGCGGCGGGGATTCTCATTCTTCCAATATCCAGCACACCAGTTCTTCCTTAACAGAACCTCTAGTCTTTCGACCTCTCATACTCTTCAGGTAACTAAGCGGCCCCCGCCCCCGCCCTACGGACCTACAGAGTCTGTGGAGACGTTAAGTCTTTTGTCAGTGACTGGAAAAGTGACCCTGAGCAGCTGTCTCAGTCTGTTCCTTCATCTGTTGCTGTTATTGTTTAGTTGCTAAGTCGTGTCTGACTCTTTTGCGACCCCTTGGACTGTAGCCGGCCAGGCTCCTCTGTCCATGGGATTTCCCAGGCAAGAATACTGGAATGAGTTGCCATACCCTTATCCAGGGGAATCTTCCTGACCCAGGGGTCTGCATTGCAGGCGGATTCTTTACAGCTGAGCTACTGAGGGAAGCCCTTCCTTCATCTGTACTGTAGAAGTAAAAAGAATCTCAATATATAGCAGAGTTGTACACATTCATCCTTTGATCCGGTATTCTCACTTCTAGAATTCTATCCTAAAGATATAGTAGTAAAAGTACATGCAATTGTTCACTGCAGCACCATATATATAATAAAATATGGAAATTCCTCAACAAATGGCTAGTTGAATAAATTGTAAACGAACGTAATGAAGTGAGTGCCTGAAAACATAATATTGTTCAGTGAAAAAAAAGCTACGTGGAGAGAAGTGTACATACTACCTTTTATCCAAAAAAGGGAGGACAGTAGTAATGTTATATATAAATTTGCCTATGAAACGCCCTACGGACTATGGCCAACCCAGTAACCATGAATATCTCTAGCTCCTAGATTGTGATCTCTAAATACCATCTTCAATTAAAAGGAGCCAAGACTCCTTAGAGTAGTTGTTCTCGAAACATTTTGTTCCCTAAATCTCTTTAAATTCTTAAAATTGTGAGAGGGTCCCAAAGAGTTTGTTGATGTGGGTTATATCTATTGATGTTTAGTGCATTAGAAATTAAAACATGTAAAAACAAAAAAAATCTGTTAACAAAAACTACTTAGAAGAGTGCCATTGTAAATTTTTCTAATGTCTGGCTTAATAAATGACAGCAGAATTCTTAAAACTGCTTCTACATTCAATCATAGTATCATACATCATGTAACCTTGGGGAACTCTGTATATATTTATGAGACAAAAAGAGTTTAAAAGAGCAAATAGCATCTTAGTATTTTTATGAAAATAATTGTGACCACGCAAACCCCATGATAGGATTACAGGGATGCCCAGGGGCTCCCCAGTCACACTTTGAAAACCATCACTTTGGAGAAATAACTAATTTCACATTGGGGTTGGAAATGTAAAATAAGCCTGGAACATCTTATCTTAGCTGAAGGCAGGGAGGTTTTTAAAGACTAGTAGGGTGGTGTCAAAATGATTGAGGAGACAACTTGAATAGACTTACACTGGTCAAAGATGGAATGATTTGAGCATCAGTGAGTATTGTGACTTCAGTGGGTGAATGAAAAATATCAGATACGTTTACATACATGATTTTTAAAATGATTTATGATTTTTAAAAATCATGATTTGTTTTCACTATGATTTAAAAAAAAAAAACCTTATTGGTCACTTTTTGATGGTGTTAGGGAAAGTGAAAGTGAAAGTGAAGTCGCTCAGTCGTGTAGGACTCTTTGTGACCCCAGTCCATGGGGTGTTAGGGAACCAACTCATTATTTTGAAAACTAAAAAGCAGAGGGAAAAATCAAGCGTTTTTCTGGCCTCATTATATAAATCATAAAGTAACAAAATAGTTGATAAGGAGAAATTTATTCAAAAAATCTAAAACCCTAATAAGAATAGATGGCATATTTAGAATATTACTATTGCGCAAACATTAGTTTGTTAATGAATCAATGTCCAGATCACGAGGTTGAGATCCTTGACAGAGAGCAACTGCGCCCCCTGGTGGAAGACTACCTCACTGCCTGTGAATAAGCCTTGCTAAACAAAAAACTGAACCTGAATATGATCAAGTTTCTAGATCTAACCACTCATTTACAGGAAACATAGGAATAACATCAGAATGATATTAATACATTATGAAAAATCTAACTTGTAGAAACTTCAGACAAGCATCTCAGATTCTTTAAAAGAATATATGGAGGCGAGAGAGAGAACCTATAGATTAAGAGAAACAACAATAAGAAAACAAACAACCCAATTTAAAAACTGGCCAAAGATCTTAGCAGACACCTCACCAAAGAAGATATACAGATGGAAAGTAGGCATACGAAAAGATGCTCCACATCATATGTCATCAGGGAAATGCAAATTTAAACAATGCCACTACACACCCATTAGAAGTGCAAAAATTTGGAACACTGACAACATGAAATGCTGTGGGAGAGGGTTGTGGAGTAACAGGAACTCTCATCCAATGCTGGCAGAAATGCAAAATGGTATCACCACTCTGGAAGGCTGGAGGTTTCTTACAAAATGAAATTTTCTCTTACCTTAAAATCCTACAGTTTTGTTCTTTGGTATTTACCAAAGGAGTCAGAAACTTACATCCACACAAAAACCTACCCACAAATGTTTACAGTACCTTTATTTATACCTGCCCAAACTTGGAAGCAACCAAGATGTCCTTCAGTAGGTGAATGTTTAAATAAACTGTGGTACATCCAGACAGGGCTTCCCTAGTGGCTCAGATGGAGAGAATCTGCCTGCAACGTGGGAGACCTGGGATTCAGTTCCTGAGTTGGGAATATCTCCAGGGAGATACTCCTGGAGAAGGAAATGACAACTAACTCCAGTATTATTGCCTGGAGAATTCCATGAACTGAGGGATCTGGTGGGCTACAACCCATGGGGTCACAAAGAAAGAGTCAAACACAACTGAAAGAATTAAGTGTGCAATAGCATTATATCTTTAAAAACAAAAAAGGAAATACGTTAGCTTTAAAATACTTTATTGGGCTTTCCTGGTAGCTCAGCTGCTAAAGAATCCACCTGTAATGCAGGAGACCCTGGTCTGATTCCTAGGTTAGGAAGATGCCCTGGAGAAGGGACAGGCTACCCACTCCAGTATTCTTGGGCTTCCCTGGTGACTCAGACAGTAAAGAATCCACCTGTAACGCAGGAGATCTGGATTGGGAAGGTCCTCTGGAGTAGGGCATGGCAACCCGCTCTAGTATTCTTGCCTAGAGAATCCCCATGGACAGAGGAGCCTGCCGGGCTACAGTCCATGGGATCGCCAAGAGTCGGACATGACTAAGCAACTAAGCACAGTACAGCACATCCAGAAAATGGCATATTATTCAGTGCTGAAAAGAACTGAGCTATCAAGCCGATGAAAATACATGGAGGAATCTTACTGGCATATAGCTAAGGGAAAGAAGCCAAACTGAGAAAGTTACATGCTGTATGATTCCAACTACATGATGTTCTCTAAAAGACAAAACTATGGAGACAATAAAAGATGAGTGGTTGCTGGAGGGGTTGGGGGAGATAAACAGGAAGAGCACAGAGGATTTTAGGGGAGTAAAAATATTCTGCATGATACTATTATAATGATGGATGTGTTATCATACATTTGTCCAAACCCACTGAACTCACACCACCAAGAGAAAACACCATGGACTTTGTGTGATGTGATGTATCCATGTAGGTTCCATGTAGGTTCATCACTGGTTTAAAATAAAAGCACTATTCTGGTGAGAGATGTTGATAATGGGGGAGGCTACACATGTGTGAGAATAGGCCATATACCTCCATACTTTTCTCTCAATTTTATTATAAACCTAAAACTTGTCTAAATATTTTTTTAAAAGAGAGATAGTGAGGGAAATTTGGACCCTTTCTCAATCTTTTATGATAATAAGAAATTACTTTTCATTCTATATGTTATGATTTTGTGGTTGTATTTTTAAAGGGGCATTCTTATCTTTTAAATTTAACTTCTGAAATACTTATGAATGAAAGGACAGTAGCCTGCCAGGCCCCTCTGTCCATGGGATTCTCCAAGCAAGAATACTGGAGCGGATTGCCATGCTCTCCTCCAGGGGACCTTCCAGACCCAGGGACCAAATCCAAGTCTCTTATGTCCTGCATTGGCAGGCGGATTCTTTGCCACTAGTGCCCCTGGAAAACCTGCAGTTTACTTCTAAATAATGAAAAATGAGTAATGAGTTGGTAATGCTTGAAGCTGACTAATAGGTAAGTAGGGGTTAATTATACTCCTCTCATATACTATTTTGTATATGAAATATTTTAAAAGATTTATGCCTTGAAGTAGTAAGCAAATTGTGTCTTTAAGCTCTTATTAACCCTCATTCTGTCTTATAACAGCTTAGGTGAGAGCTCTCATCTCTCTTATGATGAGATACAATCATTTGATAGTCATATTTGCGTAAGTCCCTGAGTGTTTAACTACCCCCAGAGGGGTTGTATAAAGCATTGATAGCCTAAATAAGTGTTTTCTTTGTGAGTAAAAACAGGGCTTCCTGGTGATTCAGTGGTAAGGAATCCACCTGCCAAGCAGGAGCTGCAGGAGATGCGGGTTCCATCCCTGATTTGGGAAGATCCCCTGGAAAATAAAACGGCAACCCACTCCAGTATTCTTGCCTGGGAAATCCCTTGGACAGAGAACCCTGGCTTGTTACAGTCCATGGGGGTCACAAAAGATTTGGACACAACTTAGCAACTAAACAACCAACCAAGAATTAAAGACATCTAGGAGAAGGCAATGGCACCCCACTCCACTACTCTTGCCTGGAAAATCCCATGGGTGGAGGAGCCTGGTGGGCTGCAGTCCATGGGGTCGCAAAGAGCTGAACATAACTAAGCGACTTCACTTTCACCTTTCACTTTCATACATTGGAGAAGGAAATGGCAATCCACTCCAGTGTTCTTGCCTAGAGAATCCCAGGGACGGGGGAGCCTGGTGGGCTGCCGTCTATGGGGTCGCACAGAGTCGGACACGACTGCAGTGACTTAGCAACAGCAGTCGTTTCTTGAATAGAGGGTCCTTATTCTGACTTGCTCTGGAAATTTACCACACTTTTCCCCACTTCCCACCACCAC
>NW_011494695.1:720561-746079 GCF_000754665.1 Bison bison bison | reverse complement strand
ATTGAGATGGTTGGCCGCACTTGGATAACTACCTGATATTCCCAGAAGAGGGCACTCTAAGCTTCTGAAAAATCATAAAATCTAACAAATGGAGTTTTATATAAGGTCTCATTAACAAGCCCATAAGGCTGGGAAAGAGCTAAGGAACAGTGAGCAGGGAAAATAAGGGGTCAGGAGATAAAGTAAGAAGTTGTCTTCTGTTAACAAACTTACCTCTTCAACTTTGAATCCATCTAATAAGGGTCTGTGGGCATCCCAGGTGGTTCTAGTGGTAAAGAACCCATCGGGCTGTGAAGGAGACATAAGAGATGTGGGTTCGATCCCTGGGTTGGGACTATCCCTTGGAGGAGGGCATGGCAACCTGCTCCAGTATTCTTGCCTGGAGAATCCCGTGGCGGGCTACAGTTCATGGGGTTGCCAAGAGCCAGACAGAACTGAAGCAACTTAGCACACAATTATAAGGGTCTGTATTTCCAGCTATGGTTTTAAAACCCAGTTCAGTTTGGCTGCTGCAAGTGCACTAGCTGGGACAGACATGAAATGGAGGCTGTGGATTTTAGATGGTGGGGGACAGAGGCTGAAATGCGTGCAGCAAACCACCTCCCCCCCAACACCCCTGCGCCTGTCTGAGTCTGCCAGCAGGAACTGAGATGAGAGTTCCCCATCAACGTTCCCTTTCCTTCCTTCAATCAAAATTTTAAAACCTTTGTGTTGTCTTCATTTTAGGTACTGCTTAAGACTACTGTTGAAAAAAATATTTATTTTCCCTGTAAATTCCTTTATATCCTAGTAAGATTCATTCATCTTGTGCTTCCGCTTTAAAGAACATTGTATCATCCTACTATACCAGACATCATTATTTCTAAAAGGGGGAAGGGGAAAATGATGCTTGCTTATGTTGATCAGAAAAATCTGTGAAGGTGCTTAAAAGGGCGCAGTTCAGTTCAGTCACTTAGTCGTGTCCAACTCTTTGTGACACCATGGACTTCAGCACACCAGGCTTCCCTGTCCATCACCAACTCCTGGAGCCTACTCAAACTCATGTCCATCGAGGTGGTGATGCCATCCAACCATCTCATCCTCTGTCATCCCCTTCTTCTCCCACCTTCAATCTTTCCTAGCATCAGTGTCTTTTCCAATGAGTCAGTTCTTTGCATCAGGTGGCCAAAGTATTGGAGTTTCAGCTTCAGCGTCAGTCCTCCCAATGAATACTCGGGACTGATTTCCTTTAGGATGAATTGGTTGGATCTCCTTGCAGTTCAAGGGACTCTCAAGAGTCTTCTCCAACACCACAGTTCAAAAGCATCAATTCTTCAGCACTCAGCTTTCTTTACATTTGCCTACAAATTTCTAACTACTGTTTCAGAGGTGTACAGAAACTAATACAGTGAGCAACTTCATGGGGAAGTTCATTACTAACAGAGGGAGAGGGAGAAGGGTGTGCCAGAAACAGAGCATTGAGCTGAACCATCTATGGAGCCTAGTTGGCATGACTACAGGTGTCTTAATTTCCTTCTGAGATGAGTAGAGCAGACTAAGTTGTATGACATATTAGGCATTTAGTGGTCCTGGACAACAATGTCCAGTAGTAGTAGACAGCAGTGTCCATTGATCAAGTTTTTACATCTGTTTGGATGCCTGCACTTTCAGTGGCAAGTGATGCCAATCAGAAATCAGCCTAGAAAGAGTGATTGATAAAAAACATTATCTCTGTAACACAGAAGGTATCCTCCAAGTCCCTGTAAGAGTTTCTAAATTTTATGTTTTCATTTCAATGATCATTTTAAAAATATAATGTGAGCATACTGTCCATCGCCTCAATGACTACCTTATAACCATGTACCCAAATGTGCACGTGTGTTTACAATTGTATGGGAGCCACGTGAAGGCCATGTGATGTTACAGACACTCTTTGTAAACAAGGCTTCACAGTCAGGAGGGGTAGCAAAGTAGCAAATAGAGCCACCTAACAGCTTTTGGCACCTCATGGTAAAGATCCTATCTTTGTATATTTTGACTAGCAACAGTTTATTCAGTAGATGAGGTAATAGACTAAAGAAAAGGTTTTCATTATGCCTTCTTGTTGTTAGAATATTATGTTATTATTGCAATTTGGTGGATGCTATTGAGCAGATCAGCCCAACGAAACAACAAATTGGTTAAAATTAGTATCATTGTTTAAAAGGAAAAATAAAAAGCAATGCTCAATGATGCAATATTCCAGCATGTTCAAAACCAAGGCAATATGCAATGAAGCAGAAAACTCCAAATACATCTCTCCATTATTCAACCCAGTATCACTGGGTTTTTTTTAATTACAACATATCCATTATTTGAATTTTATTAATTTTTGTTATTGTTTAATTTGTAAGTTAATTTATGTTTTATAGTTGAAACACAATATAGACAGGTTTATGTAATTCTTGGTTGTGAATATTTAAGGAAAGTTATCATGAAAATTACTTTAATCTAGGAATAGGAAATAATGTGCTTTCCCTTCTTTAAAAGAGATTATTATATTACTCACATTTGAAAAACACTATTGTAATACCATATAGGTTTATTTCTTAAAATAATAACTGTGTTATAGGCATATATGAATTAAAAATAACTATATGCTATTAATATATGTAAACTATAAACTTAATAATGACCAACAGGAAATAAAGTAAGGAGAAAAACACAGTAAGCTTGTAGTCATAAGAGCAGTTGTGTGCTTTTGGGGGACTAGAGTGAAAACTAACTTCTTTTTCCTTTGGCTGTACCTCGTGGGCTGTGGGATCTTAGTTCCCCAACCCGGGATGGAAGCCGGGCCCCCTGCAATGGAAACATGGAGTCTCACCCGCTGGATAGCCAGGGAAGTCCCTGTCTTCACTTTTTACTTAAATAGATCTGATATGGGTCTTTACGTCCCATTAGTAATAAAAAAGGGAAATACTGTTTAAAATTTTAATTAACATTAAAATTCTTCATCATTATACAGCTCTATTGTGTTTGAGGTTTTGAAATAACATTTTTTTTCTTGGTTTTGCCTGAGCTATCTTTGATCTCCCACACCTGCTCTGGTGTATTCATGGGTTTCTGTAATGAGATGAGTGGTGGGAATAGTCAGATGGCTTCTTTGTTCTCTTTTCTGTACTTGTGCATTTCATGAGCATGAAGATGCAGTGGTCATAATCCCAAAGAGTTATTGCTATTCTCCACACTTTCTCATTCACGCAGCATGGCCCATCAAGCATTTGCTTACTAAACTTTTGCTTTTCCATCTCCGTGTGGACAGCTGTCCTTCTCTTTGAAGTCTCAAATCTTTTTTGTCTTCAGGTAAACATGGTATTTAAGGTGGGCTTCCCTAGTGGTTCAGATGGTAAAGAATCTGCCAGTAAAGAATCTGCCTGCAATGCAAGAGACCTGGGTTCAATCCCTGGGTCAGTATTTAAGGTGAGGTCTTCACTTACATTGGGAGTTATTCAATTTTCCTGGGTCTCTGGCATGCATGCATGTGTGCTAAGTCGCTTCAGTCATGTCCAGCTCTGTGTGACACTATGGACTGTAGCCTGCCAGGCTCCTCTGTCCATGGGATTCTCCAGGCAAGAATACTAGAGTGGGCTGCCATGCCCTCCTCCAGGGGATCATCTCGACCCAGGGATCGAACCTGCATCTCTTATGTCTCCTCCATTGGCAGGAGGCACTAACACCACCTGGGAAACCCCTCTCCATGTACACATGTTATTAAATTTTGTTTGCTTTTCTCCTGTTAATCTACTTCATGTCAATTTAATTCTTAGACCAGCCAGAAGAACCTAGAAGAATAGAGAACAATTTCTTCCTTCCCAAAATATGCCAGATACTGAAATGTGCTGAGAATAAATTTGTGAATAAGGAGCCTTACAATCTAATACAGGAAGACAGTTGTGTATACAAATAAGTGTATGTAATGGCCGCATGTGTGAGTGAAGTCTCCAACCTTGGGGAAACAAACCTTCATACTTTTCATTCATCCATCCATCTGTGCATTTATCATATATTCATCTTGAGCACCCAAGAAATGGCAGGGCTTGCTCTCAGAGTCAAGAATAGAGAGTGAAATGAGACACAGATCCTGCCTTCAAGGAATCCACAGTTAGTACGGGAGCCAGGTAAGTAATAAAAACATGCAATAAGCAAGAGATAGAATTGATATGGGTTTCCCAAGTGGCTCATTGGTAAAGAACCTGCCTACAATGCAAGAAATATAAGGAACACAGATTGGATCCCTGGGTTAGGAATATCCCCTGGAGGAAGAAATGGCAACCCACTCCAGTATTCTTGCCTGGTAAATCCCATGGACAGAGGAGCCTGGCGGGCTACAGCCTATGGGGTCACAGAGTCAGACATAACTGGGCATGCATGCAGCTAAATAAATAAGAATAAATATTTTAAAAAATGAAGTACTTTACATGCATTTAATCCTCCTCAGAGGTGATTTATATCTGGTACTGTGGCTGCACAAGGGAAGGAGTGATCAGCTTCCTGGACAAAGCTTCAGGCAGGCTTTGCAGGGCAGAAGGTGATAGAATAGGATCTAGAAGGCTGACATGGCATCATCAGGCAGTCGGGGAGAGAGGGTACTCAAGGAAGAAGCACAGTCTAGGACTTCTCATTATCTCTGAGTGTTTAGATTTAGGAGCAGGGTATCTTGTCAGACCCCCTCTCAGTCTGAAAGGCTCATGAGTGTGCCTTGGGGAAAACATGAATGATGGCAGACACCAGAACAAATGACTGGGCAAGGACAGTATTTGATTGGCCTGGGACCTCGGGCTCATCCAATCTGGCTTCAAATACAAAACTCAGTGATGGTTTTCAAGGCTCTTAGTCACCTGCCTTCATCTTCTCTTTGCTGCTTAATTTCACCCTCTTCCTCTACCTCAATCCCATAAGACCCATTGCCTTTCTATTTATTCCTCCGTATTTATTCCTCTCTCTTTTCTGCCACCACGCATGCTTCTCTCCTTCTCTGCCAGCCCACAGTTCAGTTCAGTCCCAGCTCCTCTGCAAAACTTTGACCTCTGGGACTCAGTGGTTTCTATTTCTTTTGCTCACCTAAAAGACTTTTTATGTGTTAAAACTTGTGCCCAGTATTGCTTCCATCAGTGGCTCAGGTGAAGGATTTGGGGGATAACCCACTCTACTTAGCCTGAATATACCTGGAACGCCGATTACTATATGGAGGCAGGCATAGAACCAAATCTTGCAGGACATCTTGAAAAGAGTTAATTGAAAAGTTTAATTAGCCTGATATGATGCATAATCCCGTAAGAGTCTGGGGGCTAAAGCTGACAAATCTTGCTCCCGCATTTCCCATATTGTAAACACTTCACACTGCAGTCACCATGTCTCAAGCTGTGGGAAGCATCTTGAGCCCACCTTCATCATTTCCACCCACAGCCTGCCTTCCTGACCTCGTCAGCTCTAACCCTACCTGGAGGCACTCTGTGGTTCTACGTCCAGCTGATCTGCTAAGTGTTTGCAGAACTCATTGACCATGTGCTTACTCTGAAACCTGGAGAAAAGAGAACGCTCCTCAATGTATCTGAAGGAAATTTGGACCTTATTGTCCTTCCCTCAGTTCATATTCTTTTTTTCCCCTCCATTGTTTTTTTCTCTCCAGTATTTATCAGGGTAAATAATCATCAAGTCTCATTGGCTTAAAATAATGAAAGCATATCCCATGCCCTTGTCTCTGTCGTTATAGGTTGTGGGGATCAGGGGGCAGGGGCAGGCTCCATTGAAAAGGCAGAGGTTGAAAGACTCAACATGATAAAAGCACTCACATTCTGTGTGGGCAATGACACCCGCCAGAGGATGGTGGTGAGGATGGGGCAGGGGAGACTAAAAGAAAATGGAGGGTGGTGCAAAGTATTTTAAGAGTCAGGCCAGGAAGGGAGGGGTAGGGGTATATGTCTCATGTATCCACATTTAATTTGCCAGAACTATATCAAAGGACTCCACCTGAAGGAAAGCTGCAAAATGTAATTTAGCTAAGTTTCCAGGAAGAGGATAAAATGCATTTGGTGAACAAGCCCTCCATCTCATTTGGAGGGGAGGCCTGTTCTCTTCAAACAGTCCAAGGAAACACTCTCTGACACCTTCTGCAATTTCAACACTGTGTTTGATGGTTCATCTCCAGTCCCACTTGTAGCAAATATTTCTTAATTCTATATCATACCCTGTCTTGTTTAATTCTCAGATTGTCCAACATATACATTTCTTCATTCTTCAGTGACGTTTCATGGTGGAAGGTGTGGCGGTATGAGAGAAGGCAGGCTAGAAGGGACTATTTTTCACAGGAAGGGAAAAAAGTAAACAAATTAGAACTGTCAGAAACTTAACTGAATGTGTTTCCATAGATTATAAGAAATTAATTAGAACAGGGATTTGAGTGGACAGATATTTATTTCTGTCAGATTATTTATATAAAGAACAGTTAATTGGGGTTTAAAGGGACTAAAAGGATTTTTAAATTTTTAAGAGAAAATTTTATTTTTATTTTTATTTAAAAAACGTGAACGTAAGGTTTTAGAGGATGCATTCACAGTTTCATAGTTCCTCTAGATGGCCCTCTTTCAAAATATTACAAAACTGGAGATGAACGGCTTTCTAATGCATTACAACTCTCATGTCTTTTCAAGCATTTAGGGTGCTTCATTACTGATTGTAGCTGATTTTCCTAAAATACTATTGATGTAGCAAATCTCATCTTGTAGTATGACATAGAAACAGTTTTGGTAAAAGAGTTTAGCCCAGAGTTTTCTTAACAGGGCATATTTTGTTCTGAACAGACCATTTAAAACAAACAACCTGACGACACTGAGATGACAACCTGTCCCCCAAAGTGCAAAATCAGCAACGATGCTGGAGAGTCCAGAAAGCGGCCTGCTCTGTAAGTTTCCCCTGCTCCAAGTGGATTTTAAAACCAACACAGATTCTACTCCTCCTTTTTTCCCAGCTCTATTTTGAGACACAGATTTCAAAATCCCTAAGGTTATTCTGCAAGGTTATGTGGATTCTGACAACCCCAAATAAGTCAAAGCCAACCAATTAAAATATGCTCTGAAACTAAAAATGGGATGGTTATAGTAAAAAGCTGCAAGGCCAGTGTTTAGCAACCAGAAGCTGGTCGTTGCCATTATAAGGCATCTCTGGAACTGCTGACAAGACACAACTAGTGTCTCTCTTTTCTATCTGAGCATCTATTAAATCCAGCATCATTTGTATTAGGAGCCACCTCTCAATGCAAGAAGCGAGTGCATCTGATTAAAAATAAAAAGTCAGGGAAATGGATAGTGGCTTTTGACTTTCTCCTTCCTTCCCCTCCCCAACCTTCAGTCTTGCTCAAGGGACACCATTGATGGGGTCTCCTACCACTTCAGCTCTCATAATCCCTCTAGCGAATCTGGTAATAGCAACATTAGTGTGTTCCCAGAAACAAAGGAAGTGAAGATCAGAGCCTTCTTACTCCACTCCCACCGTTCTTCAGGGTGCTTCTTATACTTTAATGGAGCCATCACACTATGTTCAACATTTCTAAACCATTCTAATATATATTCACAGTTGTAGACAAGAAATCAGAGCAGTAAACTCAGGCTAGAATAATTTCCCACCAGCAGTGTGGTCATCCGAGTTATCTTAAATATTATGTTGAAATCATTTCTGATCCTGGTTCTTCCAAATTTATGGTACCCGTATATATCCTTAATCATTAAATTCTAGACCACAAAAATTACACATTTGTGTGTACAGAGAGTTGAAGGATTAAATTTGGCCAAAATAATGTGTATGTAACCCTACCTGTGGCCATGATGAAGTAACAGGGACTGGATTTACTTTTCTGCCTTAAAAAATTAGAAAATCAGATAACATGTATCAAGTAGCAGTGTCAGACATTGGATGCTAAGCAACCCAAGAGGAAGGAAATAAATGAGGCGAGCCCTACAATTGTCCCATTTCCCATTTTTCTGCCTGGAAGTTTCTAGGTTGTAGTATATGCGTGTGTGCTAAGTTGCTTCAGTCGTGTCCAACTCTGTGTGACCCTAAGGACCTGACTGTCGCCTGCAAGGCTCCTCTGTCCATGAAATTCTCCAGGCAAGAATACTGGAGCAGTTTGCTCTGCCCTCCTCCAGGGGATCTTCCCGACCCAGGGATGGAACCTGTGTCTCTTATGTCTTCTGCATTGGCAGGTGGGTTCTTTACCACTAGCGCCACCTGGGAAGCCCCAGGTTGTAGTATAGGAAGTGATAACCCAGAGAGCAGCAGTCTCACTGAGCTGAGGACACCGAGGTTAAAGTCTGAGGAGGCCGAGGTAGCTAGTCTCCTCTCCAAGAGGAGGAGACTAACCGAGAGAGAGCTCTGGAGTAATGGAATAATGATCTATGCATGTGTGAGGGAAAACCATCTGAGTCCAGATAAAGAAGTCCAAGGAAGTCATATACCGAGCACTGCCTGCAGTTTACACAGAGTTGGGAATGGTTCATGTTCCTACCAGCGATGGTGAAAACATCTCAAAACACAAAAGACATCAGATGGTGACCTGAGGAGGGTATTGACTTCTTGGTAGTGGGCTACTCTGGATCCTGGCTAATGAGGCTCTTTTTTTAAAAAAAATTATTTATTTTAATAGAAGGGTGATTGTTTTACAGTATGGTCAGCCTGACAAAGTTTTAAAGCAAGCCTTGAAACAATCAGGAAGAAAGCCAACATTATGTAAGGCATACAACAAAATGCATCATCTAAGAAAGTAAACAACATGATATCCAGGATTCAATTTAAAAAAATACCAAGTATATGAAGGAGAAGAAAAAATAAGATCCATAACCAAAGGGGAAAATTACCTCAAATGACAGAGATAGTGGAATTAGCAGACAAGGATGTTTTTAAAAGCTGTTATAAAAACGCTTCGTATATTAAAGAAGATAGAAGAAATGTAAGAATGAACAGGGGAAAACTGAATGATATATAAAAAAAGAGAACCATGGAACTTCTAGAAAATAAGACTACAATCTCTGAAGTGAAAAATTCAGCAGATGACACTGGCAACAGCTTAAGCATGGTAGAGTAAGAGATCAGTAAACCTGAAACATAGTAATAGAAACTACCATAAATGAGTAACACAGAAAAATACTGAGAGAAATAAACAGAGCACCAGTGTCCTGGGAGACAGTACCAGTGTGTGAAAGTGGAGCCCCGCATATGCTGTAATGGTAGGAACACAAATGCACAGATTAAAAGTAAAAGGGTGGAAAAGACATGCCACGCAAACACCAATATTTTCAGACAAAGCACATTTCAGAACAAGGAGTGTTATCTGGGACAAAGAGAGACACTTGATACTGACAAATGTGTATGTATCTAATAACAAAGCTTCAAGTACATGTAGATAATATTCAGAGAAACAGAAGAAAGCCTGCAGCATGCCAGGCCTCCCTGTCCATCACCAGCTCCTGGAGTCTGCTCAAACTGATGTCCATCAAGTCGATGATGCCATCCAACCATCTCATCCCTTCTCCTCTTGCCTTCAATCTTTTCCAATGAGTCAGTTCTTTGCATCAGGTGTCTAGCTTGGTCATAGCTTTTCTTCCAAGGAGCAAGCGTCTTTTAATTTCATGGCTGCAGTCTCCATCTGCAATGATTTTGGAACCCCTCAAAATAAAATCTGTCACTGTTTCCACTGTTTCCTCATCTATTTGCCATGAAATGATGGGACCAAATGCCATGATCTTCGTTTTTTGAATGTTGAGCTTTAAGCCAACTTTTTCACTCTCCTCTTTCACTTTCATCAAGAGGCTCTTTAGTTCTTCTTCACTTTCTGCCATAAGTGTGGTGTCATCTGAATGTTTGAGGTTATTGATATTTCTCCTGGCAATCTTGATTCCAGCTTGTGCTTCATCCAGCCCAGTATTTCTCATGTTGTACTCTGCATGTACTCTGAGAAAAATTACAGAGAGGTCCCAATTCACCAACATGAAATAGAGGACATCACTACAGATCCTGTACACATTAAAATGAAAATAACAGAGCGTTAAATAAGAACTAAAGATACACAATGGAGTGTTACTCAGCCATTAAAAAGAATACATTTGAATCAGTTCTAATGAGGTGGATGAAACTGGAGCCTATTATACAGAGTGAAATAAGCCAGAAAGAAAAACACCAATACAGTATACTAACGCATATATATGGAATTTAGAAAGATGGTAACGATAACCCTGTATGCGAGACAGCAAAAGAGACACAGATGTATAGAACAGTCTTTTGGACTATGTGGGAGAGGGAGAGGAGGGGATGATTTGGGAGAATGGCGTTGAAACATGTATAATATCATATGTGAAATGAATCGCCAGTCCAGGTTCGATGCATGATACTGGTTACTTGGGGCTGGTGCACTGGGGTGAGCCAGTGGGATGGTACAGGAGGGTGGAGGGAGGGGGGGTTCGGGATGCGGAACACGTATATACCTGTGGCGGATTCCTGTTGATGTATGGCAAAACCAATACAATATTGTAAAGTAATTAACCTCCAATTAAAATAAATAAATTTATATTTAAAAAAAAGAGGAACTAAAGAGCCTCTTGATGAAGGTGAAAGAGGAGAGTGAAAAAGCAAATAGATGGGGAAACAATGGAAACAGTGACAGACTTTTTTTTCTTGGGCTACAAAATCACTGCGAATGGTGACCGTGGCCATGAAATTAAAAGATGCTTGCTCCTTGGAAGTAAAGCTCTGACAAACCTCGAGAGCATATTAAGAAGCAGAGATATTACTTTGCCAATAAAAGTCCATGTAATCAAGGCTATGGTTTTTCCAGTAGTCATGTATGAATGTGAGAGTTGGACCATAAGGAAGGCTAAGTGCCGAAGAATTGATGCTTTCAAACTGTGGTGTTGGAGAAGACTCTTGAGGGTCCCTTGGACTGCAACCCTGAACATTCACTGGAAGGACTGATGCTAAAGCTGAAGCTCCAGTACTTTGGCTCCCTGATGTGAAGAGCTGACACATTGGAAAAGACCCTAATGCTGTGAAAAAATTGAAGGAAGGAGAAGAGGACAACAGAGAATGAAATGGTTGGATAGCATCACTGATTCAATGGACATGAGTTTGAGCAAGCTCTGGGAGATGGTGAAGGACAGGGAAGCCTGGTGTGCTGCAATCCATGGGGTTGCAAAGAGTCGGACATGACTGAGCAACAGAGCAACAACAATAAATGCAAAGTCATAGATAGCATGTTTACAGATAAGAAAACTAAATATTTTTTTGATGACAATTCTCTGCTAATTGATCTATGGAGCCAACACAATTCCAGTCCAAATACCAGCAGGTTTTTTTTTAACACACATGGCAACATTTATAACTCAATAATAACAAAAAAAATCTGATTTTAAAACTGAGTAAAATATTTGAAACAGACACTTCACCAAAGAAGACAAATGACAAAATGCTCAACATCATTAGGCATGAGGGAAATGCAAACCAACAAACAACCCAATGACAACTAAACACAGCACAATGCAATTGAAATGAATGACAACGTGGAATGTTGCAAGAATGCCAATCAATCACAACTGTCATATGCTGGGGGTGGAAATGCCTACTGGGATAGCCACTTTGGAAAACAGTTTGGCAGTTTTTTAGAAAGTTAAACTGGCAATCCCACTCCTAGATTTACCGGAAAGAAATCAACATGTGTCCACACAAATATGTATAGCAGCTACATTCATAATAGTCCAGCCTTGAAAACAACCCCAATGAATCAGTTGGTAAATGGATAAGCAAATGGTCCTATGTCCAGTGATGGAATACGACTCAGCATTAAAGGAGCAACCTACTGATACAAGCATCAACCAGGATGGCTCTCAGAAGCATGATGCTACGTGAAAGAAGCCAGCCACAAAAAGACTACACGCTGCAGAAGTCCCTTGTCTGAATTTTGACAAAGGTAGAATTACAGGGATAGATAGGAAATCAGTGATTGTCAGGGGCTAAGAGGGGGAGGTGAGGACTGACTGCAGAGATGCATGATGAAATGTTCTGTATCACGACTGTGGTAGCAATTGCAGAGCAGCATGCCTCTGTTAGTACTCAGTAAAGTATACACTTTAAATTGCTGGATTTTACTGTGTATAAGTTATACCTCAATGAAGTTCTTTTTTTTTTTTAATATAGAGGTGAGAAATCCACAAGGTCCATTGAGTAAGGACAGTGACAAAAATATACATACATTCTTTGGAATTCCAATGCTGAGCTCCCTAGACAATTGGAATCTTTAATCTGATCTATGCTGGTAGCTACCTTTTAATCAAGAAAAGTTAAAGTCAACTAAATAAGTACAAAGGGTACCCTGGTATATGACCTACTTCCAATGCTTGGGATAGGGTGGGGAGGGGAAGAAAGGGATGTGAATTTGGCATGTGACACTAAGATATCATCTCCCAGCCGTCTGTTCAAAACAGTTAACCTGTGGTTCCCATTTAATCAACACACACACCTGGAACACCTATGTGTCAGGCAGAATCAGTCCCCGGGCAAAAGGCGAAGATGAGTAAGACAAAGCCTGTGTCCTTGAAGGCAAAACCAGGATTACAACATAGTCAGTCAGTGCAAAGTGTTCCTGAAATATCGAGAGGAATCTGTTCATGTGAAAATCATTGGCTGAGTCCTAATTATATTCCAGGCATGTGCTGTCGGTCTTTGAATACAATGATGGGCAAAAGAACCAGAGAACACCCTCTTCTGCAGATAAGTCAGTCAGGCATTAATAAAGGAATCACACTGTTACTACTCATCAGGATTCTTGATTATAAAAATGATGCTGACTCTAGTTAAGTAGAAAAAAATAACCTACAAGGGGATCAGATGGCTCATAGAATTGACAGAAATGAGGAAATTCCCTGGAAGTCCAGGGAGCAAGCCCAGGCGTCCAGCAGTGGCCCAAGCCAGCCACACAGTGGCCAAAAACAAAGCAAAGCAAAATAAAACAAACAAAAAAACAATGAAATAGAATTGATAGAAATGTTAAAGAACCAGACTAAGGCAGGAACCATGGGAGTCAAGACTCTGCTACAGAAGCTGGTACCTGACCCCCTAATGACTGTCATCCCTGTCCTCATGACACTGAACTCTCCCTCTGCACAGCCAAGAATAATGTCTAATCAGCCCCGTGCTTTTTGCAACTTTCCCATAAGACTGATGTGCTTGTCCAGGCTTAGATCATGTGCCTGCCTAGAAGTGGGAAAAATGGTTTTTTCTCCTTTGAGTTTTTGTATTAGGAGGCCGTCTTAGTTAATTGAGTGAAAAGGATAGGAAAGAGTGTGTTAACCAAAAAAAAAGAAGTACAACCTAAAAGTTGAAAATTATGTTTCATTTTGTGAACTCTCTGAGGGCTTCAAGCCCAGCAGGCAGCCTCTTAGGAGTCTCTCTGAAGAGGTAAGGGAGGACTCAGAATATATAAGAGTTTTTCAACAAAGACCAGGAATTAATAGTTGGAACATCAAAAGATGGTTGTTTAGTCGTTAGGTTGTGTCCAACACTTTTATGACCCTGTGTACTGCAGCCTGCCAGGCTCCTCTGTCCATGGGATTTCCCAGGCAAGAGTACTGGAGTGGGTTGCCATTTCCTTCTCCAGGGGATCTTTCTGATCCAGGGATTGAACCCACATCTCCTGTGTCTTCTGCAGTGGCCGGCAGATTCTTTACCACTGAGCCACCAGGGAAGCCCATCAAAAGATTACTGTTAATTGAAGAAAACCAGACATCTAAAGTTAATGAATTTAGTGCTTCTCTATGTATGGGAACATGCAAGATTCTGGATTCACTGAAATAGTTCTTTGATGGGCACCTTAGCTATCTAGGACCAGCATCCTTTTCTTTCCCATCCTCAGCCTCCACAGGGTGCACCCCTGGGGGCAGCGGTAGCAGCTGACAGCTGAAATATACTTTGTTTATTGACATGGCAGGGAACATTTCTCATTTGCCAGTGTCTGGAGCGTGTACTGAGGAAACTGCGTGTACTGAGGTCCCACCGTAGGAGGGAGAATGATGCGTATCAAGCACTGAAAGGGTGAGGGACCATGCAGCACTTTGGGGCAGTGTTCAAAGGATTTGACCTTTCCACGAGCAATGAGAAGCCACTGTGGGATGTTAAGCAAGGAAGGAGATCACTGAATTCCTGTGTCTAAAAGGTTACTTTGCACTCTGGAGAACAAAATGGAAGGAACAAAAACGAAAGCAGAGCCACCAGTTACTTGGCTACTCCAACAATGCAGTCCAGAGGCTGACCCACGCAGTGCCAGTAGAAGTGGAGAGATAAGGATAGGCAAGAGCTCTGTAGAAGGTAGAATATAGGACTGGCTGTGATGGTAGCAAGGTGTGGGAAGTGAAAGAGGGGTGAAGCCAGGATGACTCCTGAGTTTCTGACTGGCATAACCAGACTAATGGGGGTACAAATCATTGGAAAAGGGAACACCAGGAGAAGGCCTGCTTGGCAGAGCAAATGATGAATTTTAGTATTCAACCTGTTTACTATGCAATGGCTTGAGACACCTAAAATGCAGTATCAACTAAGTGAGAGAACCTCAATCCAAATGAATTTTAAAAAGGGGAGAAACCAACAGAGGGTTCATAATTACAAGGTAAAAAAAAAAATCATGGATGCAGGTCATCAGACAGAACTGGAATCAGAAGTTGAAATAATATTAAGGTGGTTTACTTTCTCTCCTCATTGCTCAGAAAAAGCAGTATTAGTCCCTTTAAATGAAAAACATTTCTTAAAAAAATATACTATGACCTCAAAAATGTCCCAGAATCAAGTAAGAAAGAAAGATGGATGGACCAAATGACCTTCAAAATCCCATCCAACCCTAAGATTCTACTGTATTGTCTAAGTTTTGAATTGTCTAGAGTGTTGCTGTACTGTGTGGAGTCTCTCAGCTGTGTCTGACTCTTTGTGACCCTATGAACTGTAGCCCACCGGGCTCCTCTGCCCATGGGATTCTCCAGGCAAGAATACTGGAGTGGGTCACCATGCCCTCCTCCAGGGGATCTTTCCAACCCAGGGACTGAACCCAGGTCTCCCACATTGCAGGTGGATTCTCTACTGTCTGAGCCACAAGGGAAGCCCAAGAATACTGGACTGGGTAGCCTATTCCTTCTCCAGGGGAACTTCCCGACCCAGGAATTGAACCAAGGTCTCCTGCATTGCAGGCAGATTCTTTACCTGCTGAGCTACCAGGGAAGCCTCTAGAATGTTGATTTATTCCTATTCAAATATGCTGGTTCCATTTCTTAACAGTAATAACTATCATCATCATTATTATTATTTCAAGCAAGCTACCTCCATTCCTCTGATGTAAATTTTAAGAGGCAATAATATGATATATTGAGTAAAAGCATGAAATTTGAGGACAGAGAGTTCTGGGTTTCAATTCCATCAAACATAAATCAGTTATGCAAATTTACAGAATGTATTTCACTTTTCTAGTTTTCAAAATGAGAGTAATAATAGTGCTTATGTCATGGTTTTTATGATGATTAAAAGGGTTCTTGAATATTAAAAAAGGCAATGTCACGTAGGTGGTTGGACATATGAGTCTGGAATGCAGAAGAAAATTTGTGTGAGAGATATACTATTAATCTATATTTATATTTAAAGTAGGTTTCTTTTCATGACAAGCCCACAGCTAACATCATACTCAATGGTGAAAAGCTGAAAGCATTCCCTCTAAGATTAGGAACAAGACAAGGATTCCTCACCACTTTTATTCAACATAGTATTGGAAATCCTAACCACAGCAATCAGACAAGACAAAGAAATAAAAAGAATTCAAATTGGAAAGAAAGAAGTGAAACTGTTTGCAGATGAAGTGATACTATACATGGAAAATACTAAAGATGTCACCAGAAAACTACTAGAGTTCATCAATGAATTTGATAAACTTTCAGGATATAAAATTAATACACAGAAATCTGTTGCATTTCTATACACTTAAGCTATCAGAAAGAGAGATTAAGGAAATAATCCCATTAACTATCATATTAAGAAGGATAAAATACCTAGGAATAAACTTACCTAAAAAGGTAAAAGACCTATACTAGGAAATCTATAAGGCTCTGTTGAAATCAATTGAAGATGGCATGAAGAGACAGACAAGATATACTGTGTTTTTGGACTGAAAGAATTAATATTGTTAAAATGACCATACTACTCAAGGCAATCTATAAATATAATGCGATCCTATAAAAAAAACCTATTTTTCACATTACTAGAACAAATAATTTTAAAATTGGTACAGAAACACAAAAGATCCCAAATAGTCAATACAATCTTAAGAAAGAAGAACAGAGCTGGGGGAATCATTCTCCCTCTTCAGACTATACTACACAGCAACAGTCATCAAAACAGCCACACACAGACCAATGCAACTGAATAGAGAGTCCAGCAATAGAACCATGAACTTAAACAGGCAATTAATGCATGACGAAGAAAGCAGGAATATACAATGGAGAAAAGACAGTCTCTTTGATAAGTGGTATGGGGAACACCAAACAGCTACATGTAAAAGAATGAAATTAGAACATTTCCTAATGCAAATAAATAAACTCAAAATGGATTAAAGACCTAAATGTAAGGATGGAAACCACAACACTCCTAGAGGAAAACATGGGCAGAACAGTGTTTGACCTAAATCATAGCAATATTTTTTTGGATCTGTCTCCTAAAGCAAAGGAAATAAAAGCAAAAATAAACAAATGGGACCTAATTGAACTTAAAAGCTTTTGAACAGCAAAGAAACCATCAACAAAATAAAAAACAACTTATTGAATGGGAGAAAATACTTGCAAATATTAAAACTGATAAGGGATTAATATCCAAAATACATAAACAGTTCATACAACTCAACATCAAAAAAAAAAAACACACACACAAACACAAACAACAGTTAAAAAGTGAGCAGAAGACCTGAATAGATATTTTTCCACAGAGGACATGCAAATGTCCAACAGGTGCATGAAAAGACACCCAATATAGCTAGTCATCAAGGAAATGCAAATCAAAACCAAAATGAGATGTCACTCCACACTTGTCAGAATGCTGCTGCTAAGTCACTTCAGTCGTGTCCAACTCGGTGGGACCCCATATACGGCAGCCCATCAGGCTCCCCCATCCCTGGGATTCTCCAAGCAAGAACACTGGAGTGGGTTGCCATTGCCTTCTCCAATGCATGAAAGTGAAAAGTGAAAGTGAAGTCGCTCAGTCGTGTCCGACTCTTAGCAACCCCATGGACTGCAGCCCACCAGGCTCCTCCATCCATGGGATTCTCCAGGCAAGAGTACTGGAGTGGGGTGCCATTGCTTGTCAGAATGGCTATCATCAAAAAGAACAAAAATAAATGCCGGTGATAGTGTTCAGAAAAGTGAACCCTTGTACACTGTTGGTGAGAATGTAATTCGGTGCAGCCACTGTGGAAGCAGTATGGAGCTTTCTCAAAAAACTAAAAATAGGACTACCACACAACCCAGCAATTCCACTCCTGGGTATATATCTGGGAAAAAACAAAAACAATAATTCAAAACAACATATGAACCCCAGTGTTCACAGCAGCATTATTTACAATTGCCAAGATTATAACAACAATTGCCAAGATTATAACAACAATTGCCAAGATGGAAGTAACCTAAGTGTCCATCAACAGATGAATGGATGAAGAAGATGTGGTATATATACTTATATGCATGTATAAGTATATAAGTATATATACATACACATATATACAATGGAATACTTTCGTTCATGCTCAGTATTCAACTCGTGTCCAACTCTTTGTGACCTTATGGACTGTAGCCCACCAGGCTTCTCTGTCTATGGGATTTTCCAGGCAAGAGCACTGGAGTGGATTGCCATTTCCTACTCCAGGGGATCTTCCTGACCCAGGTATTGAACCCACTTCTCCTGTGGCTCCTGCATTGTCAGGCAGATTCTTTACCACTTGAGCCCTAGAATTTGCAATATACATTGACAACTAATCCAAGTCTACTTTCAAGTAACACCATATCTCTTCGTGGGTAGTACAGATACCTACAGTAACACAATATTCTCAATTCTTCCCTCCCACCCCTTATATCATTGCTGTTATTCATTTCACTTATATATAAACTTTAATCACTGAATACATTGCTATTATTTTCCCAAACTGTTATCTACTAGATAAATTAAGAATAAAAAAATGGAAGCTTTTATTTTACCTTCACTTATTCCTTCTCTAATGCTCTTTCCTTCTTTTTGTAGACACCAGTTTCTGACCTGTTTCATTTTGCTTCTCTCTGAAGAACTTCTTGTAACATTTCTTGCAAGGCAGGTCTACTGGCAGCAAATTATCTCAATTTTTATTCATCTAAGAAAGTACTTCTCCATTTTTCAAGGGTAATTTCACAGGATACAGATTTCTAGGTTGGTGTTTGTTTCTTGTTTTTTCTCTTTCTCTCAAAACACTAAATATTTCATTCTATTCTTGATTGCCTGGTTTCTGAGAAGTCAGATGTTCCTCTATGGGAAAGTTGTTTTTTTTTTTTTTCCCCTGTAGATTGATTTGCTGCAGTTTGAAAAAGATATGTTTAGGTGTTGCTTGTGGAGTGGGGCAGCAGGGTGGGGGGGCGGGCATTCATCCTGTTTAATACATTCTGAGTTTCTTGGATCTGTGGTTTTCTGTTGGATGTTAATTTGGGGGAAATTCTTAGTCATTATGGTTTCAAGTATTGCTTCTGTTCTTTTCTCTCTTATCCTCGAGATTTTCTCATTATATATATGAGAGAGGCAAACCAGGACTGAAATCTAGCTCTAATGCCAAAGCCCATGATTTTCTCCAGGCTGATTTGTGAAGAGTTTGCTAGCAAATATTTACATTAAGCCATAAATTACTCAACCTGAAAAACTACAGTGGCATAATGGAAAGTGAGCCTGAATGAACAAACACACACCAGCTTTTAGTGCTCTAGAAACAGATCAGGGTGGGAAAGAGACTTCAGTTACTGAGCACGTAGAACACAGAGGTCCTGTTGGTCTTTATATACCTTTTTTCTCTTACTCCTCTCAATAAGCTTGCAAAGCAGAGCTAATTATTTTCATGTTACCCTATGAGGCTTTGAAGCACAGGCAGGGTTAGACTGATGCAAGACCTTAATAAAGACTGACTTTTTATGCTTTCGTTCCTTTTCACCCACTTCCCACTCCCCTATCCCCAACATTCCGATCCTCCTCCTCCTTGATGCCCTGAAATAGGTGAGGTTCCCTTTGAAAACTTAATCCGTGACAACTTCAGAAAAAAGTTGAAAGAAAAATTAGATGATTTCACCTTACCTCTTGACTGGCTTGATTTTATTGTCAAAGAAATATGTGTGTGTGTGTGTGTGTGTGTGTGTGTGTGTATTTAAAATGGACTCTATTTTCCTCATTCTTTCCTTTTTCTTCCCCCGCCCCTTCCTTTAGTTATTTTGTTTTGTATTTAGAAATGTCTGCCTTTGGGCTTAGTATAACATCACTGGCTCTTACACTGTTTCCTGCAGAAATTGTAGATACTGCTTACCCATCTTCTGTGGAAAAGTAGGGAGCCAGTTTGATCTTTGTGGGCAACTAGCCTTTTCTGCTTGGATGCCTCAGGAAACCTCTCTTATCCCTGAAGTTAAATATCTTAATCAATGTCTATTGTTATACATCAAATAGTCTCTGGGTATATGGTGTACCATTATGATAGCAGATTTCATTCTTTCATTTCAGGGAAATTTTCCTTCATTGTATTTCTGAATAATTTTTATCTCCTATTGTTGAGTATGCTATTTCAGGGACAATAATTATCTTTGTTTTGTATCATCTAGAACTGAACACCTTATTTTGTCCCTAATTGTTTTAGCTTCTTGGTAGTCTTCTGTGTTCGTAGTGATGGTTTTAAGGTGTTCTTCAGCACCAGTAACTCTTCTTTGATTTCTAATTTATTTGTTAGATAGTATTATTTTGGTTCTGATGGGTTTCCTTAGCCTTGCAAGTCTCTTTCATTTCTTCATGTTGTTTCAGCACTTCATCTTTGAGTTCTTATTTATTGATAGCATTATTTTAAAGTTTTTCTTTAGCACAAGACAATCTGGTGAGTTTTCTTCTGTTCTTTGGGTTTTGTTTTCTTCCAGGCTGTCTCCTTCATGTTTGGTTTTCTCTCTCTCTCCCCCTCTTTCTAGCGGATTAACACAGTTGACATGACTTTTTTTTTTCTTTACATGCCATTTATTTTTATTTGCTCAAGCTATAATTGGGCAGTTCTGCTTCTCCTCAGTTCCTCTGACCTACTGTAGTTCTCCTTGACCTCCTTTGTACCTTCCCTGGAAACTATCAGACCAGTGGACGGCAACTTGGGGGCTGGATGTCATTTTCTATTTACTTTTCAGCGGCTCGAGTCTTGAGAGAGGAAGAACTCCTCTGGACCTGCCTGCAGCTCTTGCTGGGATCCTAAACCACATTCTCTGAGTTGCAGTGAATGTTTTTCCCCCGGGCAGTCTTCCCAGTGAGGGCCAGGGGTCTCCTAACCCCTGGGCTCTGGTTGGCTCCTCCAGCTCAGCGATGACCTTGGAGAACAGCCAGGCCTGTCAGCCCCTCTAGCCTCAGCTGGGATCCACAGTGGTGTGGAGAGCAGCTCCTGTGCTCAGAGTTTCCACACTCACCTTTTGGCCACTTCTCTTCAAATCAAGGTGAATTCAGAGTATCAGAATTTTTTTTGACTCACCTGTTCTCACTTCTCTTTCTGGGGAGTGGGTGTCGTGGTAAGCAAGGTTAAGAGCTACTTTTCAAACTTTATTACATGATGTTTTATCATTTTTCTATTTTGATTGCTGCTGATGAATTTTTGGCCTCCTGAAAAGCAATAATTTTGTTCATTTCCTTAGGTGCTGGGGGACAAACATTCTCTGATCTGATTTCCTTTACTCCAAAGTCTCAGAACAACTTTGCAATAAGCATTCTTGGTGATTCCAAGCAGATGGTTTGAATCAAATTCAGAAAAAAAACCAAAGCATGAAATTCAGAGTCAAGGTAAAAATAAAACTAAGGATGGGGTGAAAAGCAGAGAGCCTTATTTTGTAATGGCTTTAAACAGTGAGATAGTTCCTAATTTCATATTTACTTAAAAAATATACTTGGGCTTCCCTGGTGGCTCAGATGGTAAAGAATTGCCTGCAATGCAGGAGACCCGGCTTCTATCCCTGGGTTGGGAAGATCCTCTGGAAAAGGGAATAGCAACCCTCTCCAGCAGTCTTACCTGGAGAATTCCACAGATAGCAGAGGAGCCTGACAGGCCAGAGTCCATGGGGTCGCAAAGAGTCGGACACGACAGCAACTTTCACTAAAAAATATACTTATACTTCTAAGAGCTTAAAAAAAAAAAAACCAGCCAAGATACTTTGCTTTTCCTTTCCCAATGTTAAAAAGAATGGAAGGTGAATAGGGGCAAGTTAAAAAACCTCACATATTAAATACATGTAAAGAAAAAGAAACCCCAAGCATTTTTGCAATCATAGAAGGTACCAGAGTGGCATTAAAAATGTGACCCAAGAATATCCTTCCCCAAGATGTCTCCTTCTAAAAGCAGCTGCGCTGAACACCTCTGACTTTACCATACTCTGCATTTATTTATCTTACAGAGTGTAATGAATTCTTTCGTTACTTTCAGAGATTAATTCTGTGTGCTGACTCCAACAAGACTTGATGCTTCCTTCCATTGTGCTCAGCCGCATTTTAAGCAGCTCCCTGGGAGGTAGTCAGTGCTGTGTACGGGGATTTCACTGCATGGTTCACATTGAGATCAGCAAAAGGGTGGATAAATCCCTAGGTGCGGTTTTAATTTTGTTGCCAGGAAAAAAAAAAAAAAAACTGCAACCAGTGTTCAGAGTCCATCAGGCTTAGCTTCTCTGATGTACCTCTGCGAAGTGCATCGGGCAAGAAACAGCCCATCTTGGAGCCAGGCCCTCCTTGAATCACAGCTGCCAGCCAGACCCAGGAGGCTGTGTCCTTGGAGCCCAAGGACCGTGCCGCCCAGTGCTGCCGGTCATCGGCTCTTGAGAGCTGCTTATCCTCTTTTCAGCGTTTGGCAAATGTGCTTCACCATTAGCTCAAGTTCTCAATGTGTTCCTCAAATGATTCACAGTGACTCCTCCACATGTCACCTTAACCCAGTAGGCACATTTTTAAGAGCGGTTTATTCATTTTAAAGTATTCAAATGCCTCCCAGTCACAATGACTGAAGAGGCCAAGCTCTTCAGTGAATACCACTGATTTCCTGAAATGCTTCACAAGTACTAGTTAGGTATAGTGACGGGGCAGGGTGGCAGTGGCTGAGCTCCTGCACTCTGATCCCAGGAGCCTAACTCCTGTCTCCAGCACTTCACTACCTGCATGACAGAGCTAGGTACTTACCCTCATGGGGCTCTTTATATGTGAAATGGGAATAATAATGGAAAGATTTTTTAAAAGCTCATCTACAGGGAATTCAGAGGTAAAGAATCCGCCTGTCAAAGCAGGAGACGCGGGTTCAATCTCTAGGTTGGGAAGACACCCTGGAGAAGGAAATGACAACCCTCTCCAGTATTCTTGCCTGGACTGGCAGGCTACAATCCTTGGGATCACTAAGAGTTGGACACACTAAGCATGCAGGTTTGCAGAGTTTCTATATGGAATTCTTAGCCCTGTGCAAACGACATAGCCACTAAAGATGACTAGCATCTTATTTTATTAGAGAAAGCTAGCACCAAAGATTCAGTTTTATACATCTTAAAGTATTATTGAGTTGCTTTACCAATGGAAATGAATAGAGTGAAATACTCTTGTAACCGGACACTTTTCACTTGCAAGTTTTAATAATTTCTTTTTAACTGTATAAAAATCACCTGATTTTATGGACGAGGACACACACAAAAATATAGAGACCTTCTTGGGGTCACAAAGCTGACTAGAAGTAAAGTCAAGGCTAAACCTCTAGCAACATCATTTTTAAAAATTATCAATTTATTTATCCAGCTATGTCAGGTCTTAGTTGTAGCACACAGGCTCTCTTTTTCAGGTGTGCAGGCTCAGTAGTTGTGGCAGGAGAACTTAGTTGCCCTGCAGCACGTGGCATCTTGGTTCTCTGACCAGAGATGGAACCCGCGTCTCCTGCGTTGGAAGGTGGATTCATAATCACTGAACCACCAGGGTCGTCCCTAGTCTCACTTTGAGTCCACTGCTCTTTTCCCTACATTACCTTGCCTTTCTTTGTGTGATCATCTTCATCAGCGAAGATGCTCATGTCAGTGACTTCACATTTTAGCTGTTATAACAGAGAGCCTCAAAATAACCCCGGATTAAAGAAGGCATTTAGCTCTCTTGTTAAAGTTTGACTACGTAATCTGGGACTGCTGTGGTGGCCCTGTGATGGTCAGAGACCTGGCTTCTGTTCTGATACTCTGCCTGCTTCAGCACATGGTGTCCAAGACGGCACCTCCAGCCTTTGCCATCATTCCTACTTTCCAGTGAAGATGTGGAAAAGGGTGAAAGGCTCACTTCTTTGGTCTCGGAATACACGATATTTTCGCTCACATCCCGTTCACCTAGACTTAGTTATGTTTCTACATCCAGAGCTGCAAAGGAGGAAGGGAAATGTACTTTTTGGTTCTGTCCATCCAATAATTATATTTCTATGTAAAAAGGGAAGAATGGATGTTGGGGTATAATTAACAGTCTCTGATACACACACACAATAAACTTTAAGTAGAGCACTATTATTTACAAAAGTACTGAAATTTCTAGAGTTAAATACAACAGCTGTCAGATACACACAGGTCCTAAGCTCCCACGAAGGGTTCAGTTCAATTCAGTTCAGTCACACAGTCATGTCCGACTTTTTGCAACCCCATGGACTGCAACATGCCAGGCTCCCCTGTCCATCATAAACTCCCAAAGCTTGCTCAAACTCATGCCCATTGAGTCGGTGATGTCATCCAACCATCTCATACTCTGTCATCCCCTTCTCTTCCTGACTTCAATCTTTCCCAGCATCAGGGTCGTTTCAAATGAGTCAGTTCTTCTCATCAAGTGGCCAAAGTATTGGAGTTTCAGCTTCAGCATCAGTCCTTCCAATGTATATTCAGAACTGATTTCCTTTAGGATGAACTGGTTGGATCTCCTTGCTGTCCAAAGGAGTCTCAAGAGTCTTCTCCAACACCACAGTTCAAAAGCTTCAATTTTTTGGAGCTCAGCTTTCTTTACAGTCCAACTCTCACATCCATACATGACTACTGGAAAAACCATAGCTTTGACTAGATGGACCTTTGTTTGCAAAGTAATGTCTCTGTTATTTAATATGCTGTCTAGCTTGGTCATAGCTTTTCTTCAAAGGAGTAAGCATCTTTTAATTTCATGGCTACAATCACCATCTGCAGTGATTTTGGAGCCCAAAAAAATAAAGTCTGTCACTGTTTCCATTGCTTCCCCATCTATTTGCCATGAAGTGATGGGACCAGATGCCATGCTCTTAGTTTTCTGAATATTGAGTTTTAAGCTAGCTTTTTCACTCTCTCATTTTCATCAAGAGGCTCTTTAGTTCCTCACTTTCTGCCATAAGTGTGGTGTCATCTGCATATCTGAGGTTATTAATATTTATCCTGGAAATCTTGATTCCAGCTTCATCCAGCCCTGCATCTCACATGATGTACTCTGCATATAAGTATATGTGTATATATAAGTATATAATAGGTAATTAACCTATTTCTAAAAATGTAGTTCAGGACAGCAGCACCCACCTAAGGATCTAGGAAGGTGGTATGGGGTTTCCCCAATGTATTTAAAATATCTAACAAAGCCAATGAATAAAAAGATAAATAATAAGCACTGGTAAGAGTATAAAGAAACTGTTAACTCTTGTCCTTTGCTGGTAGGAGTGTAAAATGGTGTAGCCATTCTGTAAAACATTTGGCAGTTTCTTAAAATGTTAAACATAGAGTTACTGGATGAGCCAAGAATTCCACTCCTAGTCAACTGCCCAAGAGAAATGAAAAGCTACGTCCACACAAAGATTTGTATGTGAATGTTCATAGGAGCATTAACATAGGCAGGAATATCCCCAGGTGGAAAAACCCAAATGTCCATGAACTTGCAAATGGACAAACAGAATGTGGTTTATCTATGCAGTGGAGTACTATTCCAGCAATAAATAGCAATCCAGTACTGATATATGCTCCTATACGGATCAATCTCAAAAATGTGGTGTTAAATGAAAGAGGTTATATGAAACACCACATATTGTATGATTCTGTTTACATGAAATACCCAGAATAGGAACATCTGGAAGGACAGGAAGTAGATTAGTGGTTGCCTAGGGCTGGGGGTGGGAGAAGGCAATGGCACCCCACTCCAGTACTCTTGCCTGGAAAATCCCATGGATGGAGGAGCCTGGTAGGCTGCAGTCCATGGGGTCGCTAAGAG
>NW_011494695.1:717417-720461 GCF_000754665.1 Bison bison bison | reverse complement strand
GGGTCGCTAAGAGTCAGACACGACTGAGTGACTTCACTTTCACTTTCCACTTTCATGCATTGGAGAAGGAAATGGCAACCCACTCCAGTGTTCTTGCTGGAGAATCCCATGGACGGAGAAGCCTGGTAGGCTGAACTCCATGGGGTCGCACAGAGTCGGACACGACTGAAGCGACTTAGCAGCAGCAGCAGCAGCAGCAGGGCTGGGGGTAGGAAGGGGAGTAGGGGTAGTACGGTGAGATTGGAGAGTTTTGACTGCAAAGAGGCATGAGGGCTTCTGTACGTGTGTGTGATTCTAAAATTTTGATTGCGGTTAACAGTTACACAACTCAGTAAATTTACTTAAAATTATTAAAGGCCAGTGGAAGCAGCACATGGATCCTTAGCTGGCAGGCAGATGTACAATGCATGTTTACTAGGCCACAAAATGGGCTGTTCTAGTTAGCATAAAGTTTAAGCCAAATCATGTATAAGCCAAAATGATGTCCCCATATCTCAATATATGAACATTTCTTCCTCAGCTTTTTTTCTCATTTACTGTATTTGTAGAAATAATATTTCCGCCTTTTCCTAGTTTCTTTGCTTCTTGTTCTACTGTATTTAACAACATACTGAGAATCACTTCTTTTTTTGGTTTCCTTTAGGAAAATAATAATATGTGTTAATCAAATGACTATGGATCACTTAATCATCTCTAGGCAATAGTTAGTCTTGGAAATAGCTCTTTCAGCAAAGTAGTTATTTAGTTTAGTTATTTTAAGGTAATTAGTACACATATACCATGCAAATAGGAATTCATGGGGAATTCTTTCTGGGAATCTTCTGTTATTTCCACAATCTTGTTTCTCACAATTTTTATTAATTGCCAAATTCCATTTAAAAATATAAATATCATCCATTAAAGTGGTGTTGCTGCTGCTGCTGCTGCTAAGTCACTTCAGTCTGTGCGACCCCATAGACGGCAGCCCACCAGGCTCCCCCATCCCTGGGATTCTCCAGGCAAGAACACTGGAGTGGGTTGCCATTTCCTTCTCCAATGCATGAAAGTGAAAAGTGAAAGTGAAGTCGCTCAAGTCATGTCCGACCCTCAGTGACCCCATGGACTGCAGCCTACCAGGCTCCTCCATCCATGGGATTTTCCAGGCAGGAGTACTGGAGTGGGGTGTCATTGCCTTCTCCAAAAGTGGTGTTAATAATCCATAAATAGAATCTATTCTTTCTAAATAGCTCGTGATTTACAAATATGCACATGTAAGTTGACTATACATTTGTAAATCATGTTTTATTTCTATGCGTGGGGAATAATTGATTTTTAAAATTATATAATTCAGTTAAAAAGTATGTTAGCTTCCTAATCTGTAAATTGGAGCACTTCCAGATTCAGTTACGTCATCTTCTAAAGCATGTATATGCGTTATTAACGATTATTTGCATGTATCCCACATGTAAATATTTTGGGATGGCTAACAATATACGTCGGAGAAAGCAATGGCACCCCACTCCAGTACTTTTGCCTGAAAAATCCCATGGACGGAGGAGCCTGGTAGGCTGCAGTCCATGGAGTCGCTAGGAGTCGAACACGACTGAGCGACTTCACTTTCACTTTTCACTCTCTTGCATTGGAGAAGGAAATGGCAACCCACTCCAGTGTTCTTGCCTGGAGAATCCCAGGGATGGCGGAGCCTGGTGGGCTGGCGTCTCTGGGGTCGCACAGAGTCGGACACGACTGAATCGACTTAGAAGAAGAAGAAGAATATACGTAGAATGAAAGCAATTTCTATTTTAGACTGATAAGCAAGAACTTCTATCTAACTTTATATGTAGTATTCCTCACTTTGTGTATACATTAAAAATGTATTGTTAATAACAGCAAAAATAAGACAAAAAGGTGAATTACATTAAGATTAAAAACTCAGAAGAAGCTTGCCTGGGCTAGGGGACATGCAGTTTGCAGAAAGTTGAAACCCAGGGATATGATTAGGCATGCTGCTTTGTTTTAAAGTGGCATTCTTTTTCTAAAGATAATAAGAACGAACAATTAATAGCAATTGACTGTAGGCTGTTAGAGTTTTTAGAATTAATGCCTATTTTTTTTTTCCCAGTCACTTAGAATCTAAAATTTTCTTCTGGAATCGCAGAACAATTTGCATATATGGAACCGATCACTGAATGCAAACCAATTTAAAGTATTAGAGAAAGAATAATAGAGACAAAAATTCAGAGAAAGCTCAAACTCCCAAAATAGTTCAAATGATCATACATGAGGCATACAAGACAAGCAACCTCCAAGTCTGAGGAAACAGGTAAATCAGTGCCCCCTCCCTGACCGGAAGAAGTCTTAGGGGCAGAATGGCAAAATTTCTTTTTTCACTTAATAAAAGAAAATCCTATGCATTTCCAAATGTAATTTTAATCATTTTTTTCAATAACAAAGTGCTTCAGTTCAGTTCAGTTCAGTTGCTCAGTCATGTCCGACTCTGTGACCCCATGAATCACAGCATGCCAGGCCTCTCTGTCCATCACCAACTCCCGGAGTCCACCCAGACTCACATGCATCGAGTCAGTGACGCCATCCACCATCTCATCCTCTGTAATCCCCTTCTCCTGACCCCAATCCCTCCCAGCATCAGGGTCTTTTCCAATGAGTCAACTCTTCACATGAGGTGGCCAAAGTATTGGAGTTTCAGCCTCAGCATCAGTCCTTCCAATGAACACCCAGGACTGGTCTCCTTTAGAATGGACTGGTTGGATCTCCTTGCAGTCCAAGGGACTCTCAAGAGTCTTCTCCAACACCACAGTTCAAAAGCATCAATTCTTCAGCGCTCAGCTTTCTTCACAGTCCAACTCTCACATCCATACATGACCACTGGAAAAATCATAGCCTTGACTAGATGGACTTTTGTTTGCAAAGTAATGTCTCTGTTTTTTAATATGCTATCTAGATTGGTCATAAGTTTCCTTCCAAGGAGTAAGCGTCTTTTAATTTCATGGCTGCAATCACCATCTACAGTGATTTTGGAGCCCCAAAAAATAAGGTCTGACACT
>NW_011494695.1:692836-717317 GCF_000754665.1 Bison bison bison | reverse complement strand
TGATATTTCTCCAGGCAATCTTGATTCCAGCTTGTGCTTCTTCCAGCCCTGTGTTTCTCATGATGTACTCTGCATAGAAGTTAAATAAACAGGGTGACAATATACAGCCTTGACGTACTCCTTTTCCTATTTGGAACCAGTCTGTTGTTCCATGTCCAGTTCTAACTGTTGCTTCCTGACCTGCATATAGGTTTCTCAAGAGGCAGGTCAGGTGATCTGGTATTCCCATCTCTTTCAGAATTTCCCACAGTTTATTGTGATCCACACAGTCAAAGGCTTTGTCATAGTCAATAAAGCAGAAATAGATGTTTTTCTGGAAATCTCTTGCTTTTTCGATGAACCAGCGGATGTTGGCAATTTGATCTCTGGTTCCTCTGCCTTTTCTAAAACCATGTTGAACATCATTTATCTAGTTGTATGCAGCCTCTTTCTCTCCCACACACTAACATTTTTATTAGCACTGAGATTTCTGCAGGGTCAGATGCATGTGTTGGTTATCTGAGGGCTTGCATTCTTTTCTGGGTCATATAAAAAAGTAATTGACCCTGCACGTGGCTCCTTATTGATTGAACTTCTGATATGTTAGTTTCAAACCCAAAAATGTAACCAGTAATAGGGTCACATTTCTTTACTATTCCAAATCTAGATAAATGGAGGGCTTCCCTGGTGGCTCAGTAGTGAAGATGGATGATGGAAGAACCTCTGGCTTACCAGGACCCAATAAAATAAGGAGGACTCAGGCTTGGTCCTTGCAAAGGCCTTGGTGATCATCTGTGCAGTGTTAAGAAAGAGAAATGCAGAGTACTGTGAGGGCAGATAATATGACTGGTGAGCCACTTGAGGGGGACAAGGAAGGCAACCCCAGATAAGTGACGTTTAACCAGCGACACGAACAGGAGTAAGATTTGGCTCTTTGCTCCTCAACCAAAGTTGGATCCCTTTACCCACTTTCAGTAAAGCCAAACTATTCACACCAGGTTGTGGTGAAGAAAAGTGTAGTGTTTACTGTAGAGTGCCAAGCAAGAAGTTCAGGCCTTTTAAACATTAGCTGCCTGAACTCTTTGCTTGGTCTCCTGCAATAAATGCTACATTTTTCTTCATCGTAACCCAGGGTCCATAGGCTGGCTTTACTGCCAGTGGGTGAAGGGAACCAATTGTTAACATAATCACACTGAGGGGGTTGGAGATCTGATTCCTCCTGGGAATGCTTGAGCAGCAGCAGATGGCCAGTAGAAGGCTGGATCCCAGTGACCAAAGGCTTCACTAACAGGAGATCCTCAGAAGACTCACCTCATCTCTGACCCCTGTGGCCTTTTTACTGGCCAAGCCTGTTGCTGGTTTTGCCCTTTCCTTTAGGACTTTTTCCTTCAGGAGGTCCCTAGTGCACCATGTTAACAATCCTCCAGATGGACATATCAGATGTACCCGAATCCCAGCAATGGACATCTCTTGGGCTCTATCTGGAGCATTTGCTCCATCCCCCTTTTTTCCTACTGTGCCCTCCACAACCACCAGGATCATAGTTGTGATGTATTAATGAACATGCGCTTGTGGAAACTAGAAAATCTGGGGGAGATTTATAACAGAAATGTACAAATGTTTGCTTTCTGTCCTATGACATTGTCTACTCTTCTTTTTTTTCAAGTTACAGCAAAATTTATCAAGTCCAAAACATTCTGAAGTGATTCAATCACCACTTAGCATCAATAGAAATGGTTCGTGATTCTATTGTCCATGTGCAAGTCTCTAAACATTATTAGATGTGTCATTTCTGTGGAATCCCAACAATAATTTGATTTTTAAAAAATCAATGTCAGTACCCTAGACTAAACAAAACCACATGATAATCATCAAAACACAAGAAGAAAGAAGTACTTGTGTTCCGGGGAGAGAGAGAGTAGGAGGGTGCAGACAATTTACAGTTAATAATAGACAAGTCACCTGTGTATCTTTAATCTCCTGAATTCAGTTACTGTTTCAGTGAAAACTTGAGATAGCAAAAAACAGGAAAGTCAAACAATAGAATCTTTCCTACTGAGAAAAAGAAATTAAGTGTGGGAAACTTTCTCCCCTCAGGGCAAAGCAGACACTAAAGAAGCTGATGGTCACAGGCACGGAGGGGAGCGTAGATAAACGATTTGAAGCTATCAGTACACAGGCTCCCCAGGCCCTCCTGGTGCTTCACTCGCACCCTTAACAACCTGCCCGTATTTAGATGCCCCACCATGGAGAGTTACTGTTACTCACAAAAATGAACCAATTCCTTTAAGCTTCCTAGGACAGGAAAGTGAGCCACCAATCACTGTTCCAGGGTATCTGTGCCTAAAAACATCTTCTTCCCTTACAGGAACAAGAAAATGAGAAGAAAAATTAAATTCACTAGGAAACAAAATATGCAAAGGTCAATCTATATTGTTGATACTTTCAATTAATGATTGATTTTTGTTCTTGGATATGTATCCCTTTAACCTAAATAATTCGGCATAGAATCTAGGACATAGTAGGTGTTCAGTAAATATTTGTTGAATTCATAAATAAATGAATATATATTACATAGTTGATATTCTTAAACTGAGGACATCATTTCCAGGTGGCTCAGTGGTAAAGAATGCGCCTACAGTGCAGGAGATGCAAGAGACACAGGTTCAGTCCCTGGATTGGGAAGATCCCCTGGAGAAGGTGATGGCCACCTACTCCAGTATTCTTGCCTAGAGAATCCTCATGGACAGAGGAGCCTGGTGGGCTACAGCCCATGGGGTCACAGAGAATCAGACATGACTGAGCAACTAAACACACACCCCTGCCAGAGTAAGTTCAACTTGCATTCACTACACTTGAGGATGCTGGGAACCCGTTAGTATCTTTAAAGAAACCAAATCTGGACACAAAGCACACATATATTGAGCATTCAGCATGTCTAAGACTCTGTGCTTGGCCATGATGGGTCACTACAAATGCACAAACCAAGGTCTTGCCCTCAAGTTACAAGTTTCTTTCTCCTTCCTGCTCCAGGGGATGTGAAATATTGGCCAAATTGTTGAGGCAGCTGAGCCCACAGCAAATGGCCTTGCTGTGAAAACATCCTTGGCTGTTTGGTGGTGTCAGAGGGGACCATGAGCCCAACCCCAGGTGACAGTGGGAAGGACTGAAGGAGCACCGCGTCAGAGGAGAAGGAAGAGAGTCAAGTGGAAGGAAAAACGGGAAGTGAAAGGGCTGCTGCCCTCCCTGAATTAAAGGTTCACCATCCTCCTGCTCTCAAGAGCATCCATATGTTCTGTCACCCTCCCACAGAGGCGACCAAAACATCAGACCAGTGTTGAAAGGGTCAATGTGGCTTTCTACCAAGAAATATTTTAAAAATAATATATATTACTAAATATTTTTGAAAAAATATATAGTATTATTAAAATATTTTAAATATAATATCACAGGTTAAATATTATGCTTATTTAATAATTTAAAAGTATTAAATAATATATTCAGTAAATATTACTGAGTAACATTCCATTGTATGGTGTTTTTTTTTTTATTTTATTTAGTTTATTTTTGGCTGTGTGGGCTTTTCTCTAGGTGCAGCAAACGGGGGCTTCTCTCTAATTCCGGTGCTCGGGCTTCTCATGTGGCTGCCTCTCCTGTTTCAGAACATGGGCTTTCGGGCGCAAGGCCTTCAGTAGTTGTGGCTCCCGGGCTCTAGAGCACAGGCTCAGCAGTTGTGGTGCATGGGCTTAGCCAAATGGGATCTTCCGGAACCAGGGACTGAACCCATGTCTCCTGCACTGGTATATGGATTCTTAACCTGGAATCAGCTGCAGTCACCCTGGAAGCCCTGTTTTTTGTTTTTTTTTTTAATTAATCTTTATTGGTGTATGGTTTTTATGTTTATAGTTGTTTACTTATCCATTTACCACTGGATAAGCATTTACATATCTTATTTTCTCTTGGGTAAATACCTGCAAGTGGGATGGCTGGGTCATAGGGGAAGTGTACACTGAATTTTTAAATAACCGCCAAATTGTCTTCCAAAGCGGTGGTGCCATTTCATGTTCCTGCCAGGGATGCATGGGAGTTCCAGTTGCTCTGTATCCTCGCCAGCATTCAGTGTTATCAGTGACTTCTTTTTGTCTTATTTGGTGGGTATTGGTATGTTGTTGTGGTTTTAATTTGCATCTCTCTCGTGACTAACGATGCTGAGCATCTTTTCATATGCTGAGTGGCTAGTTGGTTTAGAACTATAGTAGTTGCCATTTGTCTTGAACTTTCATTTGCTTTATAGCCTTTAATAGTTTGCTGGACAAATTAAAATAACATTTGGTAATAATTTGAGACCTAGAATGATGTTATTTTCCTCCACAAAATATTTTCCTTTTTTCCCCTACAAAACACCTAAGTAGATGAGCAGTCTAGGACCAAGATATGAGGGTTTTGTGCAGGCTAGACTAAAATCCAGATCCCGTGCCTCCAGGATGTAGCCTTTGAGTGTTTCAAGTCAGAAAAAGGGATATTATATTAAGGCCTCACTGTTTTTGAAGGAGATGGATACAGTCCCCAAATCTTCGTGTATCTGAATTCTCAAATGCTTAGCTCTGTGTCTCAAATGCTTCCAGCAAGTGGCGTCAGAGCCAAATTTCAGCCCGTGGGCTCTGGAGCACAGAGTGGGTCATTTCCTAACGTCTCAGTCAAGCTCTGCCTTTCACTTTTCTTTTCATCATTAGTAAATCATCCTGTCCAAAAGGGCTCTGATTATTTCCTTGTTCTCTCTAAATATCCCGTTAGGTCTCTGATGCTTATGAGAATGTGTGTGTGTTTCAGTTTTTAAAATTGTCTTCAAGTGGGAGGCTTGGTTGGAATCATCTAGCATGCCATTCCTGAAATCTGGAATATAGGCTAATATTCTAATGGAGAAAATAAACAAATGAATATATATTGTGTCAGGTGGTAAAAAGTGCTACAGAGATAAATAACACAGAATAAAGGATACAGGAAGACCAGGGAGGAGGGGAAGAATACTCAGGAAAGATATTTCCTAAATGATAACACATGAACAAATAACCTTGAAAAGTGAGAAAGGTATTTGTTCTAGGAAGTCTCTTCTAGGGGTATGTCTGGAACAGAGTATGTACAAAGAGGCAAGAACTCAGGGAACAAGAAATAAAAGTATGAGATGAGAGAGGTAGCTGAGGGAAAGGTTATGTTGTTGCTGTCGTTCAGTTGCTCAGTCATGTCCAACTCTTTGAGATACCAAACGTGGCCCACTGGAGAAGGGAATGGCACTTCAGTATTTTTGCCTTGCGAACCCAATGAACATACTAAGAGGCAAAAAGGTTATAGCCCAAAAAGGTTATATAGGGCAGGTCATATTGTCTTTGGATTTTACTGTGAATGAGATGAGGAGCCATTAAAAGTTTTGAGCAAAAGAGTAACTTGATTTTACCTGCAATTTAAATAGATTATTCTCACCTCTAAGTGGAGAACAGAGTGTAGTGCGGGAGGAAGAAAAGAGTCCAACTAGGAGTTTTTGAAATAATTCAGGTGAGGGATTAAATTACAGTAGAAGCCTAGACCAGGTAAAGAGCAATGGAAGTGGTGAAAAGAGCTCAGATTTTTGATAAATAGAATATCGGAGGCAAAATTACTAAATCAGTTTCATTAAAATGTTTAATTTAGCAGTTTTAACTAATTGCAATGATACAGCCAGTTGTGCGTGAGGACACAGACAGTGAGTATATCTGTTTTGTGTGTATGTGATGCTTTGTTTTTCCTTAAGAATTCTGTAGATTGAAGTGCTCTTTGAAAACAAAGAACAAAAATACATTTAGGATTCCCTGGGAGCTCAGCTGGTAAAGAATCTGCCTGCAATGCAGGAGACCTGGGTTCGATCCCTGGGTTGGGAAGATCCCCTGGAGGAGGGCATGGCAACCCACCCCAGTATTCTTGCCTGGAGAATCCCCGTGGACAGAGGAGCCTGGCGGGCTACAGTCCATGGGGTTGCAAAGAGTCGGACACTGAGCGACTAAGCACATATTGGACGTAAAACCAATAGGATTTACTGATGAATGTAGAGTGTCAGAGGAAGACAGAAAATGTAGTTTTGGCTGGGCAACTAGAAAGGCAGGGCTAACATCTTTTGAGATGTAGAAAATGGTACAAAGAGGATTGTCAGTGGAGAGATGGGGCATGGCAGTGGAGAATTGGGAGTTTGATTCAGGACAGGTTAAGTTTGAGATCCTGACTAATATTTAAGTGTAGGTTTGAGTAGATGGTTGATCATGAGTCCTCTTTAGAAAAGAGGGCTAGAAATGCACATTTGGGAATCACTGACATATAGATGCTTTCAAAGCTAAGAGCCTGGGGATGGTATTACAGAGGGAATAAATAATGAGAAAGAAAATGAAAGGTTTTTAGGGCTCAACACTTAGGAGTCAGAAGATAAAGAGGACTTGAATAATCAGTGGAATAGGAGAACTAGGACAAAGTGATGTCTCAAGCCAAATGAAGACAACATTTCAAGAAGGAAGCATGCTCATCGGTTCTTGGAGATACAAGCAAAGTCATGAAGTAAGTAACATCCAGGTCATTGGGACATTTCAGTAGAATAACGAGATGAATAAAGTCAAAATGGTAAATGGTTCCTCTTTTTCTTTAAAAATAGCCTTTATCAAATGTAACAGAGAAGATGCTATATATTATAGCAACATGAGATTTACAAGTTTTCCTCTGAGGTAGTTAATGTGAATTATATTGATAAGCCAGTTGTTCAAACATGCTATACTTATTCTGAATAATCTCATCATTAGTAAAATTAGGGCTTTTAGTATAAAAAAGAATGAAATAATTCCATTAACACCAACATGTATAGACCTAAAGATTATCATACTAAGCAAATAAGTCAGAGAAAGACAAATACCATATGATATCACTTATATGTAGGATCTAAAATTTAACAAAAATAACTTATTTATGAAACAAAAATAGACTAGCAGACATAGAAAACAAGCTTATGGTTAACAAAGGGAAAAGGGGGTAGGGATAAATTAGGAGTTTGGGATTAGCAGGTACAGACTATCATATGTAAAATAAACAACAAGGTCCTACTGTATAGCACAGGGAACTACATTTAATATCCTGTAATTTATCATTAATATTCTGTAATTTATTAACTTATTAAACCATATGAAAAACAATATGTATATATATATATATATAACTGAATCATTTTTCTATATTTCAGAAACTAACACAAGAACATAAATCAAGTATACTTCAATTAAAAAAAAAATTAGAGCTTTTAGTATCCTAGAGAGAGATGTACCTTTATTCAAGAAAGAGAGGGCAGGGACTTCTCTGGTGATCCAGTGGCTAAGACTCTGTGCCCCCAGTACAGAGGGCCTGGGTTCAGTCCCTGGTCAGGGAACTAGATCCCACATGCTGCAACAAAGATCAAAGATCCTAGATCCTGTGTGCTGCAACTAAGACCCAGTGCAGCCAAATAAATAAATATTAAAAAAAAAAGAAAGAGAGAGAGGGCAAATTTTAGAAAAGTAAATCCAAGCAATAAATGCATTTGACAATATTGGCCTTAGAATGACATTTGTTCTTTGGGGAAAAACCGAAGAAAAAGAATTCTAATAAAAAATAAAACTCTCTTGGCAATAGCAAATAACAGCCTTGAATGGTGTCAACTCAACAGATAGAATTTCCTCCCCAACCCCACCATGAAAAATGCTCAGTGGTTTATCCCTTTAGTTATATGAAATATCTCTTTGGCCTCAGAAATAGAATTGTTTACTTTAATTTCTCAATTTTTTTCATATTCTCAATTTTCTCATATTTATTTAACATTCTCATATCCTTTAATATGATAGCAAGTGAGTATTATATAATTTTTGCACTCATACAAAGTAACATTTGGAGTTTAAAAGAACACAATCTTCTATGTCTATAAATTTTTGAACATTTTCATAAACCTTAAGTACTGCAATTATTTATAAATTGCATATAGCTCTATAATTGGTTCTTTTAGACTTTGGTTTGAAGATAATTTATTTTCTTTTCTCCACGGAATTACATTTATTCTCTTAATTTCCCTGTATAATAAGAAATTCAATTTTCTTTCATCAAAATGATTTCCTGATTGTCTTTCAATTACAATTTTAGTTTCAATATGATATCAAGTAAGTTCAAACTATAAAAGATATTTAAAGTTGGGAATGGTTCCTTTTTCAAGCACATTTTGATAACTTTTATGGGCACAGAAAATCTTTTGGTTTGAGGAAAAATAAGGTGAACTAACAGATAGAATGGATACAACGTAACGTAGTGGTTAAGCATGATAGTGTTGGAGACACGCCTGGGTTTAAATCCCAGGTGTTCTGTACCTAATTTTATAATCTTGAATAAATCACTTATTCTCTCTTAACCTCATTCCTCATCTATAAATGTTGATAATAGTACCTGCCTCATGGGGTTAAGATGATTATATGAGATAACATATAAAAAGCACTTAATACAGACTTCGGTCATGTCTGACTCTTTGAGACCCAATGGACTGTAGCCCACTAGGCTCCTCTGTCCATGGCATTGCCATAACACAGGTTAGGTGCTGAATAAATGATACGCTTTCATTAAGGAATTCCCTGGTGGTCCAGTGGTTAGGACTGGACAATTTCACTGCCGTGGTCCAGGTTCAATCCCTGGTTGGGGAACTAAGATTCCACAGGCTGAGCAGTATGGTCAAAAAAAAAAAAAAAATAAGTATCCATCATCATCATCAGCATCATCAAAATTGGACAATTTCCAAAGTCAAGTAGTTAAAAAAATTCTAGACTAAGCATGATCAATTCCAAAGGTTGGAATTCGATTTCACAAGAAAGGTATTTATTTATACTAAAGCATATATTATATGCTTTAATAATAAAACACATTGAAGGGGAAAAGTTAGCATGACTTGTTGCATTACTCGTGCTGGAGGCCACAGGCACGTGTCAATTAACTCTGACATCAACCCCAGAAGGGAATGTGTATATGCCCATTTTACAGATGAGGAAACTGAAGCTCAGAAGGATAAAAGTGATTTGGCCAAAATCACGCAGCCGTTAACTTGAAGGGTCATGGCTCAACTTCAACTCATTTGTCTACAAAGCCCTGCTTCAACTGAACTTTCAAATGAGAGTTACTTTGGGGACTATTTAAACTGGACCCCTCATCTTCATCCAGACTATACCTGAATCGAAAGCATAAGCCTGTGGGTAGCACAGGCTTTATCAACCCTCAGCTCTTATTCTCTTTTTCATTCACAATCTAATCACACCAAAGGAACCCCAGAATTCAGAGGGCTAGTACCATACCTGCTGCCTGCATAGCCTGACTGCCGGCTGTTCTCTACGTGGACCTGGGTCTGGGCTGAGTGAACCTAATACAGTCTCATGAATCCCACCACAATTACCAGTCAGCTTTGGGTTGAAAAAGTTGCTTGACTCAGCAAGGCTGGCATTTCCCCCTGCACAATTCTTCCCAGCTCATTGGCAGTGGTATTCAGGAGTGGCTGGACAATTCTGATAAGAGCTTGCTGGTTGGATTCCAGGAGAAGAGCCCAGATTCTGCTGAAGACTCATCAGAAGGTGAAGAAATACTGACAAAAAGAAGTTAATGATGACTACTCTAGAAGCTCTGACTACCTCCGTGATGCCTTTACAACTATTTAAAGCATCACCTTGGAGCTAACTGAGACACCAGAAAATGAAGCAAATTCCATGAATGGAAATTAACAGTCAGGCTGTGACCCACTTAAGTAAGTGTTATGCTTCTTGCCAAAGGCCTGCTAGAGAGTGCACCCTGGATTAATGGCTCAGCGCCTTGGTTTTCATCACTTTTAGATGGAAGCAACGCAGTTGTCTCCTAATCCCCTTGCAGAACTGTGCCTCTTGCTTCCTTACCTTCGTTCCTGGTAGCTTTTTCCAACTATTTAACTACTTCGTAAAACACAATAAGCAAAGAATTGGGAAAGGTGACTGCTCAAACAATTGTGGATATTGACCTTTAAAAAAATATTTGGCTATGTCGAGCCTCAGTCGTGGCATGCAAGGTCTTCGTTGACATGCACAGGCTACCCTCTGGTTGTGGCATGGGCTTAGTTGCCCCACTGCATGTGGGGCCTTAGTTTCCCAACCAGGAATCAAACCCACATCCTCTGCATTGGAAGATGGGTTCTTAACAACTGGACCATCAGGGAAGTCCCTGGATGTGGTAATGTTAAAAGTTACCCTTACCAGGCAATACAAAAGCCGTGAACCTTGAGCGAAGACATTATTAATATATTCTTATAAGTTGTAGGCAATATTGGCACACTATGGGTAATTCATAAATTGTTCCTCAAGGCCTTCCAAGCTCCGAAGCCAATCAACTTTCCCAGTTGCATCTCCTGGGGATATGAAACATCTGTAGTCTCACACTGTCCAATAGAAACATAATGGGAGTGGCTTACATCATTTTAAAGTTTCTAGTAGCCTTCTTAAAAAAAATAACAGAAACAGGTAAAATCAATTTTAATAATATACTTTAACCCAATGCATCCCAAATATTTCAACATGTAATCAATATAAAAAGTTCAAACTTATAAGCAGGTAATTTGCATAGTAGGCTAAAACGCAGGTTTTGGATTTTGAGAGATATGGGTTCTAGTTTAGCTTTCCTAGTTACAGGAATTTCTACTTTGAACAATCTCTTAGACTCTCTACATATCATCTCCATGATGGAGATAATATCTATCACTCAAGGTTGGTGAAAGGATTTAAATAATGTGCAAAGCTCCTGCAAAATTCTCCAGAAATGTTAGCGATTATACATGCTGCTTTGCGGTTTTCATCATTCTGGTGCAGCCATTCCCATCTAGTAAAATCTTTACAATAGATTCTTCACGTCAGTGGAAATTTTCCTTATTGCAACAGCCAAATAAATGGCTACAGAAAATAGCATTTCTTCCAACTCCAAAAGGCCCCTCCCAAAACAGCCCATTAGAAACAAGAGCTGCTGAATTGATGCCCTTCCTTCTCAGCCCATAGCAGAAACTAGCTTGAGTTGCAACATCAGCATGAGCTAAGAAGAGCCAGGGGCCAGGGACAGCCTTTGCTAGGGGGCTCCCTGTGAAAGTTCCTACAAACTGTTCTACAATGTGCTGTGGGTTGAACTCAATTCTAAGCTTTAGTGTGTGACTAACAGCCTAAAGGAGCCCACACACACACACACACACCCCAAACAGAACAAAATAACAAACAAAAAAACTGCCTCAGAGTCCTGTCTGCTTTTCTTCTTTTTATTTGGCTGCCTAGAGTCTTAGTTGTGGAACGTGGAATCTTTCACTGCAGAGTGCAGACTAGTTGTGGCAAGCACAGACTCAGTAGCTGTGGTATGTGGGCTCTCCAGTTGTGGCGTACAGGCTCTGGAGTGCACAGGCTCTGCAGCTGTAGTAGCTGTGAGCTCTCTAGCTGTGCCACGTGGTCTCTGAGCAGGTGGACTCAGTAGTAGGGGTGCACAGGCTTAGTTGCTCCACAGTATGCGGAATCTTAGTTCCCCAACCAGGGACCCAACCCACATCCCCTGTAGTGCAAGGCAGATCCTTGACCACTGGACCATCAGGGAAGTCCCATTCTGTCTACCTTGAAAGACCTTCTGGCAACAAGGTTATGTCTCCAAGAGGGCCAAAGGGGTCAAGAGAGGCATTTCCACTTTGTAACTCTCTTACTAGCCAAACATAGAGGAGATATTTTCAAATAAAAGTACATTCATGAAGAATAAGAAATCACAGTAGGGAAAAAAAAAGCACACACTTTATTTCCATCTCTCCTCAGCAACACACATTTAGGGGTCTTATCAGAAAATGATATGTGCTCATAAGACTCACCTTCCTCAAAGTCTGAACCTTACATGAAAAGCTTATTCTGGAAGAATACTGCTCATTCCCATGGGGTGCTTAGCATTTTTAAGCTATTGCACTGGCCAGAGCACTTTGATTAGCTTCATTGCTCAGGATCCCAGATCCTTGACTGATAGGCGTTACCCAAGGAACTGGTGCACAGAAGAGATAACTTAGAGGTCAAGGGCCTGGCTTTAGCCAGCCAGATTGACCCTTAGAATTCTTGCCCCACCAACAGGCACATGTAAAGATGCTCAACATCACTAATCATCAGGAAAATGCACATCAAAACCACTAATGAGATTTCCCCTCACATCTGCCAGAATGACTGTCATCCAAAAAACAAGAAATAATAGATGTTCGAAAGTATATAGAGAAAATAGAACCATCTTCTGCTATCAATGGGAATGTCAATGGATAACAGCCACTGTGGAAAACAGAATGGTGATCCATCACCAAAAGAAAACATAGAATCATACAATCCAGCACTTCAACTTCTGGGTATTTACCCAAAGAAAACAAAAACACTACTTCAAAAAGCTATATGCACCCTAGTGTTAATTGCAGCACTATTTAGCCACGGAATGGAAGCAACTTGCATCTATCAATAGATAAATGAGTAAAGAAGATATGGTACTGTCTATACGCACATAAAAAAGAGTTGAAATCTTGACATTTGCAACTACATGGTTGGACCTACAGGGTATTATGCTAAATGGTAATAAGTGAGATAAAAACACACACCATTTGATATCATTGATACGAGGAATCTGAAAAACAAAACAAATGAACAAACAGTAACAGACTCATAGACACAGAGAACAAAATAGTGGTTAGCAGAGAGGAAAAGAGAGGCGGAACTGGCAAAACTGGTGAAGAGGGTTAAGAGGTCCAGTTATAAAATAAGTTATAAAAACCCAGTTATAAAATAAGTAAGTCATGGGGCTGTAATGAATAACATAGAAAATAAGTCAATAATATCGTAAGAACTTAGTATGGTGACAGATGATAACTAGATTTATCATGGTGATCATTCCCCACTGTATAAAAATATTGAATCATTACGTTGTACATGAGAAACTAATCTTTTAAGTCAATTATACTTCAATTTTTAAAAAAAAACTAAAATATGAAAAAAAGAGAATTCTGGCTCCTGTCATAATTAGCTTGTGATCTTGACAAATTATTCTCTAAGTCTCAGTTTCTTCTTACATCAACTATGGAACAAAAGATATCTACTTCATAGGATTGTTGTAAGAATGCCTATCGAGTGCTTAGCAAAGTGCCTGGTACATGGTAAGATTTCAATAAATGTTCAATGTTTTCCCATACAAGATTGGCGGGAGTATGTCTTAGTAGTTTATAGAAAGTGAAAATAGAAAATTGCCAAGTGATAACAATCTCTCCAGTTCCAACAAATAACACAACCAGCAGCAAGACAGCATCCCTGGTTCCACATAAACCTCCTGAAGAAGAAAAGCCATGCTGAAGAGGCACAGTCTGGTAGAGCTGCAAGAGCCCTTAGAGACCATTTAGCCCAAGCTTTCATTTTCCAGATAAAGAAAAGAGACCCTCTGAGAGGTAAAGTAACTTACCCCACGTCAAGAGCTAGAGGCAAGTTTGGAGTTCAAATCCAGGTTTCTTGATTCTTAATTCTGTGATAAGTTCAAGTGCATTTGTGGTTAAAACAGCTCCTAAAATGTCAGGACATGAATCATCATTGGAAACACTCCCTGTATTTCTAATTCATCCCATTAACTGTTCATCTGAGATTGTATAACTGTATCCCAAAATGCTCTCTCAATAGCAAAGAACAAGTGCTTATAAGAAGTAAGTGAGTGACTGTTTGTGACCCCAGGGACTGTAGCCTACGAGGTTCCTCCATCCATGGAATTTTCCAGGCAAGAGTACAGGAGTGGGTTGCCATTTCCTTCTCCAGAAGATCTTCCTGACCCAGGGATGGAACCTGAGTCTCCTGCATTGCAAACAGACACTTTTACCATCTGAGCCACCAGCGAAGCTTATAAGAAGACACCTTACAAAAAAAGAAAAGTAATGAATGGAAAAACATGCAATTTTAACAGTTTACCTAGAATGACCAAAATCTGCATTTATCTTGAATAAATATTTTTAAACAAACAAAAATAAGAAGGCACCTTAGAAGAAACTGTCTTTTCTACTGGTTCTGCAGGCAATCAGCATCATGGATCGCCTGGATTGCCTGAACTAATTTGAGACTAACGCATAATGTAGTACCCACTCCAGTGTTCTTGCCTGGAGAATCCCAGGGATGGCAGGGCCTGGTGGGCTGCCGTCTTTGGGGTCACACAGAGTCGGACACGACTGAAGCGACTTAGCAGCAGCAGCATAATGTAGTAAACAGTTCATTAAATGCCTGTGATCATTTATGCCAAAGAATTAGGGAAAATTATAGAAATCTATACTGTGATCTGTAACCTAAAACACATTCATAGCAGGTAAAAAAAAAAAAATTACGCCAGACAGTCTGTCCAAGATGGTGCCCAATAATCCCTACTTACTGATACTCACACACTGAGGTATCTTCCTCCCCCTAGAATATGGGCTGGATCTATTAACTTGCTCCTAACAAACAGAATACTTCAGAAGTTCTGGGATGTCAGTTATGATATTGGTTATAAAAGACTGTGGTTTCCGTCTTGGACACTCTCTTTTGCTCTCACTCTGGGGGAGTCACCTGCCACGTGATAAGGTTGCCTGGCTGGCAGAGGGGGCCACATGAGTGAACTTGGAAGCAGATCTTCTGAGGCCTGACAAGAACCATCTGAGTGAATCTGGAAGCAGGTTTTCAGCCACAGCCAAGCCTTGTAGGTGACTGCAGCCATGGCTGACAGCTTGATGGCAAATGTATGAGATACCTTGGCCCAATGGCACCTGACTAAGCTGCTCCCAAATGCCTGACCCAAGGTGAAATATTCAGTACCTGCTGTTTTAATCTGCTAAGTTTGGGGTAAATTATTACACAAAAATAAATAACCAATACAAAATGCAGCCAGGGTTGGGAAATAGCACCTCTGAACAGAGGGCATGATGCAATGGTTCCTCAAAAAGCAAGCGTCTTTATTCTCATTAGAGATAGTCCAGAAAAACACCAACTCATTTTCTCCAAGGTTCTATGAAAATTGATTATATTTGTGGTTGACCTCAATGCTATTGTCTGGACTTTGAAAAGTGAGAAAGTGGTTTATTGCCATCATTGATGCCTGGCCTCTGTTGGCTCTCTCTAAATATTCCCAAATGAATGAATGAAAGATCCACCCTGAATGAATGAAAGATCCACCCTAATGGCATAACTATGGATCTTAACCAGTGTCTTTTGGATAATGTATTGTAAGTATCTGATCATTTCTTTAGTAACTTCTGAGTAATTAAGGTGTTATTTTTTCCCCCTAAAGATAGGCCAAGAGTCACACTGTCCTAGGAAAGGAGAAGGTCAGTACCACATCATCAAATGTCTTTTTTAAAATTTAATAGCCAGAAAGACTTGAAAGCCAAATGTTGCAGAGAAAAAAAATTATAAATTCTAAAATCTCCCTTTGAATTAAGAAATGATGCTTATATGTCTGATAATGCATAGTTTTTTTTTCTCTACACCATGGTTAGAGTGGACTCAGAGGTAATCTAAGGAAAGTTCCTATAAGACGGGAACAGAAAATAGAAGAAGAAAACATCAGCGAGAGGTCAGATGCTAAAGCCCTGACTTCCCCTGCCCAGCTTTGCTTCACATTGGCACCTTAAGGGCGTGAAGAAAAAAAAAAACCTCCAGAATGTTTGGGAGGAGGAAAACCAGAGACATTTGTACCCCAGTCTGAATTTGAGATTTGAAAGGAGGTTGCCTACCAGAGTATGCCGTGTCAACGAGCAGTCTGACAGCAGCACAGAGGAAGACAAGAGGGAAGTTACACAAAATAAAGGAGCTGTACTCAGTGCACTGCGTGATGTGTATATTTTTTTTTCAGTTTTAACCCCAGTTCACAACTAGGCCTGCTGAGGTTTGTCTGGCTTCAGGAGTGCCGCCGAGGCCCAGGTTTAGTCTTTCTATAACCTGTGGGAAGAAAGGTGGGAAGGACTGCTGTATTATGCTGCTGCTGCTAAGTCACTTCGGTCGTGTCTGACTCTGTGTGACCCCATAGATGACAGCCCACCAGGCTCCCCCATCCCTGGGATTCTCCAGGCAAGAACACTGGAGTGGGTTGCCACCTCCTTCTCCAATGCATGAAAGTGAAAAGTGAAAGTGAAGTCGCTCGGTTGTGTCCGACCCTCAGCGACCCCATGGACTGCAGCCTTCCAGGCTCCTCCATCCGTGGGATTTTCCAGGCAAGAGTACTGGAGTGGAGTGCCATTGCCTTCTCCGCTGCTGTATTATACATGTGACTGATTCTCACTTCCTTCTGTTCCTGATGGACAAGGTTCTGCCCAGGATTGACTGCTCCACAGTAGTGTTAGTCCGTCAGTTCTGCCTCTGCTGTTGGTGATCTCGGCGTCCCCACACTCATCTCTCCTTTGCACCAAGTGTGGTAGAACCACACCCAGACACACTTGAGTGCTCAGCTTGGCCTGACCAGTTAGCTGTTAGCTGTCTGACCTTGGGCAGCTCTCTCTGAGCCCCCAAACTTTATTATCATAACAGTAACAAAATAATCATGAATAATTATAACAATTCAGGGTTTACTCGGAGAAGGCAATGGCACCCCACTCCAGTACTCTTGCCTGGAAAATCCCATGGACGGAGGAGCCTGGAAGGCTGGAGTCCACGGGGTTGCTGAGGGGCGGACACGACTGAGCGACTTCACTTTCACTTTTCCCTTTCATGCATTGGAGAAGGAAAGGGCAACCCACTCCAGTGTTCTTACCTGGAGAATCCCAGGGACAGGGGCGCCTCATGGGCTGCCGTCTATGGGGTCGCACAGAGTCGGACATGACTGAAGTGACTTAGCAGCAGCAGCAGCAGCAGGGTTTACTAGGTGAAAAGCCCTTTACAAAGCATATAATATGCATTATCTCATTTAATTCTCATATTCACCATGTGTGAGATGGGTACGATTTTTAGCCTCTTGTTATAGAAAAGAATACCTTCCCAAAGCCGCACTGCTAATAAGTAGCAGTAGGACTTGAAACTGGGTCTGAGATCGGCGGCTTAGAGGAAGACCGCATGATAGGGACCCCAAGCACCTCAAAGCATAGGCGTAATTTCCCTGCTAGTCTGCATCAGTAATTGGTCCTCAACAAGGTCAGCATTGATTCTTATGTGATCAAGGTAACTCTTTTCCTGTGTGTGTACACAGCATTTAAACAAGTCCTATATTTATTCTAACAAAAATTTGGATGCGCAGCTATGACTTATTGCTTTCCATTAGGCTCCGTACTGGGGCTGGGGTCACATCACTCCGAGCTCCCCTAGATCTGGAGACAGATGCCTGCTGGTGACTGCCTGCGGCAGCATACCTTAAAGCCCATGACAGCCCGGGCACACTCCCAGCTGCTGAAATTAGCCTGCAGGATCCTTGCAGGCAAAGGTGTATTTTAGGACCACAGTACCAAGCAGCATCACAGAAAGGCAAGTGCTCAGAACACAGCCCCTCCTACATCCCCTAACATCCAAACAGCCCATGCTCCTGTTTGACACAATCGCATAGATGGCTGATATAGAAGGCAAGCATCTATTTACTTGTTAAATCAACAAATGTTCATGCAACAGAATTCAGGAACTGAATGATAATGGCCTTTTTTAATTTGGTTGCTGCTGCTGCTAAGTTGCTTCAGTCGTGTCCGACTCTGCGTGACCCCATAGACAGCAGCCCACCAGGCTCCTCCGTCCATAGGATTCTCTAGGCAAGAATACTGGAGTAGGATGCCATTAATATGTTTAAATGATAATAAAAAACAAATTGTCTTCTTCATAGGACTGTATTGCATTTTAGTTAACAAATTCGTTTATTGTCATTGTATTTCCTAAGCTGCTATATTCTTCCATGGGAATAATTTAGAGTTCCTGGCAATAATGCTTCTTAATGAATTACTATGCGCAAAAGTATGACTCAGTAGCCCACTATAGAAAGAACTTTCTTATCTACACTGGGAATATTCAAGACAGAAGAAAACTCAGAATGTATTTGTTCCACACCAGCAACTGCCCTGTGGTGCAATTTACAAACCAGAAAGTAGGCTTAGAGAGTCAATATCATTTTCAAGGTCACCCAGGGGGATTTTTTTAGAGGTGCAGCCAGGAGTCGTGCCTTCCTGGGCAGCAAAATTACATCACTTCACCACACTGCCCCATGCATGTTCTGCCACACAGCAGCAGCAGAAACTGAACAGGGAACTCATTACTCCATATTTGGGGTATAGATCTTAGAAGTTGTTACTCAGGTTATATTCACAGAAAGAATTCAATTTACTGAATAGAAAGTAGAGATGTGCTATAAATCCAAATTCAGGTGGAATCTATTGAAACTTCAACGTGCCCGACGTGCAAAATCTCATTCATCTGTACAACTGTTCATGAGATTGATTTAACTGCCTGATTTCACAGAAGAAGAAATGGGCTTAGGGTATGAAGTGACCTAGTTTACACAGTAAGCAATGGATCTAGGATTTGATACTGGACTCTGGGACTCCAGTTCAGAGCCTTTCCTACTGCCTCACAGTAACAGCTTGCTAAAGCTTCCATAAGTTCCCCCCACGGGGAGAACTAAGGCGACTCTTTAGCTCTATAAATGTCCGGTACTGCATCATATAATATTTCCAGCATCCCTTAAGGTAAAGGCACAGCATTCAGCTCATGGCCCTTATCACTGAAGAACTATTCTTCCCTCTGGCTGATGAACTGAAATTTTCAGAAAGCTCTTGGGTAAAGTGTGACTGCTGGCACAAAATACAATGCTAGGTGGAATAATAATAAATGACAAACTCAAGCATCTTCCCCACTGTTCCAGCTTGGAGAGCTTATTACCACACAGATAAATCCTCTAACTACCTCAGAAAAGAATATAAACATCAGCGCCTCCATTTTACCCATACTAATAGCTGGTCACATGCCAAATGGGTTTGCAACTGAGTGTGCAATATTAAAATCTCTAAATCTACCATCCTTGGCTTGCATTCGATTTCCCTCAAACGTTCAAAGTCTCCACCATTCATTTTCATGCCAGCTGGGAATTTGTAACCTCTGCTAATCTCCCCTGCCTCTTACAGATCAGTTTCTTTTTTTGCATTTATTGCATCAGCTTGTTGTGTATGCGGGAAACCTTTAAATATTTAAAGTTGTAATTTAGCAAACTACAGAGAAGCCAGAAATAGAAGTTTGGATTTTAAAATTTTTTTTATAAGAAAGGGTTAGAAATATATTAACCTAAAGAGGAAAAGTCAAACCTCCTGCACAGGTGTGGGGACTTGCTGGATATTCTTGCCTTGTGAGGTGAACTCTGTCACCCACTGCACACAGAGGCAAAGGGCGTATCATGCATATGGCCTCATGGTCCCTCCTTCACAACTCCTCCTGCCCTTCTCATCTGCTTTTCCATCTTAACTTCCCATTCTCTGCACATCCTATGCATTACAGTTACGGTCACACCCCCATTCACTGGTACAGCTCTACCGTGACCATCAGTGACCTTCCAGTTGCTGCGTCTCTTGGGCATCCTTCAGTCCTTGTCATACCTGGCCTCTACACCATACTGTTCATTGCTTCCTCCTTCTTTAAACTCTCCTTTGGATCAATAATACTTATTATTATTGTCATTATTGTCATTATAAGTTTGCATCAAGAGTACTTATAATACATAAAGCAGTGTGTTAAACACTTGCTACGCATTCTGTTCTTGAATACTCATAACCCCACAATGTAGCTATTATTATTATGCCTATGCTAAGATGAAGAGAGTTGGACTGTGAAGAAAGCTGAGCGCCGAAGAATTGATGCTTTTGAACTGTGGTTTGGAAAAGACTCTTGGGAGTCCCTTGGACTGCAAGGAGATCCAACCAGTCCATTCTGAAGGAGATCAGCCCTGGGTGTTCTTTGGAGGGAATGATGCTGAAGCTGAAAGTCCAGTACTTTGGCCACCTCATGCGAAGAGTTGACTCATTGGAAAAGACTCTGATGCTGGGAGGGATTTGGGGCAGGAGGAGAAGGGGACGACAGAGGATGAGATGGCTGGATGGCATCACCGACTCGATGTATGTGAGTCTGAGTGAACTCTGGGAGTTGGTGATGGACAGGGAGGCCTGGCGTGCTGGGGTCACAAAGAGTCGGACACAACCGAGCGACTGAACTGAACTGAACTGAAGATAAAGAAATTGAGTCCCTTGTCTTAGGTGACGTAGCAACCCAAGTTTTCCTAACTCCAGAACCCACATTCATAAGCATTATGCTACATCGTCTCATAAAGTTTTCAGGAGAGTGACTCTATGGAGACATCAGAGCCATTAAAGCTAGCTCTAGACTGCAGTTCGTTTTTCCATTTTTGAGCTGAGGCAAGGTTCATAAAATAAAATCTTTTGTGTGTGTGTGTGTGTGTGTGGAAAGAAAGTTAGACAGTGCTGTATCAAAACTGATAAAACATGAGAGTAAAAGTAGACAGTAAAAGTACCATCCAATGAATTCTAGCCTTTTAGAAACAAGGTAAAATGAAAAAAGAGTTTGACTCTGTACAAGATTTTCCTCCACATCCTGTTGAAAACGGTATTCAGTCTGCAATCTGTGGCAGACTCTGGAGATGTCGGCTTCCCTCCCATGATCGCTGTCTCTTGGTGCTCACATGTCTGGGTAGTCCTCTCCCACTGAGTGTGGGCAGGACCTGTGGCCTGCTTCTAACCCGTGGAATATGGCAAAGGGGTGGGATGGCGGTTCCCCGACTCGGTCACATTTTATGAGGCTGCATCTGGCTGGCACACTCGTTCTAGAGTTTCTGCCTGCTTGCTTGGAGAAGTAAGTGGTCATGGTGGGGAAGCCCATGACCCATTGAGGGCGGCCATTTGGAAGTGTGGGCACCCTCCAGGCAGTAGCTGACAAGAAGCTGGAACCCTTCATCCTACAACTGCAAAGAAATTAATTCTGCCCCAAATCTGAGTGAGCTTGGGCAGATTCTTCCCTAAACAAGCCCCCCCAGATGATGCCTTGACTGTAGCCTGGTGAGACCATGAACAGAAGACACATCTCAGTCAAGTTCTGACTCACAGCAGCTGTGAGATAATACATGTGCATGGTTTTAAGCTGCCACGTTTGTGGTAATTTGTCATGTAGCAATAGATAACTAATACACCGCCTCACTCATGGCTTTTCTTATACTTTAACAAACGTTCTTATAAAATAACAAACAAAAAGCTGGAAAAAAAATTTAACAAGACTGAATGTCAATCTATTCAGAATCGTGAAGGGACTGTCACTGGTTTTTAAGTACAAAACCAATGAAATTAGATTGAAAAGAATCTGTTCCATGTCAGTTGTTCTATGCACTGAAAGAACAGTAGCTGTTATCTATTCCTGCATAATAAATCACCCCAAGTATTGTCTGATTCCATTTATGTGAAATGTCCAGAATAGACAAATCCATAAACACAGAAAGTGGATTAGTGACGTTCAGGGGATGGCAGTCGGGAATAATCAGGAGGCACAGGATTTATTTTAGGGTAAATGATTCATTTTAGGAGTGATGGAAGGATTACAGAATTAGGTAGTGGTGAAAGGTGCACATCATTAATATACTAAAAACTACTGGATTTTATCCTTTAAAATGGTGAATAGTAAATTGTATGTATTATTAATTTTATCCCAATACAAATTTAACTAAAAATTAAAAAATAAATACTTATTGTTTCTCACAGATTCTTTGGGTCAAGAATTTGAGAGTGAATCAGCTGTAAGGGTCTGACTGGGGGTCTCTCATAAGTGGTCAAGATGTCAGTTGGGGCTACAGTTATCTGGAGAAGCCTGGACTCGACTAGACTGGAGCTGGAGAATTTACTTCAAAAGTAGTTCACTCATGTGGCTATCAAATCAGTGCTGGTTGTTGGGGAGAGGCCTCAGTTCCTCTCAGTTCTTCTATACAGGACTTCATGAGTTTCCTCACAGCTCACCGGCTGTCTTTGCCTGGAACAAGTGATCAAAAAGACAGCAATACAGAGAGGCCCATATCTCTCATTTCCTGCCTCAGAGCCCACGTCCTTCACTTTTGCAGAAAAGAGGAGGTTTTGCTTAGCTTCTTACCACTTTCTTTCCCTATTAGAAAAACCAAGGTCTCCACCAACTAGAAAACTGAGAATACATCTGTCTATTGTAGGAATACCATTGTATACGTATGATATTCCTACATACATATACCTCCAGACTATTATACTCTACCTCCTATTTATTCTATTTTTCCTACATTATCAGCAGCTCTAACTGCCACAAACCATGTATGCATGAAGCAGGGAGTGGAGGAGAATAATGGCTCCGCATATGAATAAGATTTCCACATACATTGCTCAAAATGCTGAGTAACCCAAAACCCAAACCAAAAACTAATGTGTGAAAAAGGAGACATTTTGGCCAACTTCTGCAAGCTTCTGATGGTTTCAGCCTCCTCCAGGAAAACAATGCTCTGCTTCTAGCTGGTGACTGCCTCTATTCTTGGAATTATTGGGAAATTTTCATGAGAAATAATATCTATGATCATATCAGTCTGCTTTAACTTGTGTTAGTGTAAAGATTGGAAGGGTGAACCACGTTCCCGACAAGCCTAATAACAATAATAATACCACTTGCTATGGGTCAGGTACCGTGCTATTTCACCTCCATGATTTCAATGAATCCCAGCAACAAACCTAAGTAGTGAAATGCTATCATCATTCCACTTTATGTGGAGGAAACGGAGACTAGAGAAGGTCAGTTGACAAAGGTCTCAACTCTAAGAGCAGAGTTGAGATTCAATCTATGTTATTTGATTTCCATGCTTGAGTTCTTTTTTTTTTTTTTTTTGGATTATAATGGTTCTTAGTTTACTTTTTTTATTTTTTTAAATTAATTAATTTATTTTAATTGGAGTCTAATTACTTTACAATATTGTGGTGGTTTTTGCCATACATTGACATGAATCGGCCATGGGTGTACATGTGTTCCCCATCCTGAACCCCCCTCCCACCTCCCTCCCCATCCCATCTTTCAGGGTCATCCCAGTGCACCAGCCCTGAGCTTGAGTTCTTAACCTGTATTGCCTCCCAAAGCAATCAGCTCTTGCCTCCCTTTGGAAAAAAGAGGCATACATAGATATATTCTGAAAAAAAGTTTAGAATTGTATGGATACAGAAAAGGCATGTAGTAAAACAAACATGTTGTACATAGTGGAACCACAACCAGGCTGGTGCCCCCTCCACTTTTGCCAGACTAAGTGCAGAACACAATGTGGTAACATCTTCAGAGTTTTTAGGAGAAAAATTCTCCTACCCAGATTTTAAAAATTCATTCAGATAGATGTAAAGGCAACTGAGAGACAAATTCATGTCTATGGGGGACTAAATGATTTTACTTACCTATTCTCCTAAAAAGTAAGAAGCAAGCAAGAACCCTTTAAGATTGAGGTGAATGGAGATTTAAGGGAAAAATAGAAAGATGTAAAAGAATTAGCAAGAGCATTGGAGACATTTTGAGATAAATCCAAAGAATTGTAAACTTTGCTACAAAATGGAATATTTTTGTAATCCTGGAAGAAAAAAGGATACATAATATAAAAACAGTTGTGTTAAATTCCAAATTACCTTCAGTTCAGTTCAGTTGCTCAGTCGTGTCTGACTCTTTGCGACCCCACGAATCGCAGCACACCAGGCCTCCCTGTCCTCACCAACTCCCGGAGTTCACTGAGACTCACGTCCATCGAGTCAGTGACGCCATCCAGCCATCTCATCCTCTGTCGTCCCCTTCTCCTCCTGCCCCCAATCCCTCCCAGCATCAGAGTCTTTTCCAATGAGTCAACTCTTCGCATGAGGTGGCCAAAGTACTGGAGTTTCAGCTTTAGCATCATTCCTTCCAAAGAAATCCCAGGGTTGATCTCCTTCAGAAATGGACTGGTTGGATCTCCTTGCAGTCCAAGGGACTCTCAAGAGTCTTCTCCAACACCACAGTTCAAAAGCATCAATTCTTCGGCGCTCAGCTTTCTTCACAGTCCAACTTTCACATCCATACATGACCACTGGAAAAACCATAGCCTTGACTAGACAGACCTTTGTTGGCAAAGTAATATCTCTGCTTTTCAATATGCTATCTAGGTTGGTCATAACTTTTCTTATATCTACTCCTGCGGGCAGGAATCCCTCAGAAGAAATGGAGTGGCCATCATGGTCAACAAGAGAGTCCGAAAGGCAGTACTTGGATGCAATCTCAAAAACGACAGAATGATCTCTGTTCGTTTCCAAGGCAAATCATTCAATATCACAGTAATCCAAGTCTATGCCCCAACCAGTAACGCTGAAGAAGCTGAAGTTGAACGATTCTATGAAGACCTACAAGACCTTTTAGGACTAACACCCAAAAAAGATGTCCTTTTCATTATAGGGGACTGG
>NW_011494695.1:686586-692736 GCF_000754665.1 Bison bison bison | reverse complement strand
AGACTAATAGAATTTTGCCAAGAAAATGCACTGGTCACAGCAAACACCCTCTTCCAACAACACAAGAGAAGACTCTACACATGGACATCACCAGATGGTCAACACCGAAATCAGATTGATTATATTCTTTGCAGCCAACGATGGAGAAGCTCTATACAGTCAGCAAAAACAAGACCAGGAGCTGACTGGCTCAGATCATGAACTCCTTATTGCCAAATTCAGACTTAAATTGAAGAAAGTAGGGAAAACCACTAGACCATTCAGGTATGACCTAAATCAAATTACCTTAACAAAGACTAGAAAGGGAGATGAGAAGAGGAAGTGAATGTCAATTTCTCATTCACATATAGAAGAAAATATGAAGATGTCATTTCATTTCTTATTTTGATGATTAGAAAAAATATGAGTTAACTGTTTTTGAAAAAGTTAAAGGAGAACTATTAGTGATCCTCAAAAGCAGAAAATAATAAAAGGAAATTATAAAAGAAAAAAGACCATAAATACTTACATTTCTCTATGACTCACTTCCCCCATCTATGAATGGGACTAATAAAACCTATCTGAGGAGTTGTTAAAATTCAAATCATTGGGATTTCCCTGGTGGTCCAGTGGCTAAGACTCTAAGGTCCCAATGCAAGGGCCCTGGGTTCAATCCTTGGTAAGGGAATTAAATCACACATGCTGCAACCACACACCTGGTGCAGCCAAAGAATAAATATTTTCTAAAAATCCAAATGGTTAATGCAAATCAAGTGTTTAGAATGATGTCTGCCATATTATGATTAATATAGCTATAATATTATTTTAAATTTTAAAAAAATTTTATGTAAAAAATTTCTGTAGTAATACAGTGCTATCATTTGAAAAGTCCTCTACAGTGAGCAGATATTAATTTTCAGATTGAAAGCAAAAAAAAAAAAGTTACTTTAAAAACATAGACAAAAAATAAATAAATAAAATAAAAACGTAGACAGTAGTTTAGGGCAAAATTTCCTTTCCTTCTTCTCTTTTACTATACAAAAGTAGTCAACTTTATACAGTATATGTATTAATGGAGTGGCTAAAATTTGGGTTTGAACTTGTAGGAGAATCCTTTCCCACTGAAATTGCAAAACCTCGATTTATTTACCTCTGCAGCACGCTTCTACATTGCCCATGGCGAGATTCCATTTTTCTTCTTCAAATTGCACCCCAGGGATTACAGGTACCAAATATGAGTTCCTAACTTCTAGAATTATAAAATATGCATTAGTAATACTGACACGTTGGCATTTATGTTAAGGTTCCACAAATTTTGCAGTGTCCTAATATCAACATTATTCAAAGAGGAATATAATCTTCAGAAACTCATCTTGTAGGGTAACTATAAATGCTTGGAGAATCTATAAATGCTTGAACTATAAATGCTTGATAGCAATAATAGTGACATAATCAGTGTACTTTCCACACTTTTCTTTTCCAGATTAGGTCCACAGAAATAAAGTAGTGGAACTTTCAGAGAGTATGAATGCAAATACTTGTGCACTTACACCCCACCCTACTCAGTTTAGGGCCCTTGGATGGAGACAAACATGTCATCTGCTTCTGGCTGTGCTGCACACTTGGAGTTTTAGTTTCCAAAGTATATAAAAGGAGAAATGATGGGGCAGGTATGGGGCAGATTCCACAATTCCACTTAGCACACAAAACAGCCCCCTTACAGAGATGGGCAGCTACCCGTTTTCCTGGTAGAGACATCACAGATTTATGGAGAGCAAGAGAATAAGAGGTAGCTAAAGTCCTTTTCTTTTTTTTTGAAAAAGTACTGCTTTTATTTATCGGTAAACATGACAACGAACTCTGAGCATCTGTCTAACTCTTCAGCGAAGGCTGTCACGCCTGCACGCATGTATACACACACTCACACTTAGAGACATGAACCACTTGGGCTCACAAGCACCAAGAAAAAACATGCAACACAGCAAGAAGGCAAAGTGGCTGGGAGTAAGATGTTTGCAGATTCAAACTTTGGGATTGAAGTAGCTGGTAAACAGAAAGGCACCCAGTCGGGGTTTGAAGACCTGGCGGCTGGAACTGTATGGTTAGTCCAGAACAGGGGTACCCTGAAGGTGTGAAGGGGAGAGCCGCTGCTGGCCTGGCTCTGCAGCCTCTAAGGCAGCACAACTTGAAGGTTATGAGCTCCTCTGATGGGGAGGCAGCCCGAGAGTCCCTTTAGTCACACCCAGAGGCATCCGGGGACAGGAATGAGGCTGGTGCCAGGGGCCCAGTGTGCTGGCACCCCTTTCTTCCAGACAGGGCAGTGCACTGGCATCTCTCCATCTCCTGCTGGGGTAGTGGAGGGGGCATTCTTCCCCTTTATGGCCCACTTTCCAGTTTTAGCCTGGCTGTCTGGGACCCCCAGCCCTTGGGTCTGCCCAAGTGGACACCATTCCAATTGCAGATAGCATGGCTATCACACACGAGTCAGAAACTGCATCTGGACACCCCTCAACCAGGTCTTGGATGTGGATCCGTCCCCAAAGGCACACTGTTGAAATTGATTTGGCTACACAAAAGCCGTATCTTCCTATTTGGCGTGGAGGCTGAGGGACTGAGGGGGCTGGAGTTCTGGGAGGCCTACCCTCAGACACTAGAGCCTACTGAGTCCCCTGCCCTCAGGGTTATGGGGACAACAGAAGACTCTACACCTGCTGGCTGATGTTAACCGGTAACTGAAGCAGAAATAAAGTTCCCTGCATTGCTAAAGTCCTTTTCTAACTTTATCATTGGGTTGAGGGGGCACATTCATCAGTGTTTCTGTTCACGGAAATTCTCTCTAGTAGAAATTCCCCTCTAGACCACAGCATATGGTCTTCTCTTTACCTTCTGGTGTTGTCTTTTTTGTGCCTTTTCTTAGGCATTTCATTGGAAAGCTTTGAGAGGGTATATAAAGTTCAACTCATATGAGATCATGGATACTCATGACTTCATTTAAAACCCTTTTTTCATGAGGTTCAAACTTTAAATGATGCAGACCAACTATAAAATTGCTGTTTGGAATTATACCTCCTTTTTGGGTTCTAAGCTTCAGCTTAGCTCTAATATCCAGGAATTGGGGAACTATGCCAGCATTCTTGTATTCTCCATGCCTTTAATGATTTTATTGATTAAAAAAAAAATTGTCTCTCAGTCATCATTTTTCACATTGAATCCCAAGCTTTTCAACCTTGTTCTCTGTCACCAATGCCCTACTGTCTTTGATCACAAACACACTTCTTCCAAAGACCTTCTTACGTGGATGCACTTAGGGGGTTAATCATTGGGTGCTCAAAGAGATAGTCTAAAATATTAGTTCTGAGTTTATTTCATGGCTGCAGGAAGAAAGTGGCTTCTATTAATAAAACCACTTGCTTTATATTAACAAACCACTCACTTCATATTGAAAATGTAACACCATCCAAAAATATAGAAGTGCAGCAGCTGACAAAATATTAATGTCTGAGTAGTCACAGCCTCTCCCACTTCTTCTTCTAAGGAGGGTGACTCTGACTTGCTGGATTGGATCCCAGGCTCTCCTTTGCTCTGCAGCACATGAGAAACAGGCAGTCATGGGGAAGAATCAAAAGGAACCAGAGAGACTTGGTTATTCTCTATAATAAAGGGCTCAAGAAGAAAGGGAAGGAGAGAGAGGAAGACCAAGCACATGGTTGGTGTTAAAAATAGTTGGAGGGAAAAAATTGAGAGGAATCATTCACTTCAGAAGGAGAAGGAAAAATGGCAACCCACTCCAGTACTCTTGCCTAGAAAATCCCATGGACAGAGGAGCCTGGTGGGTTGCTGTCCATAGGGTCACACAGAGTCGGACACGACTGAAGCGACTTAGCATGCTTGCATGCGAAATGGCAACCCAGTCCAGTATTCTTGCCTGGAGAATCCCAGGGCCAAAGGAGCCTGGTGGGCTGCCATCTGGGGCACAGAGCCAGGCATGACTGAAGCAACTCAGCAGCAGCAGCAGCATTCACTTCAGAAGTCACTGACAGGAGTGTGTGTGTGCCTGCGTCTACTTTAGGAGACAGAGAGATAATGAGAATGTTTTCTCTTGGGGCTTTTACTATTTATTAAGGATATTCTCCCACCTTAGCATTTCACCAAAAGAAACTGAAAAACAGTTGGTTTAAAACTCAACATTCAGGAAACTAAGTCATGGCATCTGGTCCCATCACTTCATGGCAAATAAATGGTGCAACAATGGAAACAGTGGCAGATTTTATTTTTCTGGGCTCCAAAATCCCTGCAGATGGTGACTGCAGTGATGAAATGAAAAGACACGTGCTTCTTGGAAGAAAAGCTATGACCAACCTAGACAGCATATTCAAAAGCAGAGACATTAGTTTGTCAGCAAAGGTCCGTCTAGTCAAGGTTATGGTTTTTCCAGTGGTCATGTATGGATGTGAGAGTTGGACTGTGAAGGAGGCTGAGCGCCGAAGAATTGATGCTTTTGAACTGTGGTGTTGGAGAAGACTCTTGCGAGTCCCTTGGACTGCAAGGATATCCAACCAGTCCATCCTAAAGGAAATCAGTCCTGAATATTCATTGGAAGGACTGATGTTGAAGCTGAAGCTCCAGTACTTTGGCCACCTGATGCAAAGACCTGACTCTTTGGAAAAGACCCTGATGTTGGGCAAGATTGAAAGCGGGAAGAGAAGGGGACGACAGAGGATGAGATGGTTGGATGGCATCACCAACTCAATGGATGTGATTTTGAACAAGCTCTTGGAGATGGTGATAGACAGGGAAGCCTGGCATGCTGCAGTCCATGGGGTCGCAAAGACTTGGACATGACAGAGCAACTGAGCTGAACTGAAGGATATTTCTCCACCTTAGAATTTCATCAAAGGAAACTGGAAAAAGTGCTTCCAATTATATTTTTTGTCCTAACCCTGTGATACTTTTTTTCACTCAATAGCACCACAGGGTGATGGGTCCAGGTAGGGCCCCAGATACATGTGGGTTACAAAGACAAGGCCCTTAGTAGATACACTGACTACAGAAAACAATTAAATGTATTTGTAATAACCCTCATTTACATCTCTTATGATTAGACAGCCATCTGCCTGGTGATCTTCACTAATAAATCGACCCTGAATATTCATTGGAAAGACTGATGCTAAAGCTCCAATACTTTGACCACCTGATGTGAAGAGCTGACACTGGAAAAGACCCTCATGTTGGGAAAGATTGAGGACAAGAGGAGAAGGGGCTGACAGAGGATGAGATGGTTAGATTGCATCACTGACTCAGTGGACATGAGTCTGAGCAAAGTCTGGGAGACAGAGAAGGGAAGCCTGGCGTGCTGCAGTCTATGGGGTCACAAAGAGTTGGACACAACTGAGCAGCTAAACAACAACAAAGATGCAGTTACAAATATGTTTAAAAACTTGTTTTTTCAGTTTTCTGATGGTAAAATATTTCCTATTTTTTGGTAAATCTTTTTTTTTTTTTAGACTTCCTTTGTGACCTTTTGAAACTAGACAGCTTTTTGAGAGGTATATTTTAAACTTATATATTTTCAAGGCAAGTTTACAAATTTTAGGTAATAAAATGAATTCTTTATTCCAAATAAACAGCACCATGCCATGTATCATGGGTTTAATTGTATTCCCCCCAAAAGATATGCTGCCATTAACTTCCAAGACCTCAGAATGTGACCTTATTTGGAAAGAGGGTCTTTTCAGAAGTAATCAAGTTAAAATAGGTCATTAGACTGGGCCCTAATCCAGTATGACTGGTGTCCTTATTTTAAAGGCAAATTTGGACACAGAGACAGACACGCACAGAGGGAACTACGTGAACAGGCATGAAGGACAGAGGATTGGAGTTCTGCAGCCGGATACAAAGGTGCATCTGGGGCTACCTGAAGCTGAAGAGGAAAGGAGAATCCCTACCCTACAGCTTTCAGAGGGAGTCAGGCCCTGCTGACACCTCAGTTTCAGATTTGTAGTGTCCAGAACTGTGAGACAACAAATTTCTGTTGTTCTAACTCACCTATTTGTGGTACTTTGTTAAGGCAGACCTAGGAAATAAATACATTATGTATGAAACAGTTTTAGCGTTTAGGCTGATGACAAGGCCTGTCATGAGGACTACGGGCTGGATGCTTCCTAGGACTGT
>NW_011494695.1:684923-686486 GCF_000754665.1 Bison bison bison | reverse complement strand
CAAAGTGAAGTCGCTCAGTCATGTCCGACTCCTAGCGACCCCATGGACTGCAGCCTACCAGGCTCCTCCGTCCATGGGATTTCCCAAGCAAGAGTAGTGGAGTGGGGTGCCATAGGGATCAAACCTGTGTCACCTGCATTGAGAGGTGGATTTTTTGGGGGGGGTTCTTTTTATTTTTTTATTGAAGGATAATTGTTTACAGAATTTTGTTGTTTTCTGTCAAACCTCAAGAGAGGTGGATTCTTAACCACTGGACCACCAGGGATGTCTCTGCACTTTTCTTTAAATCAACTTTCATAGTAGATCAACTGCAGCATGTCCATAGCTCTTTTCCCCTCTCAGCATCCATCCCCCTTGCAATGTGACTTTGTAGCCCCTCCCACTTGGAGGGACTGGCCTCAGGAGTTGCTCCAACCAATAGAATGCAGGAGAAGTGATGGTTGCCAGTTCCCAAAGGCCTCAAGAGACTCTACATGTTTCTGCTATGTTCTTGGACCCCTGGCTCTGCCATACAAAGAGCCTGGCAAGCATAATGGGGGGTGATGGACTATGTGGAGGGAAAGGAAGGGCCTCCAGCTGACAGCCAGCAAGCCCCAACCAGTTAGCAAATCTGCAGCTGACCACACACACACGAAGGAACCCAGCTGACTTCAGTCCAGCTGAACCCAGACCTAATTACCAGTCATAAGTTCAACAAAACATCCTTCTTTTAAACTATTGTGTTGGACTGGTTTGTTCTGCAGCAGTAATGAACTGATACAACTTTCAATTAAATCACCTTAAAAAAAATCCACTATGAAATCATGAGTCTAAAATATTAGTAATATATTTTTCCTAATATACAATAAAATTAATATATAATTATTAGATTCTCTGACAAATATTAAAGAAGTTAGGAAAAAGGAGAAATTGTTTCAGGCAAGGCATGCAGTCCAGAGGACACTTAGAGAGGAGAAAATTTTAACTAGATTTGGAAAAATATAGAGATATTAATAGAGATCAGCCAGGACCAAAAGTGTGAAGCAGGCTGGAGAGGATATTCTACAAATATGAAGTGTATCTCTGAGACAGTGAATAAATCAGTTTGGTGGAGACATTGTTTTGGTTTTGTTTCTTTGTAAGTTGTAAATCTTGGGGAAAAAAATTATGCTTTGAGAAAAACTTTAACAGAGGCTAAATGCTTTTAGTTGAAGAGCAAAAAAATTTCACCATGTTCTTTCAAGCTGAGACCAATGCATTTCAACACATCCTAACCCCACTTTTAATCTAAAAGGATTTTTTTAAGGATCATAACTCTCTTTTAAAGTCCTTTTTTTGTCATAAGGAACAGAAAATGACTTGCCATTCCTAAATGAGGTGCTTTAAGATCCAGCATAAGGCATATTCTAGAGCTGGTAATAAGATAAATAGAAAATGCAGGTGACCAGAGTTGGACCATAAAGAAGGCTGAGTGCCCAAGGAATTGATGCTTTTGAACTGTGGTGCTAGAGAAGACTCTTGAGAGTCCCTTGGACAGCAAGGAGATCAAACCAGCCAATCATAAAGGAAATCAGTCCTGAATAT